>NC_088179.1:21598449-21916306 GCF_028769735.1 Zonotrichia leucophrys gambelii | reverse complement strand
AAGTAATGTGCTGATAATGAGTGGATGGAAACAACAGTGGGTTTAGCAGAAGGGTCAGCCTGTTGTTTGTTTTATCTCAGATACACATTGACATTTCTGTTGATTTATGTATAAACTGAATCACTGAGTCAACTTGCAGTGTTATACATTGGAACAAATTTTCTCCCCAGCCTCATGGCAACAATCTTTTGAATCATTAAGCAGTGTGTCTTGCCATGGATATACAATTATTGTTTTTTTCTCCTAGAAGTTACTCAATGCCTTTTGCAAAATTCAAGCTGTTGTTTGACTCTCTGGAAACCGAGCTGGAAGGAGACAGAGGGCAGCTGGAGTGTCATACTTCAGCTATTAGCTCTAGGACAGGAAGAAACCTGTGCAGGATGGTGGCTGTGGTTCAACTTTTAATTTTTTCTATTTAAAAAGAAGAAGAGAAAAGAATATTTACAGCCCTGGCCAGCGCAGTGTACTCGCAAACTGACAATTAGAGAAAAAGGAGGAATAACCCATTTTATTCTAAGCAGCAGCTGCTCCTATGGCTGCTTCAGAGAAGCTGTCATTTGTCCTGAAATTTTCATGAGCCAGTGTGTGGTGTTTGCACTGCCTGGGGCCTCTCTTTGCAAGGAGCCTGATTGCATCCATCAAACTCCTTGTGCTCGAGTGCAGGGGCCATGAGCACAGCACTGGGCACAGCACGTGTGGAGGGACAAACTGTAGAAAGTGTGGTTTGTGGGATAAAAAGTGAAGAGCTGCACATCAGACTGCTCCCTGCCATCTTCAAGACACTGACCCAGCATTGGTGCAATAAATAATCTGTATTTTGCCAGAAAGGTGGCAGAATGAGAAGGACCAGGAGATGCATCAGGGGTTTGCCATGTGTGATACCAGTCTTTGCATAGAGGTCAGTGTTTTGTGCAGCTGTATTTAGTGTAAATTTTTGTGCGTTTGTTTGTATTCTTAAACTAATTAAAAGTTTTAACTAACTCCTTAAAAGTACTTTTATCTTCCACTGAGATTTTAGGAAGATGGACACCTTTGGGGACATTTAACTCCAAAATACAGACCAGCAGGTGTGAAGCTGAGGGGCAGCCTGCTTGGCAGAGGACTGGGGGAAGAGCAGCCTCCCCACTTAAGGCTCTGCAGCTTTTCCTTCCCTCACAGGGCTGCTGGAGCTGCTGTGCTTGCTGCAGGTGCCTCCCACTGCACTGCTGTAAAGCAGCTGCAGGATTCAGGGATGATCTGTCTCCATCATCCCTCCTGGAACCCAACCACCACTTAATGCAGATCATTTGACATTCAGAGAATAATCAGCTATTTCTTGTTCCGTTAATTTAACTATAATGGCTTGGAGGACATGGTGATCATTTCAGAGTTTTGGAAGTTTCTTCTGAGTTCTTCACACAAGGTCTTCTTTTGCCATTGCTCTTTTTTTACAGGAATAATAAATAAGGTGCTTTGGCTGATACTGCAAATATAGTGTTTGATACTGTAATTGTTCACACTGAGAAATTCAAGGTCAATGTGCTCAGAAAAAGATTGTTCTGGAGAATAATGTGAGTATAATGTTCCTGGGCTCACCGGGTGCTGTCCTTTGTAGGCTGACCCCAGGATAATCCTCCCAGCAGATATTTGGAAATGCAGCCACATCCATATAGAGCAGCGTTATTTTTTCATTTCCGTGTCCAGCTGAACGACTTTCTGTGTGCTTGCAGACGTGGATGAGTGTGCAGAGGGCAGTGCCAGGTGTGCCCATCGCTGTGTGAACACCCCGGGCTCCTTCAGCTGTGCCTGCAGCCCCGGCTTCGAGCTGGGCGCGGACGGGCGGCGCTGCTACCGTGAGTGACCCTGCCCAGCCCTGCTCCTCTTCCTCTCCCCTCTGCTCCCTGCCAGGCCTCACTTCTCATTCTCTGGGATTTCCATCCCCAGCAGAGGAAATGTATGCAAAAGATCAGCCTTAATACTGTTTTCTTCCTCTGCTGCTGCTGCTGGGTTTGCAGGGTGACGCGTTCCTAAGCCTGTGTTCACAGACCTTAATTACTGCCTTTCAAAGAGCAAATAGCCCTGTTGGTTTATCTTCAGAGCCTGGTGAATTCTGCTGCAGAGCCACCAGAATGCTGCTGTTCTGTGAAATGTATTCATTCCTGCACTCCTCCTCCTCCTCCTGCCAGCTTTCTTACAGTCCTGATGCAAGAGAAAACCAACACGATGTTCTGCTCTTGTCTTTACCTGTCTGGGTTTGCTTGTGGTTCTCCTGAGATTACTGACACCTTTAAGAGGATGCTTTAAAACAAAAAAAGGCAACAAAAAAAGAAAGATTTGGGATGAAAAACTAGTTGAACAACTCAAACTTCCCAAGCTAAAGCGAGCCCTGTTGTCTTTCCTCACGTGCTTACCCCTTGCCAGCGGGGTTTCTTAATCAACGCAGCTTTTCTGGAGAGGGGGACTGACTCCCAGTGCTGCTCGCTGATAGGTGATCCCTGGCCTGCCCTTGAGGGCAAATTTAGATTAATAAAGGAGGTGATGTGGAAGAGTTGGGGTTATTATGGACCTAACATAAGCTCCCTGGAATGCAGACAAAAGCATGACCTGTTTAGCAAAGAGGTGGGCAAAGATCATTCAATCTAATAATACTGTGCAAGAGCTTTCAGCAGAGCTTCCTTAGGAAAATATGCTGCATGCCAGAGAATGAGTGCTTTATTTAAGAATGTGTGTGTAAGAAATAGTTATTAAGAATGAAATCCAGTTTCAAGGCATTAACATAGATTAAAAACAAAACCCAATTATGTGGGAGATATCCTGGAGAGTTATTTCGTAGGTGATGGGGAACTGTGAGTGGTGCAATGGCAGAGGAAATGTGATTAATATATAGATATGAAATCTTCTGTCATAGGCATAAAAAAGAGGTTTAGATCACTTAGATTTCATTGTGCTTTTCTGATAATAATTTTTCTGGATGTTCAGCAGATCTCAGGGGATGGTGATTCTCTGTGCCTCATGTACAATATTGCAGAGCAAACAATAAAAATAAAAACATTCTGCATATATTTATGATCAGGATTATCCCAGTGTTTGAGCAATTTGCAATCTTTGTTTATTCTTTCATTTCCCCAGTGGCTGGGGAAGAGCTGGTATTTCAGTTTTACTGATGAAGAGCTGGGACAAAGTAAATGATGAAGATTGTGTATGAAGTCAGATTCTGCATTTAATTACTGGGTTTACTAAATCCCAGTTTAACACACTGGACAGGAGACCAGGGAGATTTCTTCTCCCTGGTGCAAATAATCACACTATGCATGAGATGTAGAGATATTTATTCTCTTAATTTATACCCTCTTCCAGCTGGAATTACATTTCTTGTTGGCAAGCAGGTTGCTCCCAGGGGTAGGACCAGAGCCCAGCAGTGCAGATGTGTCTGGGGAAATTCTGTGCCAGATCTGATGGCCACCACTCCGAGCTGGGCTGTTTCTGGAAGTACAGTGGCTCCTTTAGGAAGGGTGTTTCTCAGTTTCCCTACAGAGTAGGAGAAATTATTTCCTTTCTAAATAGCTCTCTAACAAAAGCTGGCTAATCCTTCGTGAAAAACTTCATAACTGACCCTGTGGTTTCTTTGCATCCTGGAAAAATCATCTGATGAAGTAGCTGGGTGGCAACGAGGTGGCCAGGTGTTCCATTTTTCATGTGAAGGAAAAGGCCAGGATGTTCTGAGGACATGGAATGGCCAGGATGTTCTGAGGGCTGTCCAGTGCAGCCCCATGAGGAGGGCATGGAAGTCTGTCAGGGCAAAGGGGGCTGGCAGTGGCACTGTACCACCCTGTAGGGGACAAAGTCTCAGCAGAGGAGCTGCTGTGTCCCCCTGGAGGGACATCCAAGAACCAAAACCTGGAGGTTGTTTTGCATTGTGGTTGGGTGTCCATTTCACCAGCAGGACTCTGCTTAGGAAGTTTCAATGCCTTTATGCTTGGGAGATGTTTCAGAACCCAGCTCTTTGCCATTCCCATGCAAAACTCCAAGCTGCTCTTTGGGAAGTGCATCAGGCTGGGTTGGGGGACACCACCTGGGCTCCTCAGATGCTTCTGCTCCTCCTTTGGGGCAAAGCATAAACCTGAGGAAAGCTGGGAAGGCTCCTGTAGCAGGTGGCTGCTGAACACTGAGCCAGCCTCACATGGCTGAATTTGGGAGCATCCACTGTTGTGACACAAACACCTGGAGCTCAGTGACTCCAAAGGCTGCTCTTGTGGGGAGGGGCTGTGAGCTGGTTACGCTCACTGCTACAGTGCTCCTGGCTGCTGTTTTACATCCTTCGGGCTTGCTTTTTAACTCCCTTCTGATTTATTTCATCCAGGCATCGAGATGGAAATCGTGGACAGCTGCCGGGACGGGAACGGCGGCTGCGAGCACGGCTGCGAGCACACGGCAGCGGGACCGCGCTGCCACTGCCCCCGCGGCCACCGCCTGGCCGGGGACGGCAAAGCCTGCACAGGTATCGGGGGGGGGAGAACCTGCACAGGTAACCTGAGATGGGGGAAAAACTGCACAGGTAACAAAACCTGCACAGGTAACCTGAGATGGGGCAAAGCCTGCACAGGTATCCGAGGTGGGGGAGAACCTGCACAGGTAACCCGAGCTGGGGCAAAAGCCTGCACAGGTAACCTGAGATGGGAGCAAAGCCTACACAGGTAACCTGAGATGGGGGAAAAACTGCACAGGTAACTCGAGATGGGGGCAAATCCTGCACAGGTAACCTGAGATGGGGGCAAAACCTGCACAGGTAACCTGAGATGGGGAAAAAACTGCACAGGTCACAAAACCTGCACAGGTAACCCGAGATGGGGGAGAAACCTGCACAGGTAACAAAACCTGCACAGGTAACCCGAGCTGGGGGAGAACCTGCACAGGTAACCTGAGATGGGGGCAAAACCTGCACAGGTAACAAAACCTGCACAGGTAACCCGAGCTGGGGCAAAACCTGCACAGGTGACCTGAGATGGGAGCAAAACCGGCTCAGGTAACAAAACCTGCACAGGTAACCCGAGATGGGGGCAAAACCTGCACAGGTAACCCAAGCTGGGGGGCAAAACCTGAGCAAGTAATCCCAGCTACAAGCAAAACTTGCACAGGTAACCCAAGATGGGAGTAAAACCTGCGCAGCTAATCTCAGCTGGGGGCAAAACAGGTAACAAAACCTGCACAGGTAACCCGAGCTGGAGGAAAAACCTGCACAAGGTAACCTAGGAGCGGGCTGGGATGGGTCCCCAAGGAGGGCAGGGAGTGGCAATGACAAAACAACAACTAAATAAACTGTTTAGTGCAATACAACACTGCATGACCTGCTGCCATGGCTGTGTCTCACCACGAGCAGCCCAAACATCACAGAGCTGACTTTGTTTGCCTTCCCCTCTCAGCTGGTGGCTGGGAGCAGCAGCACAAGTGCTCCCAAGTGCTTCTTGCACAAACTGCACTTGGTGCTCCAGAGCCTGCTGTGTTTCCATCAGATTTGCTCAGTGATGAGGTTACACTGCTGCCTGTGAGGAGTCTCACTTTGTTGCTTTCACCTCCCGAGTTAGATTTGGGTTTATTTTGAGACACAAGTTTAAAAATTCATTCATGTTTTAAGCAATTCTACTATGAGATTCTTTTTGTGTGTGTGTGTGTTTGTTTTATGTTTTTGTTTTGTTTATGGCTTTTGTCATGCAAAATGTATCTCATTCTGCTTTGGGCTTGCTGTCAGTATGCCATTACAATTTTTAAGAATAGCCAGGAAGAGAGGGGGAATGGAAAAAGGAACAGGCACCACAAAGCAGTGCAGGGAGATATGAGATGATGAGAAGAGGTAGAGAGTGGGAGCACTGATGAGTGTGAGAGGCATTACAGACAAAAGGAGTCTTGCAAGGAAAAAAAGCCAAGTGCAGGAGAGAGGAGGAGCAGGGGAGGAGGGAAGCACTGAGGGCTGCAAGGGCGGGTGATGATGGAGCTTAAAAAGCAAAACCAGAAGAAGTTTGGGAGGCAGATTTGGAGCCAGAGCCTCCAAAGGGTGGGTGGGTTGTACAGTCGTGTCTGTACTGCTGACAGGAGGCAAAGCAGCCTGCTGCCCACACCCCAGCTCAGTGACCTGCTGCTGGGGAGTTCAGAGGGAAGCAGATACTCCAGACACAGCAAGGGAAGGGGGAGAACACAGAGGAGGGCTGAAGACATGAAAAGTTGCTTTTAACAGCAAAAAACTCCTTTTTGTCAGATGCAGATTTTGCATTCCTGCACAAACAAGGGGCTGTTGCTGGAGCCCCGAGTGAGGCGTCACCTGATGTACTGCAGAGGAGCTCAGCTTGTGACATTTCTGGAAAACACTGCCTTCAAATAACCTGCATTAATCATTTTCACACTGACCTCCTCACCTCGATTGATTAATTACATTTTCTTTCTCCTGTCCGTGTTTCCTCATAAAGTTGGTGCTCCTTCCAAGGTTAATTGAGACACTGACCTTTCCCATCTGCAGCTGCTCAGCCAGGCCACGTTCAGAAGCATTTTGCAGACTCAGCATTGACAAGGTGGCCCTTGGATGGCCACTGACCTGCTCAGCAGCCTGACAGCAGCCAGGAGCCTGCAGTGCACAGATAACAGCTCAGCTCTCCTATCTAATCACCAGAGCAGTGGTGTCAATGATACCAATTTCTGAGCGGGCACAGAGCAGGAGGAGGCAACAGGAAATCAGTTTCCAGAAGCTGCAGCTGAACCTTCCAGGCTGCTGCTGTCCAGCAAGGGCCTGAGTGGATCAGACATTGGTAGTTTGCATTGAGTAAGGTTGAATGCATAGAAGGTCTAAATAGTCAAATGTAGGTCACTGTTAAACAGAATGTTTTTGAGGGCTGGTGGGTCTTTGCTGTTGTCTCTTTTCATAGAACCATAGAATATTCTGAGTTGGAAGGGACCCACAAGGATCATTGAGTCTCACTCCTGGCCCTGCACAAGCACCCCAACAATTCCACCCTGTACATCCCTGGGAGCATTGTCCAAACCTCTGGAGCTCTGGCAGCCTCAGGGCTGTGCCCATTCCCTGGGCAACCTGGGCAGCGCCCAGCACCCTCTGGGGGAAGAACCTTCTCTGATATCCAACCTAAAACTCCCTGACACAACTCCAACCATTCCCTTGGGTCCTGTCCTTGATCACCAACAACGCCAGCTGATGTTTTGTAAATCCCCTCATGGCAGCTCAGACTTGGAGAGGAGATGCCTCTCCCAAGACATGGAGGGTCCTGGCTGCCATGGGAGAAGGTAGACGGCAGTGGCTGTCAGGATTCTGGATTCAGACAGTGGGAAGGTAGAAGGCAGTGTCTGTCAGGATTCAGGATTCAGACTGTGAATGTCTGAATTTATGTGCTTGAAGGAAGGTGCAAAGCAGCGAGTGCTGTGGCACAGAAGCTCTCAGCAGAGCTGTGGCAGCAGCTTGGGGTGTCTCAAGGGCTGAACGTGCTGCCCTTTCCTTGCAGATGTGGACGAGTGTGAGACTGGGGAGTCCTGCTGCTCCCAGTTCTGCATCAACTACGCGGGGGGCTACGAGTGTGCCTGCAAGGCGGGGTTCCAGCTCAGCGCCGACGGCTGCTCCTGCGATGGTGAGTGCTGGGATGGGCCGGGCTAGGCCGGGATGGCCTGGACTGGGATGGCCTGGGCCAGGCTGGGCCGGGCTGGGCTGGGTTGAGATAAGCTGCAAGGCACCTAAAGGTCATCTCATTTCACCCCTGCTGTGGGCAGGGACACCTCCCACTAGACCAGGCCATAGTGGGTATTTTTGCCCCCGACGAAGGGAGAGAAATAAGGCATCTGACTCCATCTTGTCAGAAGGCTAATTAATTACTTTATTATACTATATTATTCTATATTATATTACATTACGTCTAAACTGAATCTGCCAAGCACTCAACTGCACTCCACTGCACAGAATCTCATGACTCTCCCCCTACAGTCCCAACACACGCACACACTTGGCCCTGACCGGGCAAGGAAACAAAACACCATAACTGTGGGTAAACAATCTCCATATTGCTTTCTGCTTTGGCACAACACAGGCACAGCAAATAAGATAAGAATTCCTTTGCTCTTTCTCTGAGGTTCAGAGAATGTGAAACCCAGAAATATTTTTGGGAAGGATTGTACCTTGCTTTTCTCTGTGGAGAGAAATGTGGCAACACCAGGCTGCTCCAACCTGACCTGGAACACATCCAGGGATGGAGCAGCCACAGCTTCTCTGGGCAACCAAGGCCTCACCACCCTCACAGGGAAGAATTCCCTCCTAATATCCAGTTTAAACCTTCCCTTTGTTAGTCTAAAGCCATTCCCACTTGTCCTGCAACATTCCATGCCCTTGTCAAAAGCCTTTTGGTACCAGTGGCTTGGTCTAACTAATCCCAGCCCAGGGTAGAAGAAATGCTGTCGAAGCCCTTTGCAGGGCTTTGTGGGCACTGCCCTAATGAGAGTCACTGACCCTATGCCAGCTTTGCTGGGAAGGTTTTTACAAATGTGTAATTTCCTCTTTGTGAAGCTGGAATACAGGAATAACCCAGCATCAAATTTGGGGATGTGGGAGAGGAGCCAGCAGAGAAACTTTCCCTCCTCTCTCCATGGACACTGTATACTGATGTGTGTTAAAACACTCCTTTCACAAAAAAAAAGATCCCTCAAAATAACTGAAGGAACAACTGAGCTTAACAGCTTAAAGCATCTGTTTTCACTCGAGACAAAAACATCAGTGAAATAATCTGCTCCCTGTAGTCCTGAAATGTTTTCATACCTCCAATACCAGAGAGAAACGGAGAGCTCCAAAACACATAAGAAAAATTGTGTTTTCTTATGTATAGAATAATTTGTCAGATGCAGCTGGGCACAGCATGGGCTCTGCAAGCAGAAGTACTTGTTCCTAATCACCATTTATGTCTGGATTTTCTAGATGTGGATGAATGTCGTCTGGATAATGGCAACTGTGACCATTTCTGTGTGAATTCCCTGGGGTCCTACGAGTGTGCCTGTAAGGAGGGTTACAGGCTTGGGGACAGCAGATGGGCCTGCGTGGGTGAGTTATTCACAAAACTTGTGGGCCATTAAGCACTTCCCACTGATCTAAAAAGTGATTTTGGAACAGGGATTTTTACAGATCCTGGGATTTTGGGAGCCCAACTTGAGCCATCTCTGAATGTGGCCAGGGTAGGGCTACGTGCAGTGTGTGGATCCAAGTTCATCCTCCAGTAATGGCTTTTGCCAAAGATTAATGGCAGATGAATGCTTAAATCCCCTGGACACGTTTGAAAACCTAAAGCTCCTGGTTTAGAAATTAATACTATTTTGACACTTTTCTTGCACTATTTGATGAAGTTTAACATCCTGTGGGAAAAAAAAAAGTAGCCAGATTTTTCTTTGATCAACCATGGCAACTTTTCCATTAGTCAGTGATGTTATTCTGGATTTCTGCCAGTGTAACCAGTCCAGAGTTTAGCAGAGCAACTCAGCTTTATAACCAAGTTTAGCAACTGCTAAACCTTAACCCAGAGTTTGATATTCTAACCAACACCAAAAAGAAAGCCAACTGATTTCCCGTCATTTTAAGGCCCAGGTTTTCATGCTTCTTAAAATAAATTGCACAGCCAGCCTCACTTTCTATTTGTCATCTCCAAAACGAGCAAGAGTAATGACCTTCATTAGCTAAAAATAATCTCAAACTTCAAGTGAGGAAAATGAATCTCCTCATTTAATTTTGATTCTCCAGGAGCAGAGGTTTTTTTTCCAGAAGAAGAAAAAGGGAAAGATGGGGTGGGGATGGTGTCTCCCATTTCCTGTCTATTTTCTTTTTTGGATAGCAGGAACTCTGTGAGAAAATGCCTGGGCTGGGACTGCTGGGGAGAGGTGTGACTTGAACATCTAAAGGCATCATAATAGTAAGAAAAGATGTAGATGAGAGGCCATTGGGGTGCTGATGGCTGTGTTTGTCCAGCCCTAGGTGCGGAGGAGGCCGATGCAGAGGAGGCAGCAGGGCTGGCTGGTGCCCCGGGGCTGCACTTCCGAGGGCCCCCCCAGCTGCTCCACCTCACCCTCGGGGCCCTGGCCGAGGATGGAGACCCCCGAGGAGAGCTCACCCTGGTGCACAGGGTCGGTGAGTGACCAGCAGGGCCCTGAGCCAGCGCTGCAACCTGGGGGGATCGTCCTGGCAGAGGATTTGGGGCTGGGCTGGCGGGGCTCAGCATCAGGAGCGTTAATCCTGCATTCTGCATCCTGCCTGTCGCCACGTTCCATCCCAAATGGGACATGTTTGAGGAGCCAGGAGGTGCCTGGGTGCTTTGGGAGGGAGGCAGGGGAAGAGTGAGCAGCACAGGCTCCTTGGAAAGCAGGGTGTCTGCCCAGAGCCCAGGCAGCAGCCACAGAGAGCTCGTCATGCCAGGGCTGAGAGGATGGCATGGCTTGTAACCTGGGGAAACTCCCTTCCTCCTAGAGCTGGGAGCATGGGTCCCTGTTTACAAACCATTTTATAACAACTGGAGGCTTTTTGTTTAAGGTATTTGCATTTTGTCTGTGTTAAAATCAGATTTCCCTTGACTCTCTGGGAAAAGCACCAACCCATCCACGCGTTGCTCAGCTCAAGTGGTGGCAAACAGCACAGGAGTAGGTGCAGAACAGCTTTGCACCCACCTGGGCTTTGCATGATTCGATCTTTCCACCCAAAGGTGGAAACTTCACAATTTTAGGACTATTATGAGGTGAAACCCTGTGTCTGCTTTGTGCTGTGTGCTGGTGGATCACCAGGGAGGATTTCTTGCTTTTTCCTATGTGTGCCCTGTGATTTTTATATAAACTCTATAATTACCCATCTGAGGACTGTGCCCTACAGGCAAAAATCAGGAGCTGGTCTTGACTTTAATAAAAAAATTACCTTATTTTTGTGAACAAAACTGTTAAGACCCTCCCAAATCACACAGCATCCAGCCGGACTCAACAACACTGATAACCAACTGGGAAACTGATAAATGAGATCACCACAGGCAAAATTATCAGGCCTGGAAACCACAATCAAATATTTATTGACCACTTTTTGCATGTTTTATTTATATTTAGCTACAGAAATTTGGGTATTATCAGTCACAGCTGAGCAGCTGCACTTTTTCTAAGGCTCAGGCTTTGCAGCATGTAGTGGTTTGTATGAAAAGGTGATGGAAAAAAGGAACTTTAAATGGTTTAGTAAGTTCTTTTACCTTCTAAATAGCAATTTATTCCTTGTGTTTTCAGACCTGGTTTGTGCTGCTATCTGTATTATAAAAAAGCCTGCTTTAACAGTTAGCTGGTGCAAATAATTAAATATTTTCTCTAACTTTAATGACTTTTTATGATGGAAGCATGATGTTTTCAATGGTGGTCTGTATTCTTCTCCTAAAGTATGAATTTGTACCCTTTTCTAAGGGGTAGCACTGGGATTCTAAATGTCCCTGAAAGCTTGGGCATTTGTTCAGCTACAGAAAAGGGAACAGTTGGGTGCTCAGACCTAGAGGAAATCTGGCCTCTCACAGAAAACTGTTGGTGAAATGCAACCAGCCTGTAACTTACTGAAATAAGGCTGAAATAAGCTGCCAGCTCACTTTCAGGTGCTGTTAAAAATCCCCTTCCAAAAAGCCTCCAGGCACAGCCATTAAGCCTTGAAGGCTCTAAACTGTGTGGATGAGATCTTCAATGCCACTGAAGTATTTTACCAGACAGACTCTTTATTTTGCATGCCCGTCTCAATATACCCAACAAAGATAATGTGAGGGTGGCAAGGGATAAAAGGAGGGTGGGGAAGGAGAGAAAAAAATGTATTTTCATATCCAGCTTCCTATATAAAACTCTTCATATCCATGAAGAGACATGATAAATGTGTATTTTGCTTTGTTTTCCTAGAACACTCACACTGAATGGTTGAAAATACCACTGAACTATGTTTAAATAGCACTATATCCATTTACTGCAATCAAACAACAGGGATAGGCTAGCAAGGGGAGAAAGAAAGTTCCAGTAAATTATTCTAGTTATATACAATGTTATCAAGCATTAGGTGCAAATTCACTTTTTCTGAAGGCAAAACTCTTGCTTTTAAAAAGTAGCTCTTGGCTGAAGAATTACAGCATTTAGGGGAGCAAATTCCAGCTGAACACCCAGCTTTCCTTGTAATTAGAGTCAGAAACATGGAGAGGGAAATTCAGGAATGCCCACTTTGCCATGTCTTTTGTGCCGCACTGGCGGGGTTCACAACCCAGCCGTAGGTAAGAGCTTGTGGAAAGGTTTTTGCCCAGCTGCTCACTCAGCCCTGTGTGTTTTTTGCTGGCAGTGTGCCTGGGTGACACGTTTGGCCAGGACTGCAGCCTGAGGTGTGAGGATTGCCTGCACGGGGGCCGCTGCAACGGCGAGCGCAGCGGCTGCGTCTGCCCGCCCGGCCGGGCTGGGCTTGTCTGCAACGAGAGTGAGTACAGGGCTGCCAGGGGGCTGATCCTCCTGCAGGGCCTCTGCAGGTGGGCAGTGAGAGGAGCCTCTTGTGCTGCTCATCTGGGAGGCTCCTGAAGGAGCACAGCTGTCTCATAACCAGATTTGCTGTGCTGGGGCACGGTAAATAGGAGCTGTAAGTGATGCCGCAGTACACAGAGGTCCCTGCGCTCCAGTGGAGGTCGGGACAGAATCATCCCTGTCCTGAGTATTTGGTGGTTGTTCATTCCTATTTGCTCTGCTGCTAAAAGCTGCCAAAGTTTGCTGGCCATGCTTTGTTCCATAACCTGCCTTGGTGACTCCAGAAGTCTGTCCCAGAAGTTGGTGTGACAGCCTGGGTGGACACATATGCTAAAATTGAGTTTTTCCATTGTAGCACCCCAAGACATTGCCTTTAAATTTTTTTTCTTATGTTTTCCATTTCTTTTTCCTTATAATTCTTTTTATTATTAGCATCACTTTCTTGGAGCAGTTAATTTTTCACATTGGAAATGGTATTTTTCAGAATTCTCTTGCCAAGTCAGTGCCCTTTATAACAGGTTTTCAGTCTTCTTGCTCCTGTTTCCTGGCAGAAGATCTTTCTGATTCAGAAGTAGATGTCAAAACCCATAGGAAAGAGAGTGGTGATTTCTTGATGTGCTGTTCTTCATCTGCAGTTTGGCAAAACTTGTCTGCTGCTTGTCTGAGACATCATACAGCAGATTTCCTCTTTGAGATGGGTCCCTCCATTTCGTGGTGTGTGACATGATGGCCCATCATTCTCAGAAAGTCTTTGCTGTCACTGGTGAGACAAAAAGTCGATGAAAATTTATTACTTGACATCAGTAGACAGCACTCTTCAGGTTAATTGCCATCAAGATTGTTTTGGAGACGTCATCACATGGACAGAAATGCAGAAAAATCAAGCAAGTGATTGAAACCAGCAGTCTGCCTGTGGTTATTTTGGGAGACTGATGGTGGGTTTGGTTTGTAAACTCTGGGGGCAGCTAAGAGAGTAGGAATGGGGAGGATTAAAAGGATAATTTCCAGTCTGTCTATGACAGTTCAAGCTATCAAGTGAGGATATTCTTACTTCTGTCCCTGGTGTGCTGGTAGTTCAGGATAGATTATAAAAATTTCAAGGCAGTATCCAAATTCTTTAGTTCATTTCATAAATAATAAAATTTATTATGTATATTTGCACTAGACATCCATGCATGTAGTCTAATGGAATTCACCTCTGGAATTTAAAGAACTTTAATAGGACTGTGTTGTTGAGCTAAACCTGCTGTCTGATGAAGTCAGCAGGGACAGTGATAAACACAGTATCTAATCTGTGTTAATTACTCATGTGTGATTACTTTCACTCTTTTCTCTTGCATTTTTTAATATACAGCACAATTCATAGGTTTAGGGTGAGCAGGTTTAGGGTAAGCTAAAACAGTGGAGAAAACTGGAACTAAATTTTTCTAATAATGCACTAAAGAAGCCGAATGGAAATTGATGTGGAATGTCAACTTTCTTAATGTACATTGATAAAACGTCAGTGAAGTCAGATGACTCCAGCAACTGTATCCACTCAGGCTGCAAACAGCAGAGCAAGGCTGCATCTCACAGTTTGTTTTTGCTGTTGTGGATCCATTGCTGCCATGATTACCTGGGGAGTTTCAGAAACTACGTTTGAAAAACAAGGTATTATTTTTATAATAGTGTTTGGGAGAGAAAAAAAGAATTTTTAAAATATTTCTCTCCAAGTGTTCCAAGCTGTGCTCTGATGTTTAAGCTTTGGGCTTGACAGGCAATGGTTTTTGAGCCTGTGCTTTGTGGGGAGGGCAGCATGTTCTGGGGAGGGTTGGATACATGACAGTACTTCCCAAAACTTGGTTAATTCAGTGTCCTTTGAGATGTCCTAGTAAATATCAGGTGGATGTCCTTTACAGAAGAATATGACTTTTTTAGAGCCTGCTCAACTAAAACTCTGTCCTTGCTCAGTCTTCACAGAAACAATTAGGCTGGAAAAGACCTTTGCAATCGAGTCCAACCTCTGACCCAATAACACCTTCTCAACCAGCCCATGGCACTGAGTGCCACACCCAGTCTCTTCTTAAACACCTCCAGGGATGGAGGCTCCACTACTTAGCAGGGCAACCCATTCCAATGCCCAGTCATGCTCAATGTGAGGAAATTCCTCTTGATGTCAGACCTGAATCTCCCCTGGTGCAGCTTAAGGTTGTGTGCTCTTGCCCTGTTGCTGGCTGCCTGGGAGACAAGATGCACCCCCACCTGGCTGCACCCTCCTCTCAGGGAGTTGTAAGGAGCAGTGAGGTCTCCATGAGTTCTCCAGGCTGAACACCCCCAGCTGCTCCTCACACACTTGTGTCCCAGACCCTCCATCAGCCTTGCTGCCCTTCTCAGTGCCCAGAGCCTTGTTTTGCTTCCCTTACAGCAGAGGGGAAGTGTTTCTTGCAGTGCTCACACTCCCTGCTCTCTCCACAGCCTGTCCCCCCGGCACGTTCGGCAGAGGATGCGCCGGTGTCTGCAGGTGCCAGAACGGAGGCTGGTGTGACCCTGGCACAGGGCAGTGCCACTGCCCTCCCGGTGTGCTGGGCCAGCTCTGCGAGGATGGTATGGCTCCAGCTCTGCCTCAGCTCCCCACTTTTCCCCGCGATCCTTTTTTAAGTAATGAGCAGAACAGAGGGTGAGACAGGCCAGTAGCGGTGAGGCTGCGCAGAGCCCCAGCTCAGCCACAAGCTGCTTTGGGTTTGGGGCTTGGACCTGTAGCCACTGATGCCTTCCTGTGTTTGTGCACTCCAAAGGTTGCCCAAAAGGTTTCTTTGGGAAGAACTGTAACAAGCCATGCAACTGTGCCAACAAGGGCCACTGCCACAGACTGTATGGAGCCTGCCTGTGTGACCCCGGGCTCTACGGCCGCTTCTGCCACCTCAGTAAGTCCCCGGCATTTTTGGGATCTGCTCAGTGTGTGCACAGTAGGACAGTCTGTAAAAGATTCCACATAACCTAAAGGGGGCAGGCAGAAAGCAAGGAGAATGACTTTATGCGCAGTCAGGCAGTGCTAGGACAAGGAGGAATGGATTTACTAAAACAATGCAGGTTTAGCTTAGATGTTAGAAAAATGTTCTTTGCTGTGAGGGTGGGCAGGCCCTGGCACAGGGTGCCCAGAGAAGCTGTGGCTGCCTCTGATCCCTGGCAGTGCCCAAGACCAGGCTGGACAGGGCTTGGAGCATCCTGGGACAGTGGAAGATGTCCCTGCCATGGCAGAGGGGTGGAACAAGATGGGCTTTATGGGACCTTCCAACCCAAACCCTTCTGTGATAAAATGATCAAGACTTTGGACAGGACTTTTGAAATGTGCCAGGAGGCCCCAGAATCTTCATTAATCTTTTTCTTTACTCATTAATCTTTGCCATAAGTATTGAGATTTACTGATGCTCAAAGGTGAGGATTATAGGTGGGGTGGACAGGTTAACATTAGGGTTATTGCTGAGGGTGGAATCTGGTTGGAGCTGATTGGTGACTGCTGATGAGTTGGAGTGGGAACTGGAGAGCAGGGCTGGCTGGGACAGGATAAGGATCAGACATTATAATAAAAAGAATTAAAACAAAAACTTTACAACATAGATGATCAAGTTTCTTTGTACTTACAGATTTTGTTTGTAAAATCTGTGCAAGATCAAAAATCTTTTGTTTAGTTTTGTTTTGGGTTTTATAATAAAAGCTTTTGTCTTGGAGCGCACCCAAGTTTTTTTTCATTCGGAAAAACAGCTGAGTTTGCTTTGAAATGTTTCTTGCATTCACCACGTATTGCTTGACATGAAATGAATGACCCAGCATCGGGATCATGTAAACTCTTCTCTTACCCACCCACACATGAACAGGTGCTGCTGTGGAACGGGGGTGTGCTGGCTGAAAGCAGAACCGAGGTTTTGCTTCTGCAGCAGTTGTGTTCTGCAGCAGTGTGCAGTTTCAGCCAGCTCCTGCACAATTACAGAGCTGATGCTTCCTTTCCTTGTGGCTGCAGCCTGTCCCAGGTGGGCCTTTGGCGCGGGCTGCTCGGAGGAGTGTCAGTGTGTGAAGGAGCACACGCTGGAGTGCAGCCCCAGGGACGGCTCCTGCACCTGCCAGCCTGGATACCACGGCAAGAAGTGCCACAAAGGTACCACCCACAGCCAGGACCCCACATCTGCTGTGCCTTTGTCCCAGCAACTTCTCCCTCTTCCACCCATTGGCTTTGTTTGGCTGCTGCTACTCATATATTCCTATCCTACTAGTGGTTTTGTGGGGTTTGAATCCTGCTAGGCTTGCAGGGACACTGAGGGGAATAGAGCTCAGGAACTGAAGGAGTTTGACCTGGTCAAATGACAACAGAAATCCAGAACCTAAATCCTAATAGAACCTTAAGTAATGAAAATCATGTGAGTTTTCATTTCTGTGCTTTTTTGACACAGTCAGTAAATAAGTGGCAAAATCTGTGTTTTATGGCAGTGGGGTGATTTGTAAACAGGTTCAGTAATGCTGCTTTTCCTTCAGATTTGCAGCTCTTTGAATTCAACTTACTCTTTGTAGTTTTTGGGGGTAGTTCAAAGAGAATTGTATCCTGCATTCATGTTTGCATGTCTCAGTAGCCCTTTCCAGACAGCAGTGGAGTAACACAATAAAGATTCTCCCTTCAGATTTTTCTCTGGCCAGGCAGGACTGTGTTGGATTTATGGCAGTAATTCTGGTGGGTTTGGTGGAGAGCAATAATGACAATATTTAATATTTTTATCATTGTTGTTGATGGGCTGAATTCTGACAGGGAGCATGCCTTGCCCAGCACTGGCTGTGTACCAAGGCAGAGAGCAGCAGAACTTAGACATCAAAGAAGAGAATTCCATCATGTATTTAATTGAATACATCCTCAAGTATTCTAATTGAATAAATCTTTAAGCATTCTGCCACTCTGTTTCTAGGTTACATTTAAGCAGTAACCTCTTTGAAATGTAAGCATTTATTAACTATTTACCCTTTGTTAGCAACACCTCTAAAATGTACATTGTAATATATTCTCTGCAAGTTTCTGCCAAATTATTTTCTGATTTTTGTCCACTTCTCTTAACTTTTCCTTTTTCTTATGCATGTTCTGTATCTGCTTCTATTTCCAGAGTGCACCCCAGGGTTTTATGGGGCTGGTTGCAAACTGAGGTGCAGCTGTCCTCCTGATGTTCTGTGTGATCCTGAGACAGGAGCCTGCAAACATCCGTGTCCAGCTGGGTTTCATGGAGAAAAATGCCATTTGTGTAGGTACTCACTACATGTTTCCCTGGGAGATACACTTGGGATGGGAAAGCTGATTCAGGAAACTTAGGTTCAGATATAGAAGCTGCAGATAAACAGGTACATTTGTTGTTGATTTGAGCTGGCAGTTCCCCACTGAAACCAGACTGATATTTGGAGCCTGGCAAATGCTGTCTCTCTTTCTGTCTCTCTCCCTGCAAAGGTCAAGGCACAAGGCTGAGGCCAGTTACCCAAACTAACATTTGCCCAGGTAACAATAGTTGCTTTGAAAGCTTCAGGCACAGACTTTGCAGTGCTCTGCTGCAGTTCATTTCAGACCACCAGTTGCTCAGACTGTACTGCTAACACTGATCACTTCTACCAGCACAGCTCAGTTGGAAATTGGTGGCCGTGGTGCCTCCTCACGTCTTCAAAATGTTCCTAACCATGACTTTGGGGTTTTTTGTGCAGCTTGTCAGCCTGGCAGCTTCGGGATGGGCTGCAGGCAGAGGTGCAGCTGTGGAGGAGCCCCCTGTGACCCGAGGACAGGGCAGTGTGTTTGCCCAGCTGGGAAGACTGGTGCTACGTGTGAGCAAGGTGTGTGAGGTACTGGAGCAAGGTAGGGAGTGCCTGGCTTTGGAAGATGTGATGGGAAGTAGAATTTGGCTGTTTCTCAAACCAATAAACAAACAAACTGTGATGGAAATTGGGAGAGAGCCTTTGGTCTCTCTTTAGCTGTGTTCTTGTGTGCTGCAGTTTAATGACTAGGCTGACAGGGGTGTATAACTATATAATGTCACAATCCTGCTCAGTTTTACTATTATTTTTAAATTCTTCAGGGTAACAGCAGAAATCTACAGCTGTCCTGAAACAGCAAATGGAGCTGGTTACACCTCATGTGCTTTTTCTGCAGATTGCCCAGATGGTCAATGGGGACCAGACTGCCAGAACTCCTGCGAGCCCTGTGCCAACGGGGGACAGTGCAACAGGGAAACTGGAGCCTGTGACTGTGCCCCTGGCTACACTGGGCCATCCTGCTCTGACAGTAAGTCCTTGCCTCAGCCTTCCCCAGGAAAAGAAAGTCAGATTGAAAATTCAGGTTATGGTCTGATTTCTGCCTTCTTACTCTTGTGTGAGATAAAGCACGCTGATCTGAGATTAAGTGCCCTTCATCTCCAGGAATTCCCCAGGTTGGATTTGACATTATTTGTGGGAGGCAGATTGCAGATAAATGCACGTGATCAGCTAAGCTGCATCCCAAATGGATGTTATCATTAGACCTAATTTATGGCAAGCTGTACTTGGAAATGCAGTGTTTAACAGCCACACCACTGGTGCTGTAATCCTGGCTGTCTGGCAAGAGGTGTGACCAGCTGGCCCACGTGCCATCATTCTTGAGTTATGTTTGCAGCAGCACCCCTTGGTGTAGATCATTTAGGATTAAATAATACTGAAGATGAGGGAGCAGTGTCAGTGCTATCCCTGCAGGCAGACACCATGGGAGCAGTTCAGGGAACTGTTCTGTGCTGCTCTTCAGCCTCTGGGTGTTAAAAGGCTGCCTGAGTGTGGCTGTTGAGCTGCACAGAGGCTCTCAGAACAGCTCTGCTTTGTGCAAACCTTGGTGGTGGCACGTTTTTAATTCTTGTTAGTCATAAAATGGCTTTTGAGGAAGGTTTTTCTCCTCTGAGGAAACAGCCTGATGCACAGGAGTACCCAGGCTGTTCCCACATTCCAGGACTCAGCCCCAGACGCCCAGGGTGGGGATCCCAGATATTTCAGTGTTGCTGTTTTGACTCCTGGATTCAGCTGAAGCCGTTTTTGGGGGGTGAGCTGTGGCTGCCTGTGGCCAGGCTTTGTGATCTGGGTGAAGTCCCAGCCTGTCTCTGTTTGCAGCCTGCCCCGATGGGCACTGTGGGCAGGGCTGCCTGTGGCTGTGCAGCTGTGGCAGCAGTGCTCAGTGTCACCACGTCACCGGGGAGTGCTCCTGTCCCCCGGGCTGGACTGGCCACGACTGCAAGCACCGTAAGTCAGGGCACACGGCGCCTCCTGGGGACCTGCTCTGTTTGCTCTTAGTTTATTACAGTTTTTTAATATAGTTTTGCTAATCTTACTGCTTCTGAAACGGTGTGTTTGTGGGTTTGCACAGCCTGGGTGGTTATAATCCTTCATTATCCAGGTTCAAAGCATTGAAATAGATGGCTGATGAAGCGCAAAGTATTGATATAAGCTCTTATTTCAACACTATGGATCCCTTTGCCCAATACCATCTGTCCTGTCAGCATTTTGACTGACAGACAGTTTTGTTTTTCATTTTCAGTGCAGATTAGTTTTGAGATTAATTTTCCATTTCTCATTTTGTTTAGGGGAGATTTATTCAACAAGTGAGTGGCATGTACAGTCGTGTGTCTAAAGGTCACTTTTTAACTTGGGAATATAAATGCTGTGAAAATTTCTGTTCTGTGGAAGAGCAGAGCATCCTTCTGTTGACTTAAGCATCGCTCTCCATATTGGTGGCTGTGTGAGAGAGTAGATTTGCCCTTTTTGGATGGCACCATATAAATGTGAAGCCATCCTCTCTTTTCCTGTGACACATCTCTTCTGCTTGATTCATTGTGATGCCTCTTGCAAAAAACCAACAGAGACAAGCCTCTCTCTAAACTTGGTCTTAAACACATGAAGTCATTTAATTGGCAGTGTTGATAGCAGCAAGTTTTGCACCTGACTTCTCAGGCTCTATACTGAAGAAAATGCTGGGAAAATCTGAAGTTTCCACCCATATGCATATTTTAAAAATCAAGCCAGTTGGTAGTGTGTAGAGCCACTGGGATGGCTTTTCACAACTCCCTGAGCTGTCTAGAGAATTGTGAGACCATGACAAAGGAAAGCTTTTATTTCTATTCAGGATAAGATCTGAGAAAAATTGTTTTGCAGTGGTATCTTGGTACAGCAGCTCTTCCAGCTATTGCAGACCAGGCATTAAACAGATTCCCAACTCCAAAACCAGGTTTCTGTTGCCCTAATTGGCACTTTCATCTTCATCCTTTACTCAAAAGAAAGGACATTTTGTGGTACATTGGTGTAATTGTGTCAGTGCTGTGCGATTTTAGGATGAAAGCAGTAAGTTGCTTTAACAAACATTGTGAGATTCCTTTGTGTCCATGCTGCATTTCCCAGTATTTTGGGGAAATCATGGAGGATGCTCCCAAATCTGTCTGGTTAAACTCATTAGCTAATTCTGGTTATGCAGATTTTCAGTGAGTGAGTCAATAGCTGAGATTTTATTTCCATGAAATTATAAATTTGTGACTGATGGGTGTGGGTTCACAGCATCACCAGGCTGGAAGGGATCTTTAAGATCACCAAGTCCAGCCCATGCCTTAACACCACCTCAACTAAACCATGGCACCGAGTGCCACACCCACTCTTTTTTTAAACCCACCCAGGGGTGGTAATTCCACCACCTCCCTGGGCAGATGGTCCCAGAACTTTATCACTGTGGATAAAGATAAGAGCAATATCTTTGTCACTCTTCAGCCACTTGAATGTGCCGCTTGAATCTGCTTTCTAGAGGAACCCTCCGAAGGTTCTCTCCCAAATTTGTCCTAAACCAGGACACATTCTTTCAGTAAAAACTTTTCCTAACATCTAACCTAAATTTCCCTTGGGCCAGATAATGAATTATTAGTTTTATGACTTCAAATGATTAGTTTTATGTGGATGAGACAATATCTGCCTGTTTCCAGCTGAAAGGGACCAGCAAAACCAGTCTTCATTTCCACAATTTGCACCTGTGCTGCAGCCGGGAGTTCAGTCCTGTAGAATTTTGTGTATTCTGTGTTCTCTCACATGGATGTGCAGCAGGGTTTTGGGGTGGTGCTGGATGTGACCCCGCTTCCCTTGGCAGCCTGCAGCAGCGGCCGCTGGGGCAGGGACTGCGCCAACTCCTGCGCCTGCGACGGCGGTGACGGCGGCTGCGACCCCGCCACGGGCACCTGCTCCTGCCAGCCAGGGTTCACCGGGCAGCACTGCCAGCTCAGTAAGTGCCTGCCTCTCAAACCCCTGCTCCCACATCCCTGGAAGTTGTGTTTTCCTGCTCGTTCCCCGCAGGAACGCTCCCAGGCTGTTCCGCCCCCGCTGTGCCCCGTGCCGCGCTCTCGCGTTTCACCGGGGTTAGATGCTTTGCCTAATTGGATTTCCAGAAAAGGTATTTTCAGCCTTGTTTTGGACCCAGCAGCTATTTTTAGTGTTAGGATCTCTTGAGAGGGATAGGATTGATGTGTATTTGGGTTCTGGCCTAAGAGTTTCCGTATTGGTTTTACTTATTCAGTTTTAGGGCAGCACTTACCCTTCGTAAATCTCTATTTCAGGTCAGGCACATAGAAATGCTTCACATGTACATAACAGAAGGAAAACCAGGATTTTTTGGAGTCCTGTATTTATTAAAAACAAAAATGTGCAATGGTGTTATCAGAGGCCCGTGACCCTCACCTTAACATTCACCTCTAACTGAGGTCAGTCACAGATACTTCAAGCATATGAAAACAGGCTCATAGTCAATTTCTCATATGTTTCCCCAGGTACCATCAATTTCTTATTCAGGAGCTCCATGAGACAGAAGCAATATCTCTATATTTAATACTGCTTGATTTAATTTTTTTTCCAATTAATGTGCCTATTTTCTTTTTCATTTCATGCAAGCATTTGGAATCCACTTCATCTTGTGGCAGTAAGTTGCATAGTTAAGCTGCTATTACTATTATTATTGATTATATTGATGTTGTTAAATAAAACAAACATTTTATCTACTAGTTTAACAATCTTACAGTAGCACAGATGTAGCTACCAGAGCCTCAGTAGCGTGGGCAGGATTAACTGCTGGTGTCACACAGAAATGTCAAAACAATTAATCTGGAACCGTGACCTAAGACAAGAAAGCCTGGAAAGTTGATCATGTAGCCCTTGTTGCTGTTGGCACAGAGGGAATGGAAGGACAGTGTGTGGGGAGGACCAGCTCCCAGAGAAGGAGCTGCCAGCTCTGCTTCTCTTTCACTCTTGATCTCTCTCAAAATAGCATCTATGCAGAGACAGAGTGGCCAAATAGCTGCTTGTAATCCTCGCTGCGAAGGGAATCAGTGAAGCCATCGCCACTGACAAAACATCAGGCAGTCCTTAAAGTTCTATCTGTGGGCTTTCTGTTGTATTTAGTCTGCTTTTTATCCCTTTGTGTTTGTGTGTATATATATATGTTTCAAATTGCACATATATATATATGTGTATGTGTGCCCACAAGATTATGAAAACCATAGTTCTTCCCATAGTTTTATGCTGCTTTGGAGGTGAAATCCTCACTATCCCTGGATATTTCCTCTGCTCCCCAGGCATCCCTTTCTTCTCCCTGCAGGCTGGGCTCCTTCCCCTGGCAGGAGCTCAGTTCTCTGTCGGGGTGGCTGGATCCTGACACGCATCACAGCAGCCTGTGCCTGCTGGAGCAGGGGCAGATTCTCTGTGCTGTGGACTGTGAAATCATTTGTGAAGTGCTCTGACCCTTTGCCATCACCTTGAAAAGCCTCAGCTCTGGGCTAAACACCTGAAGGGAGCTCTGCTGAGAGCCCCACACCTCTTGCTGCACTGCAGCACCATTTCCCTTGCACAGATTCTCTGACTGAAATTTCAGCTGAAAGGGAAACATGGAGAAGGATCAGGCTTTTAAGGCACAAGTGCACCTCTATGTATTTATTTGTTAAACAGTGATGTGCATCTTTGGGAAGAGGAAGGGATTTCACCTGTAAGTGCAAAAAAATTGATTCTAACTTACATTTAAACAATGTCCCATTTTTTGACTCTTTGAAAGCCAAGAAATACTTAAGGTACCTTTCTCTTCTCCCAGCTCCTCTGTAAGACACACAGTTGGCAGAGTCACTGAGCTGCAGGAGCAGCTGAATTCCTGCCAGCTCCAATCACTGCCCACCCATGGCACCAAACAAACAACACCAAACCCACCCCCCTATTCCAGACATGGAGCTGGTTTTGAGGATTCTTGTTTTCTGTTCTCTCTGATTCCTTCCAGATTGCCTGAAAATCACTTTGTAGCTGTAAATGCTAAAATCATAGACTTCTAGAAGAGATCTGGCAGTAATCTCCATAACTCGTTTAGAGGGATGTTCACAAGACCTTCAAACATGAGTAGAGGCCCTGTAATATTGTATTTAGCCAAGTCTATCTCTGTGTTTCAGCCTGTCCAAAATATCCAATGTGAATTAGGCAACTGGCCCTGGTCTTAATTGATTTTCCTATAATCCTGGAAGAAATTATTTTCATTCTCAAATGTTTTCTTTCGGCTGATAGTTAGTACCATGCAAATCTTTTAAAACTCCTCACATTAACTGCTGTGGAAATGTAATTGTTAATCTGTCCCCCAGATGTAATGTTTTCACTTGAATCTTTCAAAGCAGAGCATGAAAGTAAAGTGTGCAGCATTCAATTTGGAGCTTTGTGAAGGCAACCAACACATTTCATATTTTCTCTAGCTTTCTGGGGAAAGAGGATTTGCAGGAAAGCAGAGGAGCTTCTCCTCTCCCAGCTGATGAAGTCCCAGAGATGTGCACATAAGCAACTCCAGACCAGTGGGCAAAGTGTCGTGTGAAGTTTCAGGCTTTGCAATAGAAGGTGTTCATTTTCTGTGCAGAATTTAGTCTCTCAGCACTCTGGAATTTTTCTAAAATAGATCTTGAATGTAGCCCAACTTACCTGAACCTCAGGGGGGACACTCAGATCTTACTTTTAATCCATTACCTTTACGCCTTGATTATTTTGGAAATAGTCAGATTTCCCATGCATGTAAAAATTCCCCATTGATCCCTGATCTGCTCTGGCATTAACCCATGCTCTGGTTGTGGTTCCTGTGCTGCAGGGTGCCCCGAGGGGAGCTTTGGCCCGGGCTGTGAGTCCAGCTGTCAGTGCCAGAACGGAGCTGCCTGCGACCACGTCAGCGGAGCCTGCACCTGCGCGGCGGGCTGGACAGGAACCTTCTGTGAAAAAGGTACTGCTGGTCTCTTTAGGATTCATGGAGAATTTGTCTTGGTTTTTGTTCAGAGAGCAGGTTTTACAATTGACAGCATTGGATCTAAATGAACCGCTGAACTTTATTGGAAGCTGATATTGAAATGTGAGCTCCCCTCCTAACTCAGCAGAGCATCGTGCTGGGTGCCAAATGCTGGGCACGTGTTTTCACATGGTTAAAATTAGATATATGCTGAAGGCTTCTGATGTATCACATCTTTGTGAAGACTCTTTTCAAGCAGAGTCCCACTATTTGGGCACTGAGCAGGGAGAAGCTTGTTCAGCCTTATGCCTGCTTGTTTCCAGTGCCTCCCTGAAGTGCTTTCGAGAAAAACATGGATGTGTGCATCATCCCTGTGGAACTCTTCAGGAACAGATTCACTTCTAACTTAAATAAATCCAATTCTATTCTATCTACTCTTCTATCACCTAGCCATTTGGTAAAGTGTTGGAAAGGTTGGACTGGATTCTACATTATGGTGAGTCAGTCCATGGCATTATCACAGGAGGTTGCTGTCATGCTGCATCGTTTTGCAGATTTTTTGCATAAAAAAATAAAAGAGAAACAGCACAGGGCCATTCAGGTGCTGTGAAGGTTAAGTGTAGGTGATTGAAGATTCTGCAAATTATGGTATTTGAACCAAAGTCACAACTATTTGGCATGGAAAGCAGCTTTATCAGCCAGTTTCAGCAGCGAGGATGGAGGGAAGTGACAGCTCTTGCAGGCAGCTGCTGCCCTCTCATGGGAAGGAAGATGCTCCACAGCCTGACCAGGAGTGTGGCAAGGCACCCACAGGTTGGAGTTAATTTTAACTGGAGTTAATTCCTTATTGTTGTTTCCCTCTCTTTCTTACCAGGGACTATGATAAAAAAAAAATTCTTTCCAAGGTTCTGCTGCAAATTGCACCTCATAATTTATGGTATCTCCACTATGTCCCTTTTTAATACAGTTTAGCTGAAATCTGTTTTCCCAAATCTACTGGGTTTTTTTAAGTTATTGTATTTTTATTGGAAAAAAACAAGGCAGTTATCTGTGTTGTTGTGTAAATCTCTTCATTCCAACAGGAATTATAATGGGAACAAAGAGGCTAAACAGTCTTTGCCAGAATAGGTGTGAGCAATATGGAGAAAACTGGGGGATTCTATTGGTGGGAAAAAAAAGAACAAATCTCAGCTTCCAAATCAGTAATGTTGGACATTTTTGTCTGTTTTTTTAATTCCTGAAAGAAGATTGTGGAGGGGAGAGTGAAATTTAGGGCTCTGTAAAACACTGTTTTCCACGTGTTTTTCCTCAGGAAGGCAGAGTGTTTGCTCTCAGCTGACCCGGGTTACCTCTTAACTTAGGAAGTTTCAACCAGAACAGTTTGGCAGCTTCCAAAAGGCGCCGAGGGAGGAGAACATGTGGGTGGTTTGCCCTTGGTAGAACCTTCTTGGCACCTTCTCTGGGAGGAGCTGCAGCGCTTCTGTTTGGAGTGACTGGGAGACTGGCAGGGTTTCCTTCTGGCAGGGATGTGCTTTTTGCCGTCCTCTTGGCAATCCACCCACGTTGGCCAGGCTCTGTGCCTTGCAGGCAGAAATTCACATCGAGCCCTGGCTGCCTTGGACTTCACACATCCTGCTGGTGCCTCAGCCCGGGGCTGGGAAGGACTGCTCCGTCATCACAGAAATGTTGAAACTCAGGCTTTTGCACCCATCTAAGTTCAAAGTCCTGGGAGAAGACAGTCCCTTACAAAATGGGATTTTGGTTGATATTAATAATTAATATCAGCCCTGCACAGCAAGGGTGTTTGAACCTGCAGTCGTTGCTTTTGGAATTTTGCATTGTGGCAGTACGGGATCTGGATTCAAGCTGACTGCAGAAATCCCAGAATTTGCCTTTGGATTTTTGATTTTCATTTGGGAAAGTTTCTTCCCATTTTTGTGGGAAGCTGCTGTTCCTTTTCATTAATTTGCTGCCCTCAGTATGAATTCATAGGTTTAGCTACTCTGTTGCAAAACACCACTTTAGTGACCATTTCCAAGCTTATTTACCGCAAATTTCCATCACCTCTTATTAATATTTATTAGAATTGTTAATGTAATCTTAGTCCTTGGTGAGTCTCAATCTATCTATATAATCTGTCAGTAATACAGATAACAGCCAAACCCACACCATCATCATCATCACCACCCAGCAGCACAGGACAGTTTCCAAGCTCACTCATAGCAGGAGACACTTTTGCTCCAGGGCTGCTGTTTCATGAGACCTTGCTGTGAATTATTCAGGAGCTGACTGAACTTCTGTGCTCTGAGCCACAGGATGCTGACAAAAGACCTCACACTCTTCAAAGTACTTTTGTCTGTCCATCAGCGCCTCAGTTCTGCTCTGCCCTGAGTCACCTTTGATCAGCTGCTCTTCATCTGGTACCACTCCGTGGTGCTGCTGCCTCTGCAGTTGTGCTGTGGTCACATGTGATAATGATGGGGAAGAATAAAGCTATCAAGACACTCTGTGAAAGAAAATTAGACATTTCTGAAGGTGCTACATGCCTGCTCCATCTTTCAGCTCTGCTCAGTGCTTTGTGAAAATGAACCTTGTGAATCTTGTGACTCGTTCAAAGGAGTTTCAAAAGCAGCAAAACTGTTTCAGTTGCAGAGCGGGTAACGATTGCAAATAAGGCTGAAAACAAAATAATCTACAAAGAAATTATTTCAGTCTGTGAGAGCAATCTAGGAAAGGCTTCCTTTGAATTTTCTTGAAAGCCGCAAGTGATACAAGCAGAACACTGATGAAATAATGTCTGTTCCTTCACAAGGTCTCGCATTACCAGAGGAAAATGAATCATTTTTGGTGGATGCTGCTAGCAGTGCCACCAGCCAGCTTCTGTATGTGAGTGGCAAAAAAAGGGACAGAAGAGTCCAACAGTGGAAGATGTACAGGGAGAACTCACTGGGAATGTGCAAGGCCAGGTTGGATGGGGCTGGAGCAGCAGTGGAAGGTGTCCCTGCCCATGGCAGGGATGTTGATGACAGATGATCTTTAAGATCCCTTTCAACCTAAACCATTCTTGGATGACACCAGTGTTACTCTGACCTGGTAGAGGGCTGTGAATTAGTGTGGAGGGCTGTTGGTCAGTGTAGATGGTGGTAATCATTGTAAGATTCTCCTGGGAATCCAGTCATTCTGCTTTCATGGTAAAAGTGTGAGAACTGGATTTTAAATAAGAGTTTATATTGAACCAGGAGGACAAAGAGACAAGTTTTACTGAACTACTGCTTATTTACTGAATTTACTGCTTATTTTACTGAATTTACTGTTTATTTACTGAATTTACTGCTTATTTTACTGAATTACTGCTTATTTTGTGAGCACCATCACTCCTGAGGTTGATTCAGGGATTCTGTGGAAAGAATGATGTGCAGTTGTGTATCTATAGATGTTATTACTTAGTGTAACATAAGATACTGTACTGTGTGACATAATATATGCACTTATATAATCTAAACACACACAGAGAAGTTAAATTAAGGCTAAATGGAGAATATATTTTTAAACTCTGCATAGCAGCCTTATTGTTCTTGTAATGCAGCATTTGGGGTATGATGTGGCCCACTGACAAGCTCTGATCCTTATGTTTACTGCTGTCAGCACTGGTACAGATAAAAATTGAATCCATGGGGCTGCTCTTCCTTAGTCCAGGTTCAGTTCCAGATGAAGGTGCAGAGCTCCTTCAGCTCCCTAGGGTTGTTTTGCTACATTTAATTTGTCTTGGTTTTCTCTGCTCATTCACTTTGCCAGTTTTTCATTCCAGCACTGAACTGCACCACTGTAGCTTAGGTTCACTGTTAAAGAATCTTTAGAAAAGTGTCAGGACAGTAAATGGGAGCAGAAGTTTTAGATTTCCAAAGGGAGGGAGGTCAGCAGGGATGGCCCTGGAGTCCGGTGTTATGTTGAATTATTTCCTCTGTCCATTACAGAGGCACAAGGAACAGCTGGTGTGAACCCAGCTCCGTTCTCTCATTTGTTTTATGGCTTTTCAATATTCTCAGCCCTGTTTCCCTGTGCAGGAATCTGTTGCTTGTGTAAAGGGGTCACATTTTTCCAAGATGCACTGTAGCAGAACTGGGCAGGCTTAACCCTTGGTGCCACTTCGCTTCTTAAGCATCCGTGAAAAGACGAGGTGGAATTTGTGCAGAAAAACTGTGCTAAAAAGGAATGTTTTGCATTTCCAGCTTGTCCAGACGGATTCTTTGGGATTGACTGCCACCAGGTGTGCAAGTGCAAGAATGCTGCTGGCTGTGACCACGTGCTGGGCTCGTGCCACTGCCTGCCAGGCTGGCTGGGGGAGAGCTGCGAGCAGCGTGAGTACAGAGCAGAATCACCCCAAACCTCCTCTGGGAATGGGACAGTGCCCTGCAGGACACTCTTCCAGACAGCTCACCTCCCTTCCCAAATATGCCCAAAAAAGGAACAATTTTTGGTGGCTGTGTTAAATCACCAGCTCTTTCTAATAGTTTGTTTTTTAACTCATCAAACATGATAAGCATCAGGTTTTAAATAGCAGAGCTGTCTCCTGCCATATGACAGCTCCCTGCTTTATTTTTGTGTGACATTAAGAGATTAAATGTTGTGTGTCTGTTTCTGGTGTATCTCATCTAATTATCAATTATAAAGTGTCAGATTACAAAATGTGCAAAGTGGAAAAATCAGACCTGGGACTATTTTGTTATTTGAGTGTGACAAAATAGGTTTTTAATAATTACTAGGGAAGTTATTTGTTTTAAAATAAATTTCAGCTTCCTATGTGTTCAAAAGTGTGGATTATCCCACAGATTTTAAGCTAACAAAGTGCTTGTATGTATACATGTATCAAATTGGCTA
The DNA here is from genome assembly GCF_028769735.1 of Zonotrichia leucophrys gambelii. Classification (NCBI taxonomy): domain Eukaryota; kingdom Metazoa; phylum Chordata; class Aves; order Passeriformes; family Passerellidae; genus Zonotrichia; species Zonotrichia leucophrys. The sequence continues at coordinate 21,886,653 of NC_088179.1, read as the reverse complement.
TTCTGAGAAATTTTTCATTGCATTTCATGGGAAATTAGGTAATTTTCTTTAGCTGCATGGTATTACATGTGGAGATCACTGAGCCTATTTGCAAAGTTTAACAAATAAGTGGGCTTTTTTAAGATTTTCAGGTTTTAGCTTCTCAGCTTCCTTGTTTTCCTTTAGGATGATGTCATGGTCTAAGCTTCCTTTTGAAAATATGAGTGCTGTCTGCAGGACTGGGGTGCAGAGCTGGGCTCCAGGGCAGCTGCACAGCGTGCCAGCTCTGGGAGGGAACACTTCTTTAATCCATAGGTCATGGCTTTCTGCAATAGAAAAGTGGTTTACTTTAGAAAATAGAGAGAAATGTTGCTTGTATTGAGGCAATGCTGTTCTTCAGCCATACACTATTTTATCATCAGCCCTGTTTGAGGGCAGTGCTTGCTCTTCATAATATTTCCCCTCACCACTCAACACAGCCTATCTTCTCCTGCAAAATCCTCTGCTCTGTTGTTTACAGGTGGGTCAGTTCTGCTGAATCTTCCCCATTTTAGACACTTTTCCTTACATCCCACCACTGCAGGTTTTTGCCTCCTCATGCCCTCCCAGAGGAGCACTTGGCTCTCCACCTGCCGCCACCTGAAGATGCTGGTGGCAGCACAGCCTTTGAGTGTGGATTAGTGGAGTGAGCACAGAACAGAAGCAGCCCAGAGCCACTTTCCCATCCCACAGGTCAGAAGAGGTGCTGCTGAACAGGTGCAATATTTGCTCCTTGGTCACAGCCTGTTTTTCCTGCCACAGCATGGGCAATGTGTCACCTTGCCCCTTCCCCGATCCTTAGCATTAGGGATGGGAAGCTTTGCTGTGTATTTCATTCAATTCAATTAAGAGTTGCAGCTCCTTCTCCATGGCCTCTGGTGCCCTGCTCTGCTCACATTAGGGAAGGAACCCTATTTATTGTCTTGTGCCAGAGCCATTAGAGCTTTGTGCTGGGCTGATTTATTCCTCCTACGGCCAAAGCCCCCAAGGCCTCCATGAGTGAGAGGTCAGCTCACAGTTCAGGCTGTCTCCTCCTTTCCTCTTGGCCAAGTGAGGGATCTTCACTTTGATTTTACATCCATGCTGCTCCAGAGCTGCTCAGAGCAAGGCAGCTCAGCCCTCCCCATCCTCCCAGGGTGTTTAATATTCACCTTGCCTGTTCCTGGGACCCACCAGCTCCAGCAGCTGGAAGGACAGCACTCGTGTGGAAGTAATCAGATTGCAGGCAATGTGCTGGAGGATATTGAGGAATAATTTTGGCATCATGGGATTTGAATTGATCCTAAGCCAGCCATGCAGTGAGTTTTATACTCTGCTATCTAATTACAGGCAGTACGGACAGTGATGCCTTTTGTTGAAGCTGCCTAATGCTTTCCATTACCAGACCCTGGGTTTCAGTTGTTTGAAAATGAATTATGTTAATCTGGGCTGAAATCTGCCAAGCAAGCTCTGCCTCAGCTTCAGTTTGTGCTTGGAGATTTTATTTGGGGATTTTTTGGAGTGTCCACCTGAGGTATTTTAGGTTTCCAAGAAAGAGGCTTAGGAAAAGTATGTTGCCTATTCTCTCTCTCTTTTTTTTTTCTTGTTTGTTTGTTTGTTTTTGCTTTGTTTGTTTTGGTTTTGTTTTGTTGGTTTGGTTTGGTTTGATTTTGGTTTTTGTTTTTGACCAGACATTTGGCATTTCTTTGTGATAGTGATGTAACCTTCCTTTCTGAATACCCCATCCCAGGAAGTGTTCAAGGCCAGGTTAGATGGAAGGAACAACCTGATCATTTCAGGGTATTCTTTTTCTTGATAGAGGGCTTGGAAATTGATGATCTTTAGAGCCCCTTCCAACCCAAACCATTCTGATTCACTGCAAATTCATACAAAGTTTGCAAACTTGAAAAAAGCCAACCAAACCCTCCAAAACTCTCATGCTGCATATGGTCTGTAGCAGATGTACACAATTCAACATCTGAATTTTGCCTTAATTCTGTCAGTACTAAACATGCCTCTTTCTGGAGCTGTTGGAGCTCAGCAGAATCTTGACTGAAGTGGCTCCTTGTGGTAAAAAAGAGACCACACTGGTTTGAAAAACAAATAACTACAGAAAAATGTGCTCAGCCAGAGGCACTGATAACAGGGGTTTGACATTTCGTGGTGTTTGAGCACTTGAATTTGCAGATTCCCTGTTCTTTTAAAGCTAAAGCTTCATTTTGTGGAGAATAATCCATTAAAGTCACTTGAAATCCAAGCTATTGGACACCCTATAGAACATTAGAGCCCATCATTTTCCTTTTCTCCTGGGCAGTTTTGATGGCTGTTGACTTCCAGACTGGAAGAAAAGTCTCCAGTTTCATGTGTTTCTCACTCTGCATGGAAGAAGGATTTTAAAAACTGCAAAAAAATAAATCCTCCTCTTGCAGAGGAAAGACACTAAGAGGAAAATTTTGAACCAGGAGGAAGTCTACTAATTTAAACCTTTGGATTAAGTTATGTCTTTTCTCTCATCATGAAGAAAGAAGAGGCCCAGGGATATTTGTACATTCAGTTGTGGAACTCCATGAAATAGCTTCAGTATATCACTTTTTCCCTAAATCTTCAGAAAAGTACTTTGAAAATCAGGATTGTCCCACCAGGAAGCTAAACAGCATTTGTGTCTACCCAGTAGAATAGTTAAAATTTTCTTCTCCACAAATTTCTGCGTTCTTACCAGAATTTTCACAGAAACACCCTATTGTCTTTTTGGTAAGTGTAACAAGAGCTTTGCACACATACTCCAAAAAACCTCCCACAAACCACTGGTAACCAGTCAAGGGATCTGGTGATGAGCTGGTTTTTCCTTTGGCTTGGTTGTGCTATAGTTCTGGTCTGTATTGTGGAAATATTTAGTTCTGCTCCCAAAACCCGAGCCAGAGCTCTGTAGATGTGCTGAACTTTTCACTTGGCAACGAAGCTTCATTTGCAGAACAAACTTTTAGCTGTGATGGGATTGAGCTCCTGCTCTTTCTTGTGGTTTCAGCATGGATGGGGTCCAAGTGATGACAAGAATGAGCAGTGTAGAAAAGAAGTCCAGGGAGAAATGGTGTCTGAGAACCAGGCTGGGAAGCTGGAAGCCTTTCTCAAATGAGGAGAAAAGGGCTGAGAATGGGTCAGAGACTGTCAACCAAGCTCACCTCCAAGATCAAGGTGGTTTCACAGCTCCCTTCTGTCACCAGGGACTTGCTCTCCCACAGCACTGCATTGTGTTCACTGACACCCTGAAAGGCAGAGAAGTTTGGGTGAAAATTCACTGTTTGGCTGTAAAACCTGGAAGATGTCACATTCAGCGAGTGCAGGACACTCTCCTGGATCAGGGATCCAGGCTGTTTGCCTCTCCAGTGCATGCCAGAGGTGCTGCAGGGATGAGAGGCTCTGACAGGAGCCCCTGCAATGCAGAACAGAAACTGTGCAAGGAGGCGATCCAGCTCCATCAACCCCCTTTGTATTATTTTGGGTGATATCTGAAGGAAACAGGGTAGCAGAACTGTCTGTTCTCCACCATCCAAAGCTATCCAAATCTCCAGTGCAGTGGAGACTGCGGGAATTTTATCACTGCCATTTTTCACAGGCAGCAGCACTGAAAACAGAGCGTTTGCTTACCAGATGACTGCGTTAAGTTTTCACCTGGGAGCCAGCTGCTTAACCAAACTCATTGAAAATATCACCCCTCTCTGACCAAAGAATGAGAGTCTGGCTGAGCACAGGCACCCAGCTGTGAAAAATGAACACTGAAAACAATGAAGTTGTCAGTTCTCTGACCAGGATGCAAATAAATACGGGCTCTGTCAGGCTGGCAGTTCTGCTGGACCATTAGTTTAGCACAAAGACGTTCTGCAGAGCAGGGGATGACAGCTGATCCATCACCCCCAGTGATCCAGCCCCTCCATAGAAACCTCTCCAGAATGAGTTCTGATTCATATTTTTAACCCACATTATTAGGTTAGACTTCCATAAGACGCATTATCTCTAAACTGCAGCGTGTTGCAGAGCAGTTTCAGTTTATGTGACCTTAATTTGCAGAACATTTTTTTAAATGCCTTTTGCAGTTTATGTGTTGGCTGCTATTGTGGACTTAGCAGTGCTGAGTTAACAGTAGAACTTGGTGATCTTAAAGGTCTTTTCAAACCTAAATTATTCTATTATTGTTTCTAGAGTCAGACATGGTTAATATATGGGGATTTAAATATAAATATGTATTTCCAGGAACAGTGAAGTCACCATTCCTTGAGGTGTTCAAAAAGCATGTAGACACAGAACTTTGTCATTTGGTTTAAGGATCATAATGGTATTTGGCCAAAGGTTGGACTGATGATCTCGAAGATCTTTCCCAACCTTAATATTCTATGATTTTATATGGACTTAGGCACCTTATGAAGTGAAAAGTGTCACTGGAGCACAGCTCCAACCTGATTTCCCTGGCACTGGGTTGTGCTCTGTGCTTCCTTGGACACTTCCTGACGGGGTTTTATGGAATTCTGTCATTGCAGCCTGTCAGGGGAACAGCTATGGGCCAGGCTGCAGGAGCACTTGTCAGTGTCACAATGGAGCTCTCTGTCACCACGAAACCGGGACGTGCCTCTGTGGCCCGGGCTGGAAAGGAGCCACCTGCCAAGAAGGTACAGTTGGAAATTCAAACCCCTGCCTCTGGATTTTAGGGGGGAAAAAATAAAACCTGTGTTTGGGGAAAGCCCACTGGTATTTTAGCTCTCAGCTCGTTGCCCTGTGTTGTGGTTGGGTTTGGATCTGCGGTGACGTGAATTGGTCCATTAAATTAATCCGTGGCACTGTGTTGTAGGATCCCAGAGTGCACAGGGCAGAGGGGTGAAACAGCCATAAAATGGAAAGAGAGCTGATTTGGAAGGCTGATGAAGGGAGGAAAGGTCCATAAAACTCCCAATTATGATGCTGAAATGAAGCTCTGTTTCTTTTCTCTGGGCTGCTTTGCTGTCTCATGCACCAGACTGATCCTCGGCATTACCTTGTGCTGTTCCAGACAGAGCCTAAATCCAGAACATGTGAAAGGCATTGAGCCTTCCAGCCTTGGCAATCAGAGCCATACATGAGGCTTAAGCACAAGCCCAGCTCCACAGAGCCTTAAGAAGAGGCTGGCAAAGAAAGGCTGCACTGTGGCTTGCACTGCACATCCTAATCCATGCATCCAGGCAGTAGGAAAATCTGTCCATCCCCATTGCAGGAACTCCTTGTTCTGTGCCTTCCCCACGAGGTCCCTGGGCTGGCAGCAGTACCATGGAGCTGGGAATGCTGCTGTGGGTGCTCCTGGGTGAGCAGGGATTTGGAGTCAGCACCTCCTCTCAGCCTCTGCCCTTCAGCATCCCAAGAGGACTGCTAGGGAAAGGGGATGAGAGCTGGCAGGGTAGAGTGATATTTAAATTTAGCACATTCCCCTTTAAAAACTTGATGTGAATTTTTAAATCCTTCCACGAAGGATTTAAAAATTGGGAAGACACAAAGCTGTGCTTGATGACATGTACCTAAATTTTTGTTTTGTCCGAAGGCCACAAATACAAAACCAAAATGAAAGTTACAAAAGCTGTTTCAAATACACCTTTTCTCTTCAAATACACGTATGGAGATTTCTTTTCTCTTTGAAGTGAGGAGGTAGAATAATTATGTGAGACTTGAGGAGCCATCCACTGGTGCCTGTGCTTTTCCAAAGGCAGATCTTGTCCCTGTTTCTGTCTTAAAGAGGTGTCACTCTAGCATATGGCAGAGCTGTTTTTTGGTGTTTTTCCAGAAAATTATGTTCTATCCATAGAAACTGGTTGTGATAGGAATTCATAGACTTCTCTAATTAAAATTAGGTAAATGATGAAATGTCATCAGCCAGCTGTGGACAGCAGGATCAGTTAGAGAAGGAGCTGTGATTGTAGGAGGACTGTACAAAGAAATTCTGAGGACAGGGAAATCAGGAGCTGCACTGCCCAGTGTTGAGAAAGCTGGAAGGGACAAAAAAATGGGTTTTGTAGGTACAAACAGAAAGTCTCAAGGTTATTTGCTGAATCACTAGTTCACTTCATCACCTACTTTGTTCCGAGACCAGCATTACAATGATCAGAGCAATTCCTTACTGGTTGTCTTCCCATTTCTGCTTGGTTGTACCTCCCACAGCACCTTCCAGAAGGTGGGAGGGGTGGTGTTGAACCTGTGTCCTTCTCCTGCACTTCCTGATGGAAGGTTTTCCCTGTCTCCCCTTGCAGCCTGTCCCCCAGGGTGGTACGGAGCAAACTGCCTGCAGCGCTGCCTGTGCCACGGCCAGGCCACCTGTGACCCTGGGAGCGGCCAGTGCCAGTGTCCCCAGGGCTGGACAGGGACAGCCTGCGAGCTGGGTGAGTGCCACCACCCCCTCCAGCCCTCCAGCACCTCGGTTCACTCACTCTGGAAAGAAGTTCAGTTGTGCCGGGGTCTGGTTTGAGATGACCGAGAGGAAAAAGGATGGAAAACAGCAGGTGGGGAGAAGTTAAAAAAAAAAATGGGGTTGTTTAGTCAGAAATGAGACATGATATTGGAACTTGAACATATCCATGGTGCTGGCAGTTTGCTGGCAGAGGAGAGAAGTTATCTATTCTTTGTCCCTTGGGAACAGGGAAGACAGGTAATGAGCTCCATTTAAGGAGAAAGAAGGAAAGAAATGCTTAAAGAGGAAAGTGGTGTATTTCTAGAGAATTTTCCTAAAGGAGGCTTCAAAGTTTCCTTCACTGAAGGTTTTTAAGCCCAGTTTAGGTGGTTCATCATATTGCAGAGGCATGAGGGAGTTCCTGCTGAGGTTGCTGCAGCCTCACCCTCATCATCCTCCCCATCCCATTTCAGAGTGTGGGAACGGGCAGTTTGGAGAGGGCTGTGAGCAGAACTGCAGCTGCCACCATGGGGTGTGTGACCTGCCCTCAGGGAAGTGCCTCTGCCACGCTGGCTGGACCGGGGAGCGCTGTGATGTTGGTAAGGGCAGCTCCTTCTGCACATCCTTCATTTGAACCATCAGCCATTTCTGCCAGTTTTCTATTTTTTTATCTTAAATTTCCAGTATCCTGCAGGCCACTCAGGATTTGTGCACTCTCACCCTATCTCAGACCCACAGGCAGGTCTCTCTCCGACCATGCTCTTGTTGAAATCATTTTATCTCCTCCTGCCTCTGTTCCCTGCCTGCTGGCAGTTCATGGGCACAGTTTGCACTGCTCAAACCTCTGTCCCTGTGTGCAAAGTTGTGTCAGAGCAAACAGCATCACCCTCTCCATGGACCTGTCTGGATTTGCAGTCCAGGCTGTGACTCATTCTTTGCAAACTTTCCTGTGCACACTCACTAGCAGCCAGCATTAAATGCTTCTAATATTTTTAATATCTTCACTGATATTTTCTGGCCATGCAATCTGCTAAATATCCTCCTGAGCAGGAGCTCAGGCAGGGAGGATCCTGGCTGGTGGCCAGTGGAAGCTGCTCCCCAGGCAGCAGGATGCAGGAAGCAGGACTCCTGTAGGACTAACCAATATGATTAAGCAGAAGCCATTTATTGTTTAGATTATACCCTATTTATACATTCTACAAACTACTGCACATGCTAATTACACACTTCTTGATTGGTGCTACTATCTTGTCCATGTGTTCTGCATGCACTTCTCAGAGTATTGGTTACAGTCCAGGTGGTTCACAGCCCTCTGTTTTATCTCGTTCTTGCAGTCTTGGTATTCTGTTTCTCAGCCTCTTCTTCCTTAATTTAGCACAGTTTATGTCTTGGTAACTATTGTATTTGTGGGGTGACCCAACTAAGGGAGGAGTGATGAATCTGACTCCATGTTCTCAGAAGGCTAATTTATTATTTTATGATGCTATATTATATTAAAGAATGCCATACTAAACTATACTAAAGAATACAGAAAGGTTACTTACAGAAGGCTTACAAGATAATAATGAAAACTTGTGACTCTTTCCAATGCAGCTTGGCACTGATTGGCCAAAGAGTGAAAACTCACAACAGAAGCGAATAAAACAATCACCTGTGGGTAAACAATCTCCAAACACATTCCAAAGCAGCAAAACACAGGAGAAGCAAATCAGATAATTACTGTTTTCCTTTTTCTCTGAGGCTTCCCAACTTCCCAGGAGAAAAATCCTGGGTGAAGGGATTTTTCCAGAAAACATGAATGCCACAGGTAACCTTGATAAACTCCTGAGGGTGCTGATAAGAGTAACTAGAAGCAGCCTGGCTGCTGCACTCTGTGGCCTGAGCCTTGCAGATCAGTGCCCCAGCAGGTGGAACGTTGCTGTCTCTGCTTGCCCCCAGGCTGCCCCCCGGGATTTTTCGGCGAGCGCTGCGAGGAGCGCTGTGACTGCGCCCACGGCCGCTCCTGCCACCCCCAGACCGGAGCCTGCCACTGCGAGAGGGGGTGGCGAGGGAGGCACTGTGACAAACGTGAGTGGGGAGGGGACAGCTCAGCTTGGGGTGCACGTCCCCCCAAACCCAAGCTCATGGCTGTGGCTGGGCATTTTCACACCCTCGTTCCATGGGGTTGGGCTGGGGGTGCTCGCAGGGGTGGGTGCATGAGTTTTATAGTATTTTATTTTAATAAATTAAAAATGGAGTTGTATTTTTATAAGGTTTTTTTAAGGATAAACTGTCTAATTAAGAAATGATACTTAACTTATTTTTTATTTTTAACTTAATAACTAACTACTTGTGGTTTGTTATGTGCACTGTTTTGTCTAATTACATAATACCACCCAAACCCATGAAGAAGAAGGTGAAGAAAGAGGACTAGCTTCTACCCTAAAACTTCTATCTTGCTTTATATATATTACTATATATTGTAAATTTAGGCCCACTGACAAGGGGAGAGAATGATATATCTGACTCTATCTTATTAGAAGGCTAATTTATTACTTTCTTATACTATATTATGTTAAAGAATGTTATACTATACTATACTATACTAGAGAATACAGAACAGATACTTACTGAATGCTAAAAAGATAATAATAATGAAAACTTGGGACTCCTTCCAGAGTCCCGACACAGCTTGGCCCTAATTGGCCACTGAGTTAAAATAACTTATGTTGGAGTCCAATCAAGCAATCACCTTGAGTGAAACAATCTCCAAACGCATTCTACATAAGCCAAACACAGGAGAAGCAAATGAGATAAGAATTGTTTTCCTTTTCTCTGAGGCTGCTCTCTGCCTTTCAGCTTCCCAAGAGAAAAACCTTGAGCAAAAAAGATCATGTTCAGAGAATGTAAATACTACATCTATATTCTAAATATATAGATGTCGCTGTAGAGCGCGGCACGGTGCAAAGCACCAAGGCTCCATCAGAAAGGTGTATAAGAGAGATTTATTATAGCAACATGTTGCTTTTATAGTTTTTCAAGATGTTTAGATTTACTTAACAGATGCATTCACTGCCCATTGGTCATAAGAAACAAAGTTCTCAGTAGGTGAACAAGGAGCCACGTCATTCTGTGAGCCAGCTAGTGTCCATTTCTTTTAACTTTCTCTCTTCCATCATGTTGTCATGGGGACAGCCTTGGTGTCTTCCTTGACATGGGGTTTTTCTTATCTTCAGGAAGCCTTCGCTGGCTCACAAGAACAGCACAAAATGCCTTTCCTACATATAGATACATAAAAATATACCTTCCATATATACTATATTCTAAATATATTTGATACTATATGTTACTGTATTCTAAAACTTTATCTCTTAATAATTTAAGTTTTCCACCCTGTGATATCACACACTTCTGTTCAAACTCCACACCCACAATCCCAGTTCCATCATTCCATTGTGGAAGCCTTCCCCGCGCCCTCAGGTCTAACGCAAAGCGTTCTCTTGGCGGTCAGCGCCTGTCGGGGCAGCGAGTGTGACATTGTGAGTGGGCAGGGCTGCAGCGGGTGGCTTTGTCCCCGTGCTGTCCCTGATGGGTTGGTGTCCCCGCAGCCTGCCTGCCGGGCCGCTACGGCGCGGGGTGCGCGCGGCGCTGCCGCTGCCCCGCGGGACGGCCCTGCCACCACCGGACGGGCGCCTGCGGATGTCCCCCGGGAGCCACCGGCCACGGCTGCCACAAGGGTGAGTTCCTTGGCACCGCTCAAATGCTTCCCTTGCCAGTCCCTTCATAATCTGTTTATGGAATCAGAATGTGGTGGTGTGGTGCCTGAGGAGGGAGGAGACACCAACCTGATGGGAGGGGAGATGGCCAAGGGTGCTTGTCCCTCACCTGGGTGGTTTGGCCAGCTCTGAGTTCTGTTTGGGCTGCTGGCCAGGGGCTGAACTGGCCCCAAACAGGCTGAGGATGTGCCAGTGGAGCCCTGCCCTGCCCACAGCCAGTGAAGCAGCAGTTCAGCTTCTGTTGGCCTTGTCCCTATGCTAGGCTATCTATTCCACCTCTCAGAGCTCATGGAAAGGACGTTTTCTGCTTTCTTAGCATGGAGTTTGGTCCCCCAGAGCTGTATTTAAAATCAGGCTCCTGTTTTGACCCCAGCTGCCACACCCTGATTTTGTTCCTCCCTACAAAACTTTGCCTGAGCCTTGTGTTAGCCAAAGGAGAACCAGCAATAAATAAGAATTGAAAGGACTGACATCAGTGTCCATTATCCTCCACCAGAGGACTCTAAATGCTGACCCACAACCAGGGCAGCTTAATGGAAATGAGATGTAAGAATTAAATGTGGAAGGTCCAAAACCTGTAGGCAATGTGGCTGTCAGCAAGCAGAGTGAAACCTGTTGATGTTGATGTTTCAGCAGCTTTGCAAGTTTAAACTCCCTGCAAAAGGCAGAATGTCTTTATCCACACGCCTGGTCCCTTGGGAGTTACACTGTTATTTTAGTCAATTTCACCTGACATTTCCCTATGATTTTTTTTCTAGTGACAAGAAAATTGTATCTGGCCCTTGACAGTTGGGCACAAATTGACTGAACAAAACAAAATCAAGCATTCAAGTAACCCCCAAGTAAATGTAATAAATCCAAAGTCCCGCAGGAGACCGTCATTCCGTAGGCAGGGATTTTATTTAATAAATTTCAGCCCGCTCTTTGTTTGAGCACTATATTTACCAAGACAAATTTAATTTATTGGTTTGCATTTCTTCTTCCCAAAGCTTGTCCAGCGGGCACGTATGGGCAGGACTGTCAGGGAGTGTGCCAGTGCTCTGCTGAGAATCAGGAATGCCACCCTGTCACCGGCCACTGCTCCTGCAGCCCGGGCTACCATGGGGCACAGTGCCACCTCCGTGAGTATTTTTGGGGGTTTCTGCCTTTCTGAAAGAGAACTGAGTCTTTCAGGAGCATCTGCTGAAGCTTTGGGTTCATCCGTGTCAGTACAGTGGTGACTGAGAGAAGTAGAGGCTAACTATAGTACAAAAGTTACAGCATTACAAATAAATTATAGTATAGGGAGTAAGCATAGGGTGGGCTAATTTACACTGAAAAAGTAGTTGTATTATTGCAAGGAATTAATTTTAAAAATTTTTATAACATTTTTTAATTCTAAAAAAATTAATTAATAATGTTACTTCGAAAATGTAATTAATTCAATCCTTCAGATTAATTTTTAAGCCTACCAGATTTACCAGCTAAATTCTTCCCGATCTCATGCCACGCTAAAGAATGTAAAGATCACTCTCTGCGTTGCATCTCTCGGCTACACCTGGATTTTGTGCAGCTCTCTCATTTCCAAATACCAAGTCCGAAATACTTCCCGAAATCTCTGCGTGCTCAAGTAAGGACAAATGGTTATGAGAAAACAACAAGCTGAAATTGGCAATAAATCCAAGTGATTCATAAAGTCCTTTCAGTTACAGAGCCTTCTGAGGAACAATCAAATTAAACCAACTGTTACTCTGGATTGAAAAATGGTGACTAGTGTAGAGGACAAAATGCCAATTGGCCCAATGCTCCATCATAAAAAATATTCCCAGATCCACATGGCTCATGCTGGTATTTTAGGACATCTGTAAAGTTGTTTTTGGTGGAATGTGGCAACTGATAAGAAACATATACCAAAGCAGCCAATAAAGGAGACAGTTAATTACCTTTTTATTTACAACTTTAATTTTGGTTTTACTCCATGGCTTGTAGTAGTCTCATTTAGAGGAGAAAAAAAGGGAAAAAAGAAAAAGCTGTTGTCTTTCTTGTTCAATTTTTCTCTCTTTAGTGAGTGCTGATTTCCCTTTCTTGGGAATCCAGCACAGCTCTGTTTGGCTTAATTGCCTTTTGGGGTGACAAAAGCCAGCTGTCACATGCACAGCTCTAGTAAGGGTTAAACCACTGTTTTATTCCATGAGCAGAAATAGGGGAAAGGCTTAATTTAGAGATGGGCCTTTGTATTGCCATCACGTCATCACAAGTTATTCTTTTAAAATATAAATTATAAATAAAATACAAAGGATTGATCCTGTCCTCCTCTGTGCATCAGTTTTTGCTGTAAGTGAGATCGAAACCTGGCCTTCAACACTGGGGCTGGAGCCATCTGGATCCATTATACATTAGATTATAATAAATGTTGTAGTAAAGCAGTAGTGGAGATCAACTATTTAACAGGATCATTTTAAAAGACTTAATCGTGGTCAGCCTATTACCTTTATGTAGCAATATCTCAGTAGTCATTACCTGTGCACATAGCACTAAATCTCTCATTACAGTAAACGTCCTCAAACTTACTTAGATACTAAAGATTTTATTTCAGAATTTTAAAATTTAATGTTTAAACAATTACACTGAAGTTCTGATAGAAAAGATATAAAAATACTCATTGCATAATAAAATGAGTTTTGATGCATTCAGGGGGGATTTTTGCCGTGGATTTCTGTGTAGCTGGGATTAAAACTAAAGCACATGAGATTTGAGATTTCGTGGTGTTTTGTACTCTGAGATTCCAAAAATGTACAGTAAATTCTTAAGCATGGGTTTGTTAGATATTTATTGGTGAAATAATGAAATTATGGAAGCTCACAGAAAAATACTCATCTATGTTGGTGTTGTTCCCGTTGTCCCCTGTGCCACTCATAGACACAAAAAATAGAAGGAGAACAGTTAATTGTGGATTATTTTAAGTTCAGGTCAGTGGAGGGAGAGATTGTGGGCCTGATTCTGAAGTGCCTGACTGAAAACCAAGGATGGCTGGCGTGACTTTGGTGGGAATGCTGCAAGCTCCTGCTGTCCTGCCTGCAGGGAAAGCTGGGGCTGCTCCAGGGTGAAGAAGCTCTCGATGGAATATTAAACCAGCCCAGGGAGCCGCTCCCAAACGGGCTCTGGTCCAGTCAACATGTGGTTGGATGCTGCTGGAAACAGTTCCTGGCAGCTGTTGCTGTATTTATGAAAAAAAGGTTCAAGAAAGTATCTATAAAAGGTGTAGTTGGCTGGGAAGTCAAATTTCCAGGAGCCAAGAGCAACGGGGCTTTCATGTTCACAAATTTTGGAGTGAGGAGCTGAAAAAGTCTCTTGGCATGGTGCAGAGGAAGCAGACAAGCTAGCAATAAGGTTCCCATCACTTGTCCATAACTTGGTGGATGGGCAGGTCTACTTGTTAAAAGGAGTAAAAAGCAATAAGTGGTGGTGAAATTATTAAAAAAAAAAAAAGCATGGTATGTTTCTGTGACATTGACTGGGCTGGGAGTACCCAGAGCCAGAAAGATCTCACCAGCTTCACCCTCAGGCTGAAAGTGACAGGATGTGTCAGAAGGGATTATTTGACAATGTGATTTAATAGCATTGGTCAGAAAACCTCAGTGTGTGCAATTGCTATGGAAAGATTTAGGAGCGCTTGGTCATGACAAACCCACTCAAAGCAGAAGGAAAATCAGGAAATGAGGTGGAAATCTGGCTGCCACTCTTTTGTTCACAGAAAAAACATAACTCAGAAGCGCAGGAAACTGTTAAATTAGAAAATGTCTTTATGAGATAACTGGTGGTGCAAGAATAGCCCTGTTTGCAAAGGCAGAGCCTACTGAAATGGTGGGACATGGTGCAAATTGCCCTCGTTATCTGCCTCAAAATTCTTCTGCAAAGTACTAACAGATGAGGTGCAGCAGCTGAACATGCCCTGCGTGTGCTGCTCCTTCTTGTGCCAAAATACAGCAAGGACAAAGAATTTGGGAAGGAGGGAATTGCTGCATCCCGGTCATGGAGCAGCTCCTGCTAGCCTTGAGCTAAGGAATCGCTCTGAAAGCTTTGCCAGGGAGAAGCAGCATCTTTTGGAGTCTGGGAGACAGAATTTCTTAAAAAAAGGAGAAAATCCAAGTGATGACCAAAAGGAAAAGAAGGAGGAAAAGAGAAACTCACATAGAGTAATTAAATAATTGAATCTGGATGAGTCCTTCACTTCAAGTCTTGGTGGGAATGAAGGGGGTGTTGCAGGGCTCAGTCCTTGATGCCAGGGCTTGCACATGAAACAGATTTTGAGTCCTGGCAGATGGAACCACTGACAACAGAGCATTCATTGAGAGGAATCTGTGTTTGGGAAGGGCTGGGGAGAGTATCTGCACGTTATAAAAGCGTGTATCTGCTTAGTCCTGATGATCTGCTATCCTGGTTTGAGCAGAAGCCAAGGTTCAGTTTTATTTTAAAAGGCACCCCTTCAAAGCTTCCCATAAGCTCTCCCTCACTCTTGAATAGTTCAGAAAAGCCAGAGATTTCTCCAGCCACTCAGGCCCTGCTTTCGTGCCTTTAGGAAAGACAGAATACATGAAGTTATTTGTGCACAGATTGCAAGGGATCTGTTGCTTGGAGACGTGAGCAAATATATTTTCAACCAGGTTTCTAAAGTAGCCACAGACTTTCCTTCTGCCAGGGAAGAAAAGGAAGGGGTGAGCAAAGAAATGGCATTTGGAGGTAGTAGCACAAGTGGAACTGTTGGATGATGATCATGCTGCTTGAGCACCAGCTACTCCTTCTTCCACTACACTGGAAAATTAGGGGAATAACCTGCATTTCTGGAGTTCAGAGGTGGCACACTGGAGATTCACTGGTGCCCCTGCCCAGCAGCTCTGCCCAGCTCTTCCCCTCAGTTCCAGCCAACATCACTAAAGATCATGCAGAAGGTGTAAAGTGTGGCAAATGCATTTACATCTTCCTGATCTTTTGTTTGATTTTCCTTGAACATTAGCTGTCCAAAAAGAAACCAGAAATCCTCACTACCCCTGGAAAACCTCTCCACAGACAGTTTGTGGCCATGTAACACTGGCTCAGCAATCCATCCAGGTGTGGTGATTCTTGTGGTTCTTCACAAAACACAGCTGCTTCTTTTTTCCTCAGAGAATTTTCTGGCTTTGCATTTAAATAATGTTCCTCCTGTATCTATCTTCTGAGGAGGTGTCTTCTGAAATTCTGAGTTGCTGTCATGTGCACGTTTTCATGGTCTTCCATCCACAGGGTTGGAAGGGAGCTTAAAGCCCATCCAGTTCCAGTCCATCCACCTTCCATTATCTCAGGTCGCTCCAAGCCCTGTCCAACCTGCCCTTGGACATTTCCAGGGATGGGGAATCCACAACTTCTCAGGGCAGCCACTAACAGTGCCAGCTCCAGTTTGCAGGGAAGGAGTAGGTTATAGAGGGACCAAACTTTCTCCAACTTACACATTTTAAGATGTGACCTGCCCCATATCCATGAAACAGCTGCTAAAAGAGGCAGAAATGGCTCACAGCTTCTCACTGACTTGGACAAACCAGGTGGCTGCTGCCCAGAGGAAGAGGGAGAATTACCCATCTCTCCTGTGTAGGAAGGAAACAGGGAATACATTCATTTGGAACAGAAATCCCAAGAGGAAAACCTCTGTAGAATGGGGTTTGCTTTTCCTGCTACTGTCACATCAGGGGAACGGGAGAGCACAGAGCCAGGAGCAGCAGCACTCAGTCCAGCTCTCCAGCATTTGACAGTGCAATCAGAGCTGTCCCAAGGGCACTTTGTCCCAGGGAGCCACCTCCTCCTCAATGCCTACTACTGGCCCTCTGGAAGCGAATAACATTAGAAAATTAAAATCAAACTTTGATTGAAAACAACAAAGCGCTTAAGACGTGAAATGCAACAGGCCCAGTAGCAACCTAACCTAATTACTGGCTATTTTTTCTTTTAAAACAGGGTGTCCAGAAGGTACTTATGGTTCAAACTGCCAAAATCCCTGTAAATGCATGAACGGAGGCCGCTGTGACCCCGCGTCAGGAGCTTGTGACTGCGCTCCCGGTTTCATTGGAGCCAACTGCAGCAAAAGTAAGCCAACATTCGTGTTCTGCTCCTGTCAAAACACAGCAAAGAGAATCATTTGCATAAGAGCTTGTCTGAAGAAAAACAGACAGATCCCAGCTACCTCTTCCTTGAATTGTAAATCAGGATTCCAGCTTTGTAAAAAAATCTCTTGCAAAATATTTTCCCTCACTCCTGCATGCATAGAAGCAAGGACACTTACCCCAGGATTACAACCTGCTAGCCCAAGTTTATTTCTAGAGCCAGCTCAGCATGAATTGCTCAAGTTCCTTCTTCCTGTCCAAAATTTCGAGGTTGAGAAATTATCTCAATATTTTGCTTCACGCTATGGTGCCATTCGTTTCAATAAATGGGAAAAAAATCAAGTTTTGTCATGGCAAAACTGGTAAAGACTCCATGGCAACCCTACTGTTACTTCTGTGTTTCACAGCTAAATGCTGTGGCTGAATTTCTGTGCTGCTTCCAAAGCTCTGGTCTCTGTGAAGTTCTCTTCAGCTTATTCATAGAGAGGCAATGTTTGAATGTTTGGCTGCCCATAGCTTTGCTCTTCATTGCTGGGCAGCATCAGTATTAAGGAAGGAAAGATGTTTTAAGCTGGAAAAATGAGCAGTTGATATTTCAGTAATTCACTCTTCAGATAGGAAAGACAGTAAATATTCCATGTGAAATTGTGCATTATATTTATAATCACAAGTTTATTAAATAATGATTATAATCACAAGTTATTTATAATCATGGATTATATTTATGATCACAAGTAGTCTCAGAAGGTAAAGCAGTCATGTGTTTGGATGGGTTCTGGCTTCATGGTTGATGCTTTGGAGTGCAGTAGGGGGAATGAAAACAAAGCCAGCTCTTCCCCAAAGATTGCAGCTATGTTGAAAATGAAAACTGCCATTGGATCCTGTGGGTGTTTAACAAATCCTGTGTTCCCTCAGCCTGCCCTGAGAGCTGGTATGGGAAGGACTGTGCCCAGCCCTGTGCCTGTGGCAAAGGCCAGTGTGACCCACGGACTGGCGAGTGCTCCTGTGCCCCCGGCCACACAGGACCTGCCTGTCAGCAAGGTAACAGAGCAGCACCAGGTCACCTCCCAGGGGTGACACATCAAAGTACCCAGCAAATAAACCCAGTGCCAGACATTGTTCACAGCCAGGGCCTTTGCTGATAAGGCTGCAGTTTGGGGCGCGCAGCCTCTGTCCCTCCTCGCTCCATCACCCAGCCTAATCCTGCCCACACCTCCCTGCCACCCTCTGGGGCACTGGGCTCTCCAGGAAGCTGAGGGGCTGTGTCAGGACAGAGTGTTTGGGTGAAACTAATAATAATCATGTAGTAGTGTCCCACCACCGTAGCGAAACCCCAGTCACTTGGGATACATGTGGGGAACATGTGTTTGTATTTATTCCCAGTCACCTTCATCCTTTCCTTGGGGTGCTAATTTTTGGGTTTTTTCAAACTTTGTTAATTCTCTGTAGTGTGTCCCCAGGGACAGTATGGCCCCAACTGCCATGGGACGTGTACCTGTCAGAACGGTGGCATCTGTGACCACGTGGATGGCAACTGCACCTGCGGGCTCGGCTGGACAGGAAGATCCTGTGAGGAAGGTGATTTCCTGCTTCCATGGCAGTGGATTTGTACACTCAAGCTGGGATTTGCAGTGTCCCCAGACACACACAGACAAGGACAGGTTCAGAACTGCCCCTAGTTAGAGCTTCAGGTCTTTTTTCAAAGACAGTTTCCTCCTGAGCCCTGCTCATTAATTCCCCTGCACACTCCTTATTTCTTCTTCACTCTGTTATTTCTTCTCCAGTCCAACTTTTGTGTTCTTTTGTCTATAGGAATGTTGGGTTTTGTCTTCTTCCATTTAATCCTCAGAGCAGAGGAAGCCTGTGTCTTTCACCTCACTGGTTGTGTTCTCTTTCATTTGACTCTGGACTGGAGTTGAGCTTCCCATGTGTTGACTTCCCAGATGTTCTGACAACATCTGTCCAAATCAATTGAGATTGTCCTGCTCTCTCACCCTTATTCTCCATGACGCCTGTCCCTTGTGCAAGACAAAGCACACTAACAGAATAAGCTCATATTCTACTCCAGAATGTCCCCTGTCAGCCCTGTCTTCCCACAACTGTCCTGTCCATCTCCCTGAAACCATTCTGCATTTCTGTGCTCCTATTTTTCTCTGTAGGTAAGAGATATCTGTTATGGACTTGAATGTTCAGGAAACAAGTTTACCGGTATGAAATGCAAGTAAATTGTTGTAAGTACACATTCAAGACAAATGTCATCATTAAATCATAACTGCCATGGTTCAAGCTCTTCAACACCTTCCCAGATTCTCATTTACAGCACTTCTGTCCCTGACACCTCAAATATTCACCTCAAACTCCATATCTATCTATACCAAGAACTGGTTGTTACAGGGGAGTGTCCCTATATAAAAGTGTCATCTAGAAATGACACTTTTTAGCAGCACTCTGAGATGCAGCTGTTCCACTCTGCATCTGAGGAGACTCAGAGCCCTGCTGTGCATCTGTGTGCAGAGGAGGAGCAGGGAGGACAGGAAAGATGCAGCTGCTCACAGTGTGAGTGCTCTGAGGATTCAGTGGGCAGTGAATGCTCTCTGGGCACAGGCTCTAAGACATTTGCAGTTAACCAATATCTGGGTGACCTAGCAAAGGCCACCTTTTTTGCCTGTTCCTGGAGATCTCTGTAGTCACCCATAGGCTGAGCTGGGGCTGCCAAGGCTCAGCAGAGTGCTGCAGGTAGCCCCACATGGAGAAGTGGATTATGGGTGTATCTCATAGATAAAACATCTCTAGAGTGGAGCACAGGAGGCAGACATGCACACACTGCATAAGGAACTGTGTGTTGTATCACTAGAGAGAGCTTCACTATTTATCTTTTGACAGTGGGAGTGAAATTATTGGAAAATTGAGTCTTGATCTCCACAGCAGTGTGGGTTTGAGTGTGTTGTGACTGGAAATCAAAGACAGCTAATCAGGCATCCTTTTAATAGAGCTTAGATATGATGTTCCTGGAAGATCCTGTCTGGCATTTGCAGGGTTCTCAATCTGATTATTTGGACGGCCACGCTCGTTTAAGTTCGTCTGCCCAGATTCAAATTATCCCAGCAGTGGGAAGTTAACTTATTCAGAGATGATGCTGAGGTTAATTATATTGGCACAGTCCCTTCTGCATGACTTGGCTTTCAGTAATTTGAGACGTGTTTAGTTCTGTAAAAGCAGATAGCTCATTATACATGGACAGACTGTTGCTATGTGTGAAAAAGATCCTCCTGGTTTTATTAGGAATTTGAATAGTGTGAACTCCAATGATAACACAGAGGAGGAAAAGCTTCATGTTTTCTTTCACACTTTTTAAGTGCCTAAAAGAAAATATTGCTGTAGATAAAGAAAGAAAAAAGAAAACCTAATTTATGCTATTCACTACAAGGCTTTACAGCACATGGTGTGGGTTCAGCATCGAGTCTGTGAAGAGAGAAATTGAAAAAGGCAGACTGTTAAAAGTGAGGAAATTGCTGTTCAAACATCTATATAACATAAAAGATTTCTCACCAAAGTATGTAAATGCATCATAGTTGTGCAGAAATCCTGTGTCTTCATAACAAATATTCATTGGTCTGCAAATTACTCTCTGGGTATCATCTCTTGGCAATGCAGTCTGTCACATATGAGCTTTTCTGGGTGAGGGCAGTGATTTTTGTTTGTTTTTCTGTCCATGTCCTGCCAGCAGAGTGCCTCCCAGGAAAGTATGGGGCTGGCTGCTCCCTGGACTGCCTGTGCCAGCACAATGGCACCTGTGACAGGTTCACAGGGTGCTGCAGCTGCCCCGAGGGCTTCTACGGACATTCCTGTGAGCACAGTAAGTGGAGGCACTCGGGGCAATTGGTAATAATTGGTAATAATTGGTAATTGTCACAGGTTTGGGGCTTCAGAGGAGTTAAGAAACACCTCACTGGTTCAGTTAAAATTTTAGCATGTCCCAAATCATCCACCTCCTTCCAGATCTTGCATGTCTCTGATGCTGGGTGGTACAAGTTTAAAAGCTCACGGCATTATAAGATATAAGGATAAATACAATTTTTTGTTGGCTGCCAGGGAATGTCACAGAGAATACAGAGGATTTTAATGGTGTGTATTATTTTCTCCATGAACCTTCTTCATTTTAATTTTTCAGGGTGCCCCCTTGGATTTTATGGGCTGGGCTGTCTTCAGGCCTGTGCCTGTAAAAATGGAGCAAGCTGTGATGCAGTGACAGGACAGTGCCTTTGTCCTTTGGGCTATCATGGTGTCCACTGTGAAAAAGGTACTGGTACACCTCTGATAGGAAAGAAAAAAGAAAAAGGAAAAAAAAAAAAGAAAAAAACCCCAAACAAAACAAAACCAAAAAAAACCACCAAAAAAACCCCAAAAGCAGAACTCATTGTAAAAAACATCATGTAATTACTGAAATATTTGTTGAGAGCCACTTCTTCCATATTTTGAGCTTAATGAATATCCTGAAACACTGAATTTGGGACAGATTTCCTGTTCTACAGCTGGGTGTTCCCATTCCCTTATAAATTAACTACTCTGGTTCCAATTAATACAGTGAAAGTCCTGGTCTCCGTGATGTCTTGCAGCAATGAGTTCCACATGCCATTTATTAAAAATAAGTCCCTTTTACTGATTCTAAATTTGCTTCTAAAACTCCAAATAAGATTATTAAATAGGTGCATGTCAAACCTGTTGAGTGTTACGGAGGGGTCTTCTAGAGAGTTGTAATTAAAAATAAAAATAAGTGCCAGCTACATTTCTGGGACAGATTTACAGATACCTTTGAGAAGCTAGATTAGACAACCCCAACAGAAGGAGAGCTCATATAAATAACGTGCCCATTCCACTATGTTTGATTTCTTCATTAAACTTGGCATTTACACTGATTTCTTTTATGAGCTTTCCCCTGAGACATCCTGGGAAAACTCTGGGTTTGTTGTACATTTTGCCACTCAAACATGCATCTAAAGTGTTCTCTTGCTGTCAGGCTGTGCCAGGGGCTGGTTTGGTGAGGGGTGCCAGCATCAGTGTGACTGTGGAGATGCTCCTTGTGACCCAGAGACTGGGAAGTGCCTTTGCCCGCCTGGGAAGACTGGAGACAAGTGTGACATTGGTAAGGGCAATATTTTTAAGGGCTGGACTGTGTATTGTTAAACCACTCTGACCTGTTGGCTTCTGAATAACTGTGAAAGGACATTTGCTGGTGTTGAAGAACACATTGTTTGTAGAAAATTGCTCTTTGTGGTTATCAACACCTTTATCAGCAGGCTTGTACCTCTTGATTTAATCAATATTTAAATTGATATACTGATAGGAAAACTGTTCATGGGTCAGCTGTAAAATGTCATTTGCCTGGAGTTTTGGAGAACACAGGAAGAATAGACCAAGAAGTTTTGCAAATGTAGTGGGGAAGACTCCAGAGGGTGCAGTTGGCCACCAAGAGCTCCAGTTGCTGTGTGCTTTGTCGCACTGACACTTGTGACCCTTTTCAGACCAATGCAGAAGTATGTCCAGATCTGGATTTGCTTCTCCTGGAATCCCCACTGATGAGGGTGTGGAGCTGCAACAGCCCAGGGACTTTTAACCCAAATGTAATTCCCTGCTTTGCAGCACAGGCTGTGTGCTGGCCCACAGGAGCAGAATTGTTCTGTAACAAGGATATAAAAATAGGTGAGAAATTTTTCCTGCAGGTAAAACCAGCCCCAGTGCTGTGCCCTGGTGGGGTTGGGTGCAGGGCTGAGAGGCAGCAGTGGCAGATCCTGAGCCAGTCTCTGGTCACAGCTGTGGCTCTGATCAGAGCTCAGGGCCAGGTTGGACAGGGCTTGAAGCAACCTGGTCTGCTGAAAAGTGTCCCAAGCCTGTGGTTGGAACCAGGGGAGTTTAAAGGTTCCTTCTAACCCAAGCTGTTCTGGGATTCTGTGATTGTGATGGAGCAGTTTTAGGGTAATCACTGGAGTAAAAGGAATTGCAGTGGTTTAACTGAGTGTCAGAATTTGATCCCAATGCTGTGACAAACAACATGAAAGGAGTGAACATCCATGTGCTGCTGTGGAGCTTCACCAGGAGCCAAAATCCTCCTGAGCCCCTGGAGCAGAGGGGGAAAATTATTTCTCCTTTTGTTCTAGGATGGGGCAGAAATAGATTTAAGCAAGCTGTTATAAATACAAATTGCTGTGAGCTTAAGCATTAGTGCAACTTGCAAAACTAAAATGGAAAATGATTTGTTTCCCTCTGAGCAGTGTCCTGTGGTCAGGAAATGAATCTCTCAGTCTGCAGCACTGCTCCAGTGGGAACATGAGCCACCCTCAGTGCCCGCACAGCCCTGGGTGTCCCTGGGCCTTTGCAGTAAAACTTTAGGCAGAAGTGGAACGCAAGGGGGAAGTTCAGCACCAAAAATGGGAATTGAGGTTTTCTTCCTCACAAACTCTGCGAGTCATTTTTATTTTTCTTAAATCAATGAGGGTAGCCCCCGTCCATGAAAAGCTGTTATGGGGTAGGTTTTATTTGCATTTTTATTTTCAATTAGGCTCAGTTCATCTGTGATATAACTGTGAGCAGCTGTGACTGTGCAGCAGCCATAAAGATAAAAGGCCTGATTTTAATTTGAACTCTGGTAAAGCACCCATTAAACAGGCAAAATGTTAATTAAAAAAAAAAAAAAGAGAGAGAGAATATAACAGACTTTTATGGGCGTTCTTTTTCTGTGGTAAATTAACATTGCAGACTTTCAAACAGATGTCTTAAATACACATTGTTATTAACATGAAAATGTGGTATTACATAAATTAAAATCAGGTCCAGAGGTGTTTGGGGAGACCTTTTCTCATAACATTTCCTAATTGAAAAGGCCAAGCTCGGAGCGCACGGGGTGAGTTCTCCCACGTGCTGGGGCTGCAGGGCTCAGCAGAGCTTTATTTACCTGAGGGTGCTCGTGGGAGAAGGCAAATTCCCTGCTTACAGGGTTTTCAGAGAGGTGAGGGAGAGAGGGGCATTGTTTTCTGTGTGTTTCACACCCTGCCTTGCGACCCTGCTGCTCACTTTCCTTTCCTGCCTGTCCTCTGGTGCTTAAAAAATATCAGTGAGGATTTACCAGCCTAGGTATGAAATGTATTTGCATTTGGAAGTGAGGTTTTTTTTTGTGTGGGTTTAATTTGCCAGGATGCAGCAGAATTGTGCAAGAAATGAGTATCTATAAAATGGATTAATTCTCAGTGTCACCTTCTGTGAGGGAAAGCACGTACTGACAGCCCAGCCACGCAGGAGGGACAGGGGCAGGAGATAGATAGTGTGGATCCAGGATGCTGACACCAACTTTCCTGAGCAGATCCCAAGATGTTCTCTGTTGGGCTGTCAACCCCTGTTTTTACACCAGCCATGATTTCCATTCTGGGAACTCTTGGGGACAGCTGGGCTGCAGCTTGGGCAGAGCGTGTGGCAGACGAAACTCGACGACTGCCGCGCTTTCCCGAATGTCGTGTTTGAATGTGAACAGATGTGGGTGTCTGAGCAGCTTCCTGATCCCACAGCGGGGGGAGGCTGCCAGGAGTGTTCCCCGTGCCCCAAACCCTCCTGTCCTTGCAGGGTGCAGGGCAGACAGGTACGGCCCCGGCTGCTCCTTGCGGTGCCAGTGTGCCGGCAGATCCCGCTGCCATCCCCACAACGGGAGCTGCGCCTGCCCCGGCTCCTGGAGGGGCCCAACCTGCACTGAAGGTAACCAGCCTGGGTACAGCCTTCCCTCGGGGGTAAAACACCTCTGGCCCCTGCTGGTGGTCTGTTTGGATGGGAGGGTCAACAAATTGGATTGTTTGGATAATTTCTCTTCTTAATGAAATAGAGTGCGGAGGGAAAGTTTCCTCTCAGTTGTGGAGTAATCACAATTCCTCCTTTAGTTTAGGAAAAACTTTGGGAACCTTCTGATTTGGAGGTGTTTTATAGTTTTGCCTGCTCTCTGCCTCTGTGAGGAGGCTGCTGTAACTCCCTCCTCTACCTTCTCTTCAAGGCTGCCATTGATTGAATTACTTAAGTGTAAATTGTATAATCTATATAATATTTCAGTATTAGGTTATATGGACCTGAAACCATGTTTCTACTTAATTCTCTAGGTGGCCCTCCAAAGCTTCCTTTTTATGAAGAACAAGCTCAAGAAAGAGGGAGTATTTTTCCAAGAGCTCTACAACAGTAACATTTGGACTAATAAATGAACTGTTTTATATGCACAGACGGTATTTGAATTTGGATATGAAAACAGTTATTCAATTCAGCTTGAATTGTACTGAAGTATTCACACTTCTTATGGAAGACTACAGAGGCCATTTAGTAGCTGGATCCTTTTAAAGAGTTGAATCTGTTTCATGTGTTCATTCCTAGCCTCTTGCCCCTCCATTAATCTACTCTGGACATTCTTTCTGGTATTAATATAATTCATTTCTTGAAAGCCTGGACATGTTTTTAATCAGAGCAGCTCCAGAGAGTATCAGGATAAGCAGCATGTAACACATCACCATGGAATGAGCCACACTCCCTATCAGGGACTTTCTAAACCCACTTGACAACCAGCACCAAGTTTGAAGAGTATTCCACAGATTATTTCTCTACAGATTCATTGCAAAATCACATTGCACAGAAACTAGAGGGATTTATCAAGTTAATTCCTCTTTGAATAACGTGGTGTGTTCTAGAGAAGCACGCAGTCTAATTTTGAACTTTTGGCTGAAGAAGAATCTGCTACAATCCGACAAGAGTCCTCAACACGCTGTTAATTTATTTAAGAGCATCTTCTGCATTTCTGGTGTGGTTTGACTGATTGGAAGGTCTCTGCCTGAATCTGCCTTCCAAAGAGCGTGGTGTCATCTGCCAGACTCTCCTGGCACCCTGTGTTCTCACATCTTGCCAGATGAATTTCTCAGTGGGTTGTCAAGCCAAACTGTGCAGCACTTCTCATCAAACAGTATCTGCTAATGCAGAAAAGGTTTTATCTTGAGTGGAGAAAGCAGATAGTAAGCAAGGAGAGATGCTTAAAGATACTGTCTCTGGGGTTTGTGCTTTTATTGAGCAATTTGTTTTCTATCAAGTCATCTCACAACAGTCCTGATCCCATTCAACAGCTGCTGGTGGCCACCTCATAGAGCAGACACATTTTGGTGCTATTTTGTCTGTTTAGACAGGTTTTCCTTTGATATTGAACTATTTCATTATAAAGAAATGTATGTTCTGTATTTTAATATTCTGTTAACCAGACTAAAATATTTCAGAGTGCCTCTTTATACCTCTTTTTAGGTTAGGAGTTACAAAATCTGTGTAGTAACCACTTGATTCTGACTGTATCAGAAGTGCACTTAAGAAGGAGCATCAGGACCATGGTAGGCACAGAGTATGGGCAGTTCCAGCTCTTGTGCTGACACTCCATTTCCCACCAGAGCAAACTGCAGCTCTGCAAGAGCACGGTTTTGTTTTGCAAGAGACAAAATTACAATAATTGATGGAACCTTGGAATTTTTGAAGAAGTTGTGGTTGGGTAAGTGATGAGTTGGTGAAGCAGGATCCAGGAGGTTGGATGGGAAGGTGAGGTAACAATTTTCCCCCATGGTTCACCAAGGTCTTAAACAAATCTGCAGTCAATGACTGTCCAGGCCAAAGCAAGTGGCGCTTGCTCCCCTGGGAGTTTATTTCAAATTGTGATCTATGGGAGGCAATACAGTTTTAGGAGGTGTTTTCCAACCTTCATGGAAGTCTTATTGTTGTTATTCATCACTTTGTAGGTATTGAAAGTAAAGGTATTTGTGAATGTGTCAAAATTAATTAACTAACTGTGCTTTCAGCCAGAAAATCACTGGGGCTGATGCTGATCTCTTTTAATTTCTTCTGTAGAGCTCAATGAATGTCACTAGAAAGTTAATTCAATGTAAGTGTGGCAGAATTATGGTCCCAGAAGTGTGTGACTCTCAGCAAGGCAGTGATATTTCAAATGTTCTTTTGGAGGTGTGATGGCCTGGGTCTGATCCTACAATTGTGTGAATTTGGGGCAGTTTCACTGAACAGGAACCTGTAAGGTAAATCTCCTGTGAGACAATGAGATATAATCTTAGCAACTGCTGGAGAAGAGCAATTCAAGTTGAGCAGTTGGCATATTTTGGTCTTAGCCCTGTATTTACTGCAGAGCCAAACTACAGCAGCAGTGCAAGTGTCACACTGTACTTAAGATATTTTGTAGAATGATTGAGTGAGTAAAGCTGTAGAAAACCTCTGAAGGTCTGAGCTTCCCTTTAAAGCCTGATCAACTTCAGAGTCAAATGGGTCAGAATTTCATCATTCAAGTCAAATTTCAGAGATTCATCTCACCCAGTTTTGAATATCTCCAAGAATGGAGATCCCACCACCTCTTTGAACCTGTCCTAGTGGAGATTTCATTTTCTTCCTTTTTTTTTTTTTTTTTCCCCCTCTGGTTTCTAATCAGAATTTCTTCAGTTTCATCTTTGTTCCACTGGTTCTCATCCTTTCAGAGTGGATCTCTGAGGAGCCTTTGGCTTCCTCTCCCCACAGCCCCCATGGGGTAGTTGGCTACAGCCTTGGTCTTCTCTTCTGAGGACAGCCCATCCCCTGGCCACATTCCAGACATTCCAGTTCCTTCCAGCTGCCCAGAGGCTGGTGTGGTTACTCAGCACATAAACCCCTTTACACTGCTGTCAGACAGCAGAGTGTATCAAATGTACTGTTTTTCTCTTATTTCTGTAGATTGATGTGTGATTCGAGCAGCTAATCAAAGGGCAAACCTTTCTCAAGCCATATTATTTACACCCATGTATTCTTGTTTACATTTTCCACAGTACCTTGATAATAGAATTGTAAATATGTAGTATAAGGAAATAAAAGATTTTTGTATTACGTGTTTTTAAAGGATGTCACTGTTTTAGGTACATGATGAAACACATATTTTAAATGACTGATACTGAGTCTTTGCCAATGAATTAAGGGCCCAGGTAGATCTGCTTTGGGAAGTATTTCAGCAAACTTTTTTTAAATCAAAAAATGCCAATTCATACAAACCACTCCATATACAATAGACTTTTTTATTCAAAATGCTTCTTAGCTTCTTTATGTTATTACCTTTGGAAAGGAAGTTCACTTCAGTGCCATCAAACAGACCATTCTGATTTGTGGCTCTGCATGACTTTTGTTCCAAAACAAAGCACAGTCATATACAGGTAAAAATCAGAATTAAAGATTTCAAAAATGTTAAAAGAGAAATTTTGATTAAGATAGTTGGAGTATCTTATCTTGGTTCTTATTTTTTTCATAAGGCAGAGAAAATGTTTACAGGATTTTGTTTTCTAGAAGAGCCACAACTTCACATTATTAACTACTAATTAAGGAAGTTTATTTGCTTCTGATATTACTGTTCTGATTCTGCTCCTTACTACAGTTTAACAGATTTACCTAATTCTTTGCCTACAAAATAGTCTTTATTAGACAGGATGGAATTTTTTAATGGAAAACTGACTAAATCAGCTTTTCCAGGGATTAATTTTGTGGCAAGTGAGTGTAGTTGCTACTAAATTAACACAACTCTGCTTATTTGCTTCATCAGATTCCAGTGAAGGAGTGTCAGGCTGATGCAGTCCTGAGCACAGCACTGGGGCTTGTTGAAAATGGAAGTGAAGAACTCAGTGAGAATGGGGTTTATAGTTGGATTGATGTCCATCTTGGTGGAGGCTGGCTCTGTGTTCCCCAGGAGGCTGAAGTTAATTACACTTCCTTGCAGAGAGAGCTCTGTGTATTCCTCTGCAGCGCACTTGCACGTGCAGATAACTCCTTTCAGAAGGACATTGGAATTATTTCAGCCATGCAGCTCCTGTGCCAAGCCCCCCTCTCTTACCTTGTGAGCTCCAGATAACTCCAGCAGGAGAGGGAAGGAGCTGAGTGTAACTCAGTGGGCCCAGCAGAACCTCGCTCCCTGTGAATTCATGAAACCAGAACAGCATGTTTTAAGTTAGACTTCACTAACACTATCCTCATAGGAAAACAATCAGAATTTAAAAAATTCCCCGCTTCCCCTGCCAAAAATTATTATTCTACTTTTATCCTTTTTATGTTGAAGAACCATAGCTATTAAAGTTTGCCCAGATTCCTTGCCAACCATATTATTTTGATTGGCTGCAGGTTTCTGTTTGTGTAAGTAATAACCAGCACAGTGTCAGGAGTTGCCAACGGGACAAACATGGAAATAATACCTTCATGTCCTTCCCAGAAGAGGCAAAGACACATTTGGGAGCCATCGTGGCTTCAGTGTGCAGATCAAACGGTGACTCTGTTAGAATTCAGCTTCTTATCAGAGCAAAGTACAGCTCAGGAACAATCTTTGAGAGTGCTGGTGGACCAAGAAGCCTCCATCCTCCCATTCTTGTGTTAATACTTTTATATTTAGGCTAGAAACCTCCTCAGCCCCCAGTTTTTGAAGGACTTTCCTTCAGGTTGACCTGAGTAGCTCTTTGCATGGGCTGCAACTGTGCCCAGCAATCCTTTGGCAAGGTCACAGCTTTAAGTTCTGACACTGTGTAAAGCAATTTCCAGCAGTAAACACCAAATCTCAGCCTTGTAGAGCATGAGTTGTTGGGTTTGTTCTTTTTATTGCTTTTAATAAGCACTTGCATAGCAATATTATGTCTCTGTGAATTTGTAATCCCTCTTCAAGAAATGTGTGGGATGTATCTCGGGTTTGTACTGTACTTTCTGTTGTAGACGTGTTGTAGTGAAAGGATGCTGATTTTTTTTTTATATAAACATGTCATTAAAACGTGGTCTTGATTTTCCCTCATTTCTAGTTGTGAAGCAACAGGCTTATGCTGTAGATGAGATTTTATTCTACCGAACTAATTGACATTCAGGGCAAACAGGCTGAAATCACACCTGCTTTTGGTAGTTTGTGTAGAATAAATAATGGCCTGTGCCCAAATGGGTTTGTATATGATCCCTGACCAGGGCAGCCTGGCCAGTGACTGAGCCTGACAAATGGAGCTTTCTGGCACTCCAGAGTATTAGAAATATTCAAAACACAGCATAAATCTTGCTGGGAGAGGATGGTTGTGAAGTGTAACATTTTGGGAAGACTTGGGCACGGAGCGCTTTGAAGGCGTTTGAAACCACACACCTGCAGCCTCCCATCAGCCTGCTTGGGCACTTCCCAGAGCCCAGCTCTGCCAGCAAATGGCCTGGTTCACCTTCAGGGTATTGTCTTCTCACATTGGCAGGGGCTGAAGGAACATGTGTGCCTGCTTAATGCCAAATAATGCAGTAAGAGTGTGCCGGTTAATTGGAAGTAGCAGGCTAAATTGAATTCAAAATGTGTAACAAAGGGGGGACGGTAGATCAAGCTGTCAGAGAAAAAGTGGGCAGCTCTGGCTTGCTGCTTTCTGGGAGAGCAGGCTTGGATTCCTTTTGAAATTTCAGGGCAAACATTTTGAATCGAGCTGTGTAATGCTGCAGGGTTCTGTCTGGCGTGATTTACTTCACTCTTCCTGCAGTTTTCAACAAGGAACAGAATAATTAAGTTCATTTGGTTTGTCATCTTTTTGACATATGTTCTAAAAATAATTCTATAATCCTTGCAACTTATCCAGTAATTTCTTTATTAGAAGCCATATTCTTACTATTCTAAGAAGCTGTTGATGTTACCCTTTAATATCAACATATCATGTTGATTTTAACCTCTCAGATTGCTGTTAAAAGCTGATCAAAAACTAGGCATGGAATATTAAACCAGAATATTCTCAACCTCTGCAGAGTTAGCATTGATCTGTGTTTTAAACCTTTAAAAAGCCGTGCCTCTGCAGCAGTTGAAATGTTCATAAATCATGGAATGGTTTGGGTTGGAAGGGACCATTTATTTCCAACTAAATGTGGGGCAGCCACAACTTCTCTGGGCACCCTTTGCCTGTGCCTCACCACCCTCACAGTAAAGGGTTTTTTTCTGATATATGAGATATGTGGGACCAGAGTGACCTTGTGACTGTGCCCAGGGAGCACTGTTCCATGGGATTGTCCCTCAGCACCTTCTGAAATCATCACCCCCATCTGCAGCCAGCACTGCTTATCTCTTCTTTTACTCAGCACCAGAAGTTCACGGGGTGCTCACAGAATATTCTGTATGCACACAATAAAAACAACCATCCAAACCCCATGAATGGTTTAAAAATGACTAAAAAGTGCTGCATGATAAGGCACTTCTTTGTTGATTCCTTCAAGCATGGTTGTTAAAAAAAACACAACTCAGTTGTGTTGTTTTATATATGAATAAAGATGTCAGCAAGTAGTCATCTAACTGTCCGTGCCATTTGGCAGTATCTAGCTTCCTTTTCAGTAATAGCCCAATAAATCTTTATCTTCTACTAAGCTGATGACAGCAAAACATCTTGAGAAGCTGCATGTGGTGTAGATATTATAGTTAATGCTTAAATGCTTCATGCCATCGTCTACTGGGTGTTTTTTTCCCATCCAGATGTAACATCCTGATTTAAGGCATGTGCTCGCTTCTCCCTCTTGTGATTCCAAGAGCCTAATGATAAGTAATTAATTAATTAAGGTCTGTTATCCAACACCACCCTGTTGGTCCATGGTTACTGAGATCCACCTGCTCAGGTGACCTCACTGGCCTCCTACCATTTAAAGGGGTACAAAAGCTGCAGTTTTGCCATTTGGAGTGGGTTCTGTGCTTTGCTTTCTTTCTGCCTGCAAGCCCTTGGCTCATGCAGAAACCCAGGGGTTGTTTCGGCTTTTTGGAGGTGCCCATGGAGGTTTCCCAGTGGGAGCAGCCCTGTGAACTGGGCTCATGCTGGCTGGGTAAGTGGAGCCACATTTGGGGTGGAAATGCCCCATGTGCCGCTGGTTCTGCCCTGTTCCCACTCAAATGGGAGTTGGAGTTCCCAGCCTGGCATTTCTCTGTTACTTGGTAAGTCTTAAAGAGCCATAAATTACTTACAAAGTGACTTAATGAAAATTCTCTGATTCTTGCAGCTGAAGGAGGCTTTTTTCAACCAGAAATCCAGTTTTTAAATGATTTATTCCTCTTCTAAGAACCGCACTAAGACTTCTTGCTGTACATCATCATCAAAGAGCAAGATTGGTGCAAGTAGAGACTGTGTGGTAACTCCTGCCTGTCCATTTGCTTTTTTCCCTTTTCCCTGACATTTCAGCTGTGGTAGCTGTTGTGGATCTTGGCCTTGCACTACCAGGCACAGGGGAAGGCTGCTCTTAATTATTACTTTAAATTAAGGGTAGGTATGAAATACAAAGCAGCAAATAGCATCACATTAAACAGGGGCTGTATCCCTGGGTAATGAGGGCTGGGAATGCTGCAGGAGCAGCAGCCATGGATGGCATCACTCTGCTGGAGCCTTTTGTGGAGCCCTTCACCCTCTCAAAACTAAGAGGTCTGAACAGGCAGCTTGAAAGGCTATTAGAACTGCTCACGGTCATAGTTAGCGTGTTAAAATATTTTACAAGGACCAGTGAATTTGATCAGAAAATAGTTATTTTTGGCTGCCAATGTGGCAAAACCACTTAAAATACAAACTCAAGAATGTGTTGAAAGGAGTCAGTTTGCCAGCAGAGCTATTGTTGTAGCAAAGCCTCCCCTCTGATCCAACGGGAATCCTCCGCTCAAGTTTTATTGCTTAAAAAGTTAACGTGGATGTCAAGCACCTGGAAATCTTTATGTCTTTGAAAAGAGCATTGGTAGGGGCTGTGTGGGTTTGGTTTCTTGCTGCAAACTCTTTTGCTGTGGGGTGTTAGCTGGGGAGAAGCTTTGAGGATTGATTTGGTAGTTCAGTGTCGCTGCTCTGATAATGTGCTCTCTACAAAGGATAACAAGATGTGTGATTTGGTGCAAAAGTATGTGAATTTGCAGTGGATTTTCTCTCATTTTTTATTTTTAGATTAAAAAAAAGAGCCTTGGCTTTTTTGTCTTTTTAAAAAATATGTGAAGAACCCCAACAACCACACAAAGGTCCTCTAGAGAGACAGGGCTGCCTCCTTTGAGGAAAATCCCAAAAATTCCTGTAAGCAGGTGGGACAGGATGATTTCAGCAGTAAAAATCCGTTTTGGTGCATGTCTCAGTGAGGGCTTGTGCAAGCAGAGAGCCCCTGCACCCTTGAGGAGCTGGAGCAGGGATGGGTCTGCAGCCCTTGTTACCTCGAGTACATAAATGGTGCTGCAGCATCACGTGCCAAGGCAGGGTAGATGTGAAAAGCATCATGACCAATAAATTAATGTTTTACTTTGAGTGGGCATGAAGGAGGATGTTGAAAACTGGGTTTCTTGCTGGGTTTCTGCTGCCAGCAAAACAAAGCCCCACACAAGAGGGTTTGAAGGTCCCTCTGGGAAAAAATGCCATTGCCAACTCCACCAGAGTGCCTTGTCCAAGCTGCCCTGAAGGAATCTCTGCCAGAAATACCTGTTAACAATAAGGACCTGTTAATGTTTCACAGTTATTTTCCCAAGTATTTAATTGCTGCAGCAGTCCCCGACAACAAGAAACTGGCAGATATTAAACACACAATAATGGTGCAAACCTCTCGTCTGCCTGCATGTGCCAAGACCAAGATACAGCTGCACATCTGCAGGTCTGGTGAGGGCTCTGTGTGCCATCAAGATGAATGAAAACCTGGGGCTCTCTCAGTCATAGCTACAACTTTTCCAAAGAAAATCAGCATGATTCTTGTCTTTTGTGGAAGGAAGCTAAACCACAAATTACTCATGGCAGGCACATCCCAGCTTTTCTGCACAGAGGCTGCTCTGGGGGATGAAGGAGAGCAGTGTTGGTGGCCAGTCAGGAGGGTTGTTTGTAATTCCCCATCCCCATGAAGGCGTTGCTTTGTCACTTGCTTCAGACCAGATGCAACCTCATGATATACCACAGGTGTGATTTTCCTGCCTCGAGGTGTATTTACAGAGCTTTTGCTTGGCTTCCCCTTGTGGATGTCAAGGCTGATGAGGCTGACCTTTACAACTGACAAAACCCCACAAATTGCAGCTTCTCTGCCTGATATCAAGGCAACATTGCAGCTTATTTTAATAGTTTATCCCTCCCAAGTGAGGAAACTGAAGCACTGGCACAACACCTCCAATATTTCTGCCTCGCTCTGCAGGATCTTAAAGACAAGGCTGTGCCTTGATGGATGTCAGAAAGGGACGTTGGCTTTTGAAGTGGTACTGAGAGCCTGTCTTCATTCTTGAGCCTTGATACACCTTTTCAGCTGGTAAATTTAGATATCTGCCTACATTTCATCTGCCTGATAGAGTTTAGGAGCTACTTGACAGCAGACCTTCCCAATTCCTGTTGGGTTGGTCATTGATGTGGGTCCCACAGAGCAGCTCCTGTTGGGTGCAGCACTGCTGGATTCTCACTTGTTGGAAAACAATTGCTTGCAAAAGATATTCATGGACTGCCACAACACAGCCTGATTCACTTTGCTTGGGTTTTCCAGAGGAATAGATGGATTCAAACCTGCTGGGAGTCAAGGGGGAGCTGGGCTGGAGTTTCCTACACCCTGGTAAGAGCTCCAGTCGCTGAGTGATTTGATAACCAGAACACTCCCCATGGCTATGTTCCCACAGGCTTACAAATATAGCTTGAAGCTTTGTTTATTTTTAACTGGAATGAGCATATTGGTAATTTGCACAGATTTTTTTTATTTTGGCCTCCAAAAATGTTTGAGCAACTCAGTAGGTGGCACCCTTTCTATTCCTTTATTTTCCACCAAATGTCAAAAATAAGTTGGAGCTGGATCCTGTGAGTGTATGTGTGTGTGAAACAAGTTCAGTAAAAATGTAAATGCATATTTGTCTCCTTAATTGAATATAGTATATTGTGAAATCATTACTGTCAGGGCACACTTGGGTTTATACAAACGCTTAAGTAAAGAAAATATATAAACCTAGATTGACTTGAACAATTTGAATGTGATAGCAGACATCTGTGTTCAATAACATCACTTTGGTAAGCGGTGTTTAATATTTCATGTCAAAGCGAGGAGAGTAATAGAACGGGGTATTTTCAGAATTCTTAGATTGCTGAAGTTTATGGCATGGCATAATATATAATCTGTCCTTTGTCAAGCTCACCAGAGAGAGCCCTACTGCAGCTGAAGACGTAAAGTGCTCTAATATATATGTTTCTAGACCTCTCCCTGCTTGAGGAATTAATCTTGGGAGGTGCTGAGTGCCCTGAAGTGCCAGTGAAGTCAGTGGGATTTGAAGTTTCTCACAGCTCAGGGAACAGGGATCCTTACAGGGGCTAATTACTCTGCTCCAGCCCCGGCCAGCAAAGCCCTTCAGAGCTCCTTAACTTTCGGTGTGTGAGGAGTCCTCTTAAAACTGGCATCGGGAATGCTGCTGGGACAGGGCCCAGAGCTCCAGCCCGCTCCTCCATCATCTGATAAAGTGAGAGCTGCTCCCCAGCCTCGGGAATTTAAAATCTGGTGGCAAAGAGGTGAAAATGAGAAAGTTCCTTGCCCAGGGGCAGAGCTGCAGCTGAGGGCTGAGCCCAAAGCAGATCAGAGCATTATCTGCTGGATTTTGAGGGGTGGAGGAGGAGGAGGAAAGGGGCACCCCCTCATTCCAAGTGAAGTCCATGCACAAGTCCATTGCCAGCTCGGGGACTCTGTTTGGCTGCAGAAAGTTCAAAGGAAGAGAAACATTTTTAAGTATCTTCCAACTCTCTTATTAATGAGCAATTACACTGATGTTCTTGGATGAACTTCCACTGAATAATTCATCTACAAACAAATCTTTCTTTTGTATTTCTCCCCCACCCCACCGCCCAACCGCCCAAACCCCAGTCTTTTGTATTTCATTTTTAGGTGAAATTCTCTAGTGAAAGGGGCCAAAAGAAACATGCTTTCCTGAGCCTCATGCTGAATGTCTGTCTGGACAGTTTCATTTTAACTGCAGCTTGGGAAAAAAAAATGTAAACATGGTGTGAGTATCATTTTAAAGCTGAAACTGTTTCTCCCCCCTTCCCCCCCGTGTTCAAATAGCATTATAAATGTTTGCTCAAAAGAGGCGTATTTATTCATCTAGCCTCTGAGAGAACACTGTGTGCATAGGTAGCAATAAAAATGTGTTAAGGGCTGAGAGAGATTCCCCTGGTAAATGGCTTTTCTCTTGACCTCCTCTTAAGCATCTTAGTGGGGCTGTGCTGCTGCCTCTCTGAGGAAGTATGTTTGCACTGCGGAGGAAGAATTTTTAAAGTTGCAGAGTGTTACAAACAGTGAGCAAACAACTGTGGGGGTTTGGATATTTGGGGCTTTTTTTATAATGTTGAGAAAAAAACTCTTATGGAAAAGACATGAGATGCAAAGCAGTCACACACATTGAAAGTTGTTCCCAACATGCTGCGTGATTTCTTGCAAGGAAGATGATCTATGCAGTTGTTATTCTCTAAATTATTTTTCTGACCAATTTCTCAACAAATCTTTTTTTGGTGTGACTATTCATCACTCCTGTGTTTGATAGCTGAATCTGCCTGCAAAGGTTGTTTAGTATGGAGAAAAGGAGGATCAGGGGACCTTATCACTTTCTACAAATCCCTGACAGGAGGTTGAGCCCAGGTGGGAAGTGGGATTTTCTTCCAGGTAGTGAATGACATGGCAAGAGGAAATGGCTTCAAGTTGTGCCCAGGAGAGGTTTTGGTTGGATATAAGGGAAAACATTTCCTCCGAAAGGGTGGTTAGGCGTAGGAAGAGGCTGGGCAGGGCAGTGGTGGAATCACCACACCTGGAATTGTTCAAATACCTTGTAAATGTGGTGTTTAGGGGCATGGCTTGTGGTGGGCATGGCAGTGCTGGCTTAGTGGTTGGACTTGATGGTCTTAGAGGGTTTTCCAGCCTAAATGATTCTCTGATTCTGTGCATGTTCAGATATAAATCAGACACTCAACATCATGTCTCTTCTCTGGCACACAAGGTTACTGTCCCCTGGTTACAAACCCAAGTACTTTTGTGTGCAGAAATGATTTCCAGTGGCTCTTTCACATGAGACCCTGGAGCTGCTTTTCCCTGAGTTTGGTTCATTCAAATGCTTGTGGAAAGGAAACGCAAAATAAGGAGGGACTGTAGCAGAAAGAAATCCATCAGGCTGTTTGAATGAGCAAGGGCAAGGCTTCCCGGCTTTGCTCACCCAACTCCCTCTCCTACCCAATTAAGTGTTCACTTGGCAGTTGTCAGACCGAATAACTCGACTCGCCGCAGAAGCTGGAGATGGAAAACACCTGCTCAGAGCATCCCTGCCCAGTGCAGAGCCATTTCCCTGCAGGACACGGGTCATCCCTAAATCCTGCAGCTGACATGCAACACAGCCTCAGCTGGCAACATCCTGTCCAGAGCTGCACCTCATAAATCAGGCCCAGTAAATCAGCAAGGAAGAGCAGTTACCAGCGCTGTATCTCCCTTCCTTACATCCTGAGGAATCAGTGGCATGTCAGAAATGATTCTCTTACCCAAGCACTGACCAGTATCTCCCCAGTGCCGTATCTTGCCAAGCAGGAACATAAGCAAACACTCAGGTCTGCACTGGGGACTTGAGCAATCTCCCTGCATGGCCAAAATTCCTCCCAGCTGTTTATGTGTCCTTCATGCTGCTGTTATCGATAGCTGATGTTGTTGCTGCTGCAGCACTGAGTCATTTCATCATTGCTGGGTGGGAGGATGAGTTGAACGATGAATCTGTGCATATTTGTCACCATGGGAGCCTCCAGATCGCCGTGTTCCTATGGAAACCTGGCCCTGGTTTGGCTGAACTGGCCCCGTCGTGGGTGCTGAGCACTGAGAATGGGGAAAAAAGCTGGCGCTGGGCTCCTCTTGGAAATCTGCTCCCAGATGTATGGATGTTTGTTTATTTTTGCATTTAAGAGATCTAGAAAACTGCACCAAGATGCAAAATAGCACGGAAGAAACAGCCTTTGCAAAGAGTAATCCCCACTGATTGGCATGAAGCGGGTATGTATTCTTTCCATAAATTTGGGGTAAGATTAAATTACAAGAGGCCTAAAAGGAAAGATTAAAACAAAAAAAAAAAAAGCCTAACTTGGCCAAGATTGTTAGTTTAGAATATATGTAGTGCCAAAACAATACACATTGCACAATTTCACCACACATACCCATTTCTTAACCCATTCTGGCTTCATCAAACTCAACAGAAGTTGGTGACTCCAGTGGACTGTGATGGACCTCACACTGGGCTGTGGCAGCTGATGTCCTGCTCCTGGCTATGGCCTGTTGCCCTCAATCAGGTAATATTGGACATTGTAGGGTTATTTCTGCCTTACCTGGTGAGTATTTTGAGATTCCTTAGGTACTAATAGAAATGGTGCCCCGTCCCCTCTGTTAGACGTGGACTGGGAGCAAGTTCTGCTGAAAGGCTGCTGCTCCGCTTTCTGAAAACGCCAGTGTTACTGTGTGTGCCTTGCCAGCCCTCGAGATGAAGCTTTTCCATGTTCTGCTGAGATACCTGTAACATATGGTGACATTTTCAAACCCTCACCATGCTGGAGAGTCTGTGCTGTAATGTCACTGCTGCGCCAGAGGGATGCTGGGGAAATGGCTGGAGGAGCAAAGATTAAATTGCACTGGCCAGATTTTAACAAGTTATCTCAGTGGCCCTGGGAAAACTTCAGCCAGGTGGTTCTCTGAAGACTTTGAGGTATTGTAATTAAATGACTGCTGTGCTTTTACCTCCCATAAAAAGCTTTGCCTCCCATAAAAGGTTTTTAGCTTGACGATGCATCAGGCAGAGCTCCTGCCCAGTGTCTGCCTTATTTTGCTGCTGGGGCTGTGCAAGCAGCACAGCTCCAGTGCCAGCACCCCAACCCAACTGGAAGGGCCCTGAAACACCAGCCCTGCCTCCCATTTGGTCACGAGGGAGACAGTGGCAGGAATTCTCTGGCTGATGGGAAGGGCATGAAAAGATTCAGATTGCCATGAGTGAGAAGCAGCACAACATCCATATTGCGTCTCTTGTTCTTGGCATTGCAACAATGCATAGTTTTCTGTTGTCTCTGGAACCACTCAGGCCTGTAATGAATGGAGTACCAGTGATTTGAAACGGTCCTTTTAAGCGGATGTTTCCATTAATTTGCTTTCCTCCTTAAACCTTATAATGTTTTTTCCTCAAGTGTCGGCAGAAGGGCTGAAGCATCTCTTGATCTTGCAGATTGTGTGTCCATGTGGGCCAGTCCAGGCACTACATGGAATTTCCAACACAGTATTCACTTGTTCTCTGAGCTCTCGATGTTTTTGTTAGTTCATTTTACTGGTACTAAAAAGGGAGAACATCCAAGGTCTAAATTCTTAAAGGTGATTGCAGACAGCAATTCTGTTCACAAATATGCTATACGTACAGCTGATTTTCAGAAAAGCTGAGGTCGTCTCCTTCTGCGTGACTTCAGGCAAAGTTGTGGTAGTTTGATGTCCCCAAAGAACTGCAAAAAATAGTGGTCGCCCTTTAAAATATCAGTCAAATGTTTAGAGTTGATTAAGACACTTCAATTAAAGAAAATCTTTAGAAAATTATTAGTTAATACCAAAACCCTGTGAAAAATCAGACTAATTTAGTCCATCCCTTACACTGTCTCCCATTCTTACTCTGTGATTTACCCAAATCATAAGAACTCTGCTGGTTTAAACATCCCAATGGTCAAGAGAGCTCCTGTATGTGAGAACTGGGATTGCAATCTTCAGAACGTGCCTGAGCAGATATTTAGTCTTGAATTTCGCACACCCCAAGGCCCAAATTCCAGGATATTAGTAAGATAGAAAAATCTGTCAGGCACCTATCTTGTTCTGTTGGAGAAAAAAAGGTGGAAAAAAAAGAGAGAGAAAGGGAGAGGAAAAAGCCCTTGGCTTCATCCTAGTGAGGAACTTTTTCCCATCTCAATTTAGCTGAAAAAAACAGCCAAGACTAACAGCCAATCCTTAGCAACATAGGGACCCCTTTCAGAAAACTGTTTAATCCCATGCTTAAGTGTACCTATGGATATGGGTTCTGTTCAAACTTGCATGTTCTGCTGGATTTGGATGGATTTAGGTGGAAACTTGAAGATCTGGAGAAGTAACTCTGTATTAGGATGGTTGGTGAGGCACTGGCACAGGCTGCCCAGAGGAGCTGTGGCTGCCCCATCCCTGGGGATGCTCAAGGCCAGGTTGGACAGGGCTTGGAGCAACCTGGGATAGTGGAAGGTGTCCCTGCCTGTGGTGGGGGTTGTAATGAGATGATTTTAAAAGGCCCTTCTGCAGTTCAAACCACTGCAGGATTCTGTGATAAAGGAGGGGTATCCTGGCTGTGATTTGCTGTTGCACCACTCCAGCAGAGAAGCCCCACGTTCCCATGCTCCCAGACGTGCTGGACGTGTTTTGATGAGCTCACAGGAATTCAGGGCTGGCTGAGGCCTGGCAGGTCACTCAGCCAAGCTGCTGCGCTGGGGCCAAGACCATCCCTGACGTGTGTTTGCCTGCAGCTCTTGCAAACCCCTTCCCAAGGGACTCGCTGATTTCCCTCTTTGCTTTTAGGGATTCAGAGTGTCTGTGGTTGGGAAGCACTGCCTGATGTCAGAGCCTCTGCCTCTGATGTCAGAGCCACACCACCTCTGCCACAAACCCTGTGGGATACAGAGCTGTTCATGCCCTTTCCATAACCCCCTGGAGCTGTGCTCCTCTCCCAGACCCAGCAATTCCTGCTGGCCACTCTCACTGAGCTACACTCAGTGACCCTGAGCTCTTTCCTCCAGGTCAATTTTCTAGATTTTTTCAGACTGTGTTGAACAGGGACCCTCCAAATCCTCCCCAAAATCCCCAAGGTGCAATATGAGGAGGTGCAGGAGGACCTGGAAATCCCAGTGGCCATGTGGGGTGACCCATGATCTGGGGGTTCTCACGCTGATAAAATGATGTGGATGATTTTTCTTTTCTTTTAGTAAAAGAAAAATGCTGGGATTCAGGCATGGCTCTGCCCCACAGGATCACAGAGTGATTTAATATTTTAAGCTATGAAACTTGGCCTTTAACAGTTTCTGCAGGGTGCAAGGGGACTTACAAGATAGCACTGTATTATTCACTACCATGGGCCACCTTCTGAATATTATAAACCTTAATTTACTTTTTTATAATCTGAATGGACTTTTTAAGTATATCTAAGGGAATTGGAGTGAGGAGAAACATTGCTTAATTCAGCCATTGCATCCTTAAAGCCAGATTGGAAACATGGAAACCATATGTGAGCTTTTAGCTAATAAAATAAAATGCCAAAATGTGGCGGCTGAAGCTGTTGCACCCAAAATATAATTGCACATATGCTCATTTACTCACTTATAATCAAAACATTAAAAATAAAAAAAAAAATCTTTGATACTCAGACTAGGTGTAACTGTTGGACTAAGTTATTTTACAAAATTATTTTACATGGAAAGAATGTGCACGGGTTTTTCTAATGGCAATATGAAAAGCAAACTGTATAAATACAGCCACACACAGCAGCAATTGATAATGTTTCACCTGAACACAAAAATGTCCTCAAAATCCTTTAGCAAGCCAAATTTATATTCATTTTACAATAAGGTAATCTTACTTTTAGATGGCTCTAGACTACATATTAATCCTAAATGTGTGTTTTATGCTGACTGTTGGTTTTCTTAGTGGAACATTCATTTTTTCATTACTATGAGTCCTGAGGAGATATTTAGCCTTGCCAAAGGTGCCAGAACTGAAATCATCTCTTTGCTTTAACACTTCATCCCTCATGTCCTGACTGTCTCTAAAACATTACTTTTAGCTGGTTTTAGCCTCTCCAATCCAAGTTTTACTGTCCCAGAACTGATTGGAAGCCTCTTGGAGATGTTGAAAATAGTCTGTTTAAAAATCAGTCAAAGACCCTGCTTCTCATGCAGAGGTTAAGGATCATGTAGTCCTTTTCCTCCCATTTTTTGCCCTGATATCACTTGCCTGAATCCAAGGGATCTCAGCTCAGCTTGGGCAGCAGGGAGGGGATTTGCAGCACGTGGTCCCTTGGGAGAGGTTTGCTGAAGGCAGAGAGATGGGCGAGGAACATTGATGGCATCAATCTTTGGAGGCCGAGGTGTAGTGCGGGGCTGAACCACTGATGGGGCCACAATAAATTCCCTTTTCCTGTGGATTAGCTGTCAAGAGTGGGAAGCAGGAGGAGCAGCATTGCTCTCCCTGACCGATAGACTGCACTAAAACTTGTCTGAGCATAAACCTCAACCCAGTGTGCAGCAAGGTGCCGTTGTCTGGCTGGAAATGACACGGGCAGCTCTTTAACTTTGGCTGCAGTGACCTTCCTGGTGCTGCCCTCTCCAAAGCATCTCTCCCAAGGCCAGCACTGAGCTCCTAGAAATTGGCCAGAGTGACTAAAAAAATGCGTTACGCTGGTGAAGAATCTGTTTTTTCAATTGCCAGCGCTTTATTTTTTTCAGAAACGCCAGAGAAGGGGGTAAAAATTATAATGTGCCTTCCAAAAGGATGAGAGAGGAAAATTAATTAGTAGGGAGGCAATTGGATGGGAATGTGGGTTAAGTGGCTGGCTCTGCCATTGGCTTCTTTCGCAAGCATGGCCAACATCCATAATTCTTCCTCTCCCCATCTCCATGTCCCTTCTGCCCCCGTCCTCCATCTGTACAACAGCTCCCATCTGTAAAGTGTTTCCATTGTTTGTCTCAAGGGCTTGATGGCTTTTGACTCCGTGCAGCGCGTTGCACAACGGCCTCTGGATGAGATTTTATAAACAGCAAATATAAATAGGAGACTTTTAGGGGAGACTAATGAAAAAACTTTAGGAATAATCTGTTTAAAGTGAATTTGAAAGTGAAAAGCTGACATGCAGATGCGGTGCTGGGATATCTTTAAGATGGGCTGGCCAAGAAATTGGCCCTTGTTTATTTTCTTATGTGATAAGTTCGATAGCAAAACTGTATTTTTTTTAATTATAAAATCAGATGGAGCAGCCAAAGGAATGAGTGAAGTCAGATCAAAGATGATAAATTGAGTCTGATGAGATGAAGTCTTTACCTATTTCAAATACCCAACTGAAAGTCTAATTTTGCAGAAAATTCTTTCTTAAAAAAAAGGGAGAGAGAGAGAGAGAGAGAGGAAGAAAAAAAAAACACAAGAGAAATGAAAAGAAAAACATGCCATAGCCAATAAGTTGTGAAAAACTCTGGAGACTGGCACTTTCAAATGCTTGGCAGGTTTTTAAGCCAATTTTTATTTAGTCCACTATAACTGTTGGAGGGTCTGTGATTCCCAACTGTTTCACATCAGAGAATGAAAACAACTATAGCCCAGCCAAGACCACATTGGTGACTGCCAGCCCCTTTATGTGCCAAACATGAAAGCAACAAGTCCAGATGCTTTGATCCCAGCATTTTTGGATTTAGCCCAGAATGTTTTTAACTCATGTTAGGACAACATACATTATAACTGGAAATCAATCAATAGCACCGTGACCTTCAAACGCAGTAAATGTTTGGAGTTAGTTTCTGAGCGTGTAATCTAAATTGGGGATTGGAAGTTGGAAACAATCCTAACCTAACAGAAAAAAAAAATAAAGTGTATAGTTTTAAAATCTGGAGTTGCAAGGAAGCAACAAATGAAGGTTTAATTGTTTAGGGAAGGATTATCAGCACTGGAGATGCATCTGATGTGGAGGGAGGGCTGGAAAAGCCCAAGGAGCAAAGCAATGCCATCCACACAAGCGTGGTGGAGGATAAATGGGATAAATGGGAGAAATTGATATGGATAAATAAATAAATATAGCCCTTGCCCACTCTGGACATGGTTGGTGTTCACTCCACACTGAGGGTCTACAGGGCAGGGTGGCACAAAAGGGTGAGGAGATGACCATGGGAAACAGGCATGGAAAACCCATCCATGCATTCCAGGAAAATTTATTCCCAGTATCTTCATCCTGGACATTTCACATGAATCCTGAGTGACAGCTCCATGCTGAGGGACTCATTTGACAAAGTTTGTAGCAAGGAAAAAGCTGAGAACAGATTTATTGCAAATATTGCTGTGTTATAGGCCAGGCTTTAGCCTGTCTTATGGACAAACACAAGATCCCTTTCCCCTTCACACTGCTGCTCCATCAGTGGACCAACACCTGACGTGCACCAATTTAAATCAAGGTCTGACCTCTACAGGGAAGAAGTGTCTTCAAAAGGTAATTACAATAATTTAATCTCTTTTTCTTTTTTTTCTTCTGCAATATGATTTAATTGTATTGCCACTAAATACCAGTCTAGACAAGGTCTTGTTAAAAGCTTTAAAATCCCC
Organism: Zonotrichia leucophrys gambelii; assembly: GCF_028769735.1. Classification (NCBI taxonomy): domain Eukaryota; kingdom Metazoa; phylum Chordata; class Aves; order Passeriformes; family Passerellidae; genus Zonotrichia; species Zonotrichia leucophrys. The sequence goes on along the minus strand of NC_088179.1, from coordinate 21,843,028 downwards.
CAGTAGTTTTACCCATTAGTGGTGGTGAGTAGCTGTTGGCATGTGGGCCAAGCTCACACAAAGCTCTCTTATAGTAGTGCTCCCAAACCCTATCACAAGGAATAAGAAAACACCCAGAAAGACAAAATTAAGGGGAAAAAAAAGCTAGAAAAGCAAGATGCTTTTAGGAAATATGAAACCCGTAATTATGCAAATCACTAATTGTCAAACGGCTGTGTCAATAAATTAGCAGCCCCATGCCCAGCCTGCACTTGTGGGGACACAGGGACAGTGGTGATGGCAAAAGGGTGTCCATCCTCATAGCATAGTGCAGGGAAAGGAGAGCCAGGTCAGTGGGCACATGGAAAGCGCTGGGAGAGGACGCACTGCCCTCAGGCTGGAGTGTCACCTGCTGGTGGCAGGACCTGAGCAGTGATTCTGGGGGCTGGCAGAGGCAGCACCACCCCTGGGCTGAGCCTGGGCAGGCTTAAGTGAGCTCCAAAGCCCTGTCAGAAGGGCTGACTGCAGAGAAATGTTCTTCATGGCTTTGTTCTTCATGGCTTTGCTTTTACATCTCACACCTGTGTTCCTCACACCTGTACTCCCTTTGCCCTCTAAGCACAGCCCACACCCTCTCTCCACTTCCAGTGCACCACATCCTTATTTTTAAGAAAAGGGCAGATGCCCCGAGTGCCACAGGGGCACAAAAGGGTTTTCATGAGCCCCCAGCCTTCACTGCCACAAAAAATGTTTTTTGTCAATACCAGGAGAAAATAACCTAGCAGTAATAATTGCCCTCATTTGTCAGCCTGGGCTGATGACTTTCCCATTTCATTTCCTCCTGTGTAATGTTACAGGGCGCATATATGAGATGTTCAGCAAGGACTGAGGCAGGGAAGTCTGCAGGAGTGTTTAGTGGGAGGTCAGGAATTTTTAAGAGGTATTATTACAAGGCGGTGTGGTTTGGGTCATGTTTCTTGCAGACATCTTGTCAGGAAACTTTTTGAATAATAAATTATAATCTTTTTATATATTGTACAAGCTTATTAACCTTAATCTTCAAACATAAAACTGAATTTTGAAAATATAATCAGAAAAGCTCAGAACCTAAACAAACAATGTAGAAACATAAAAAAAGAAGAGAAATAAAACATATGCTGGCCAGAGTTTTAGAGACAGTAGCCACAGCACAGCAGATCTTAATTAGCAGCTACCTGCAGTGGCAGTGGCCTGGGATGAAATGTTTTGATGTGTGTAAATGTTTCTATAAAACAGTTGAAGCTTTCTTAGATCCTGTATCACTTTTTCCCTAAGCGTTGCGGTTTTCCAGCATGGACATTTCACAGACTGGGATCTCAGGAAGATCTAAAGTCTTTGCTTTCTGTTTTTGTTTCTCCACTCATAAATTGAGGATACTTACACTTATTTACTATGAAAGGCTCTTAGTGCTTCCAAAAACCCAGTATTTAATGGCTGGGTAGGACCAGCAGTTGTGGTAGCAATAGTTGAAGGCACAATCCTGTCATAAATCCTGTTGAAAAGTAACTCCATATTAAGTGATACAGAATTCTTGCCTGAAATATTTCTGCAGTGCCATCTTTTGTTGAAAATATTCTTGAGCTTAGCCAGCACAGACCTTTTCATAAGTGTAAAGCAAGCAATTTCTGTTCATTCTGCCAATACTCCTGCAAGTGGCAGGGCACTGCTGAGTCTGACTCACCCAAGGCACTTCACAAACTGAATCCTTAAAGGTGGCTTGGTGACCAAAGCTCAGCTCTGCAGGGATTTCCTCATGGCAGGACCTTATCTCTGGTGTCCATGTGAGGAAATTTGCTTTATCATCACCTCTTCCCTTCCAGATGTGCCAGGACTGCCCAAAATCATGGCAAAAAGCAGTGATGGAACCACTGACATCACTTTGTGTCCCAAAAAGACATGGGATGATGAGGTGGGTCTTGAAGAGCTTTTGGAGAAGGAGGAGATGCCCAGCACCATGCTCATCCCTTGTTCATCCCTAGGGACTGGCTTCATGGCACAGAAAGAGACAGAAAAGCAGGACCAATGCAGTCTGTGAGTCAGAACTTCATGGTAAGGCTGATAATGTCTGATAAATTCAGGAGAAATTCCACCTTTCTCCTGCCCAAGTCAGGCAGGTGGCTGCTGATTCTGCTTAAAGGAATGCCTGCAAATTACTGGGACACCCCTTAATTCATGTGCACTGTGGATCTGAATGGGAGAGAAAATCTATTTACATGTGTATATGTGTGTCCCACCTCTTGTGCCCATGGTGCTCGTTTCTGGGCTCGTATTTCTGCCCTGAATTCCCTGGAGCCCAAAATGAAGGATCTTGTCTTGCAGCCCACACCTCCACCCACATCCCCAGGGAAATCATCAGATGCAGAGGATGCTCCATGTCCTGTCCTGATTAAACCCTGCACAGTCCAGCCCTGCCCCCAGCTGGCACCTGGTGAGCAGGTAATATTTACAGAAATACAAATCAGGGAGCCCCTTTCCAAGGTAAATATTCCCAGAAGGATTTGACCCTAGGTACTAATTTCCTGTCTTAATCCGTAGTCTAATAGAGTGTTCTTGTAAAATTCAACTTTTCTTCAAAGGTGCTTTTTTTCAAACTCTTGATGGAGGTTGGTGAAGTGATGGATTGTGAATCTCCAGCTCAGAGAGAGGGTGAATGTGATTCAGGTAATTATGTTCCAGTTACTGTTACATATTAGAGATAACTGTAGATTTGCCTTATCTGCGGTGTCACATTTAATTGGTGTTTCTCGGTGTTGTGTCAGGACTGAAGACACATAAAGGTTTTTAATGAGAAATCTGATCTCACCTGGGGGCATCTTCTGTCTGTAGTCATTCTTCTCTATCCCAGGAAATACTCCTATTTATCAGTAACACAGCAGCTCTTGATGAAAGAAAACAATCTTCAAGTGGTCATGAGGAGGTGCTAGGAGGTCTAGGATGAGTGGGCAGATGAACAGGACAGAACCAAGAGTTTATTCTCTTGCAATGCTAATTACCTGTGTTTGAATTTCTGTCCATCTCTCCCCATTTTTGTAAGTTCTCCAAGATAAGAATTACACTATATTGGTGCAGAGATGACCATATTGGCTCTCGTCTGATTTTTGGATCTGTTGCTCTTCCTATAACACAAATAATAACTATGGAATACTACCAGACACTGGGGATCCTTTAAAAATTTCATTTCAAAGTGAGATCCAGATCCAGGCTTAGAACAACCATTTCTGGCACAGGCATAGAATAGGAAAGGGAATTGTAGATCCTTTAATTAACCATGGACCAGGCAAGATATGTTGGCAAATCCCACTGAGAAGCTGCTGATTCCAGCAATGAGCTACAAGGGAACCTTGCATTCTCCTGGAGGAAACATCCTCACAGCTGAACCACACAGCCCATCAGCCCCACACAACGGCCTGGATTTATCCTCTGCAAGCTCTCATCCCCATGAACAGAGTCAGCCCAGGGTTGTTAAGCTCGTGAAACTTGATGGGCTCACAGCACGAGGCACTTCAGCTGCTGCTATGTGGGATCCCCTTCTATGTTCAGGTTTATTGAAAACCTCATGTCCCATCTGTTTCTGGATGCTCCTTTCATGTTCCTCATCTCTTTAGGCTGTCTTTTCCAAAGAGCTCTGCGGATCCATGTGGACTTAATAAACAATTTTGGTGTGCACATATAAGCGCAAGGACCAAGATGTCTTATTTCATAAAAGTCTGTCACTGATTTATTCCTCCTTCTGCTGCCCTGCTTCCTGTTCATTTCTCCTCACACTTCCAGAGTGAGAGACACTGTTTACATTAAGGATGTTTCTTGTGTTTACAGATGGGGCAGCATTTGTAAATTATTCCAAAGAGTTGTTGTTTCCAAGGAGCCTCTTCAGGCTTTCAAGAAGGGCTCTCACCATGTTAGTGCTTGGGGCTCGTTGTTTGTTTTAAATTTGTTTTATATGTCCTAAAAACCTCCCATGGGACCAGCCAACTCCTGATGCTGTTATAGCCTCCCTCCCCACATTTTCTGGTGGCTGGACAGCCAGGACTGCATGTGGACATTGCATCCAGCATAATTTCTCTTCTCCTTGAGTGGAATTGAGTGTGACACTCAGTTAGGGAGGTTTATTTCAGAAAGGCACCATTCCACCTCCCCTCTGTCCCCCGTATGTGTTGAGCCTCTACATCATAACTGGGAGCACTGGAGTTTTATAAAAGCACTGCTTTTTCTTTCAGGAAAAGGAGCAAAACCACACTAGGTTTGTGTTTCATTGCTTTGTGTTCGTTGTCATTTGAGTTCTGCTTGAAAGACACAGTTGTTGTTTTGGATATTTTCAAATTAATTACAAATATTGTCCTGGAATAGATCAGCCAGAGGCATGGCTCCTCCTGGAAGTCCTTCTGCCCCTCATGGTGGAGTTTGTCCTTCTCTTGACATGTGAACCATAGAGGAACACTGGAAATAAACACATTTATCAGCTAGATGTGCATGCACTTGTCATGGAAGAGTGGACACGAATTTGAATCGACTGCCATCCTTTTTATCCTGGACGCAGGAGGATATATTTCCCCTACCATTTTGACATAGTTTTGCATAGCCTAAAATAAAAAGCACATGTTTGCATGAAGGCAAAGCGCACGGATATCTAAACTGTCAAAGAGGAGCAGCGACCAAGCCAAATATCTTTGGCTAAATGAGGCAAGAATTCAAAGCTGAGCACTGTTGAAGAAGAAAATGCCAAATTCATTGTCATTGCTTGTAGTTTTTTATAAAAGAGGAGAGTTTTTGGCTGATCTCAGCAGGCAAATCTGACCTGGAGCGTTGCTGAGCCAGTGGGACCTGCACGTGCATGTGGCAGCGGATGGCTTTTGGAAAACCTCCCCTGAGCAGCAGCATTTCTATGTCTTCTAAGTCAAGCATTCAGCTCCTACTTGTTAAACAACTTTATTGAAATTATACTAGACCTAGTTTCTTGGATGAGATGGAAGACTCAAGTCTTAGCCTCCTGTTTTACAGATTTATTTTTAAATCAGATTTTAAACTTCACAGTGTCCCAATGTTCTTACTAAATTGCTGTCACTTAGTCAAATCCTGGAGGAATATTTTTAACCATTTCTTCTCCAAAGTAAATTCCCCTGGGGGGAATTGAACTCAGCAGAAATATTTGTCTGAGCAAGCACAGTGGGAGAAGTTTTAAAAGACACTGCACTTGCTGGAGCTTCTTATGCTTGTGAGAACTGTGGAAAGTAATTAAAGTCACTAAATAGATATTTAAAACCTCAATTTTGGCAAAAACTATCTCCATCTGGAGATATATACAGAGAAACTGTTGTGACCTGAAGCATGGAGAAGTTACAGCATTTGTTTAGAGAAGAATTTTGAATTAAACACAGAAACCTGCCTATGTATGGGTTTAATACACACAATTTCAGTTTTAAACATAACCCATGAGCCAAATTTCGGGTAGAGCTGCTGGTGCTGAAATGTTATCCAGGAAAAAGTCTGAAAGGAGCTGATACTTCTGTGATAATGCAGCTTTGGGTACTTGATTATTCTTTCCATTTCTGTTTTTACTATGCTCCATTACCAGTAAAATATGCAACGTCAGTCCAGCTCTACCAGTTTTGAAGTGCTCCTTGAGAATTGTAGGAATCTTTTGGCAGGAAAAATGTATCTTTCATACGAAATTCTATAACTATCAAGATAAGTTTTAAAAATATTTTCCTTCTCAAGGAACTGCAGATCAAGCACTGCTCTGCAAGCTGACACTCTTGATGAAGCAATGAGCCCGAAAGCAAAGTGAAGAGGCTACAACTCCATAAATTTGCTCTTATCTGAGTGCCTTTCCAGAAGGCACTTGAATTGATTTGTGCTCCTGGAAATACCATTTTCTGTGTCAACACTGTGGGATGGTGCTGCCAAAAAGCCCCTCATCCTTCTGGGGAAAGTGGCAGTTCAGATGTGGATGTGCCTGACTGTCACGAGCTGTTTTCCCCACTTTTGTCTGGCTGCAGCTCCTAGAAGTAGCCAACCTTTGAGATTCAGTTCCTGCTGTAATGGATTTGAGCAGGAGGTCCTTAGAGAGTCCCTTTTCAAGCCCCTTGACCCTCCATGCCTTGAGTTTTAATATCATTCCTATAAGCACCTCTGACATAAAGCACCTTTGATGTAAAGAGAAAGTTGGGTTCTCTCTTGGCCATTATGGGAAATATTATCTTTCAAAAGAAGGGCAGCATTTACATCTCTAAAAAAAAAAAAATCAATTCAAGATCAGAAGCGATGACTTCCAATGCTATTTTTCTTTCAAGTTTTCAGTACCCTGAACCATCTGAGCTCACCCAATAATGGTGATCACTTCAGCTGAGCAGTTACTAGGCAGCCTCCACCAAGATGAATTTGGGTAAGTCACCATGCTATGCCAATATTGTTTTGGGGTGGACAATTTTCTGACGTTTGATTGCCCTGGGTAAGTCATTTTTGGTGAATCATTATACCAAAATGCAAAGAAGGTAACTTGAGAAAGATGCTTGTGTTTCTGTAGCACTTTGCAGCAGATGTCTCCTATTTACTGCTTTATTTTATTGCTTAATGACTGGATCTCAAGTAATTGAGCGATTTGACAGATATTTATTTGTAAAATGTGATTCATTTAGTCAGACATTGTGAAACAGTTTCATGCCAGTTCTAGATATTTTGGTAGAACTTTCTAAAGATGCAAACATTCAAGTAAATTGCTCATGTCAGTAGCACATCCACTTTTTACTGTTCTTTACTGCGCACAAATATTTGAGTTGACAAAAAAGCGCTGGTGAACAGACTACAGGGACTTCTGAACTTTAATCAACCACAAGCACTGGCAGGGTTCAGAAGTAATTTCCTAACTATGAATCACCTGCAGACAATGAATCACATTCTGGAGAAGATTGCCAAATAAAACAAGCCATCATGTATAGCTCACATTGACTGGACTATGGAAAGGCCTTTGATTCACCTAGCTGAAAGAGAAGATGTGATGAAAGCACTGAAATAAAGGCATAAAAGAATGTAGGAATCCCAAACCACATCTGCCAGCAGCGAATGGCGACATTTAAGTTCGACAAGGAAGATAAAAGAAAGCGAGACTAAGCAAAACAGCAGCCGAGGAGACACTATCTTACTGGAAAAGACTTGCCTGGAGAAGAACTTCACAAAGCATTTCTGGGAAGAAGACCTTAGCTTAACTCCAACCATATGTGCGAGCTCGGATTTCGGCTGTGATGGAGCAGTTGTCTTTGCTGAACTGGCCAATGATCTCCAGGCGATTTTTAGGGGAATGGAAGTGGAGGGAAGACAAATAGCAGGGGAAGGCTGCGGGGACCAGGCGCTCTCCCTGTTGGCTTGCTGAGGTGAACAGAAAGCTCCTCCAGGGATTCCACTGGCCAAACTCCTGCTGCTGGAGAAGACGTGTTAGGTTTCCACCTCAAAGAGAAAGGGGCCAAGGTTTTGGGTGCTAACAATACAAAAAAAAAAGGACAGGATCTTGTATAATGTTTTTCAGAGACAGCGCTGAATAAAGGGATAGTGAAATAGGAGAAGAAACCAAAAACTTCCTGGAGACTGTAAAGAATCACACATAAGAGTAAGTCCTACCACAAGGAAAAGAAACAGAAGAGGGGATAAAATTGACTTTTTTTACTATTTTATTTCTTTTGAGAGGTCTTTGGCCATGCTCTCCCCAGCAGTGAGACAATAGCTGGTAAAGCAATGACAGCGGAAGCAACGAGAGCCCTGCAATTATCTCCACTTTGATGATTCCCTTCTGGTTGTGCCAGCATTCAATAAACCCTCAAATTGCATGCTGTAGCAGGAGAGTGAATTTACTGCAGCCAAAATCATATGAGTGCAATGAATCAAGACAGCCTTTCCGCACTGCTCAGGTCTGGCTCGTGCGTTCCGCTCCACAGACTAACATATATTAAAAACAAAAAAAAAAAAAAGAAAAAGAAAATGGTACAGATGGATTCCAAAATCCTAACAGCACCTACCAGCTAACTGCCAGCATAAAGAGGTCAAAATTCCAAAATTTTCCTTCTTCTCAAAGGCGCAAAATTAGGTAAAAAACCAGAATTTGCTTCAGAGAAATGAGCTGTGGTTGCCCGGCGCTGAGGTACTGGGCTGCAAAAAGTCCTCTTACAGGAGACTTACAGACACCCAGCCTGATTTGCAGTGGGTGACGGGTCCTTTGCTTGGATTTGTTTTGCAGGACCGTGAGCACTTCCCCGCTCAGCCACGAGAGAGCAGCCGGCAATTAGGGCTGGAGGGATGCGAATCACCCGCAGCGCTCCGGGAAAAATCCCTGCTCGCCTTGAGCTCCTCAAACTAATTCTGAGTCAAGCCGGGGTTAACTAAACCCTCACTGCTTGTTTTTAGCCGCTGCGAGGTTTGGTGGTGCAGGGATGGGGTGGAAGCTGTGGATGCTGCCCCAGAGCAGGGGATGGGGGATTTTGTCCCCCGGCTCAGGATATCCTTGTTCAAAGCCAAAGGCTCTCTAATGACTGCTGGCAGCTTCGGCTGCCCTTTCACGGCGGCAGCTCTGTACCTAAAATCTGAAAGCTGAGTTGTCCATTTTGCTGTGTGCTGGATAATAAACCCAGGCATTGGCTGATCAAAGCGCCTGCCCCGTGAGGCGCAGCTGAAATAAGTATTCCACACTTTATTTCTCACATGTTAGATACAGTGATAGAGGCAAGAAATGTTGTGTGGACAAGCAGGCATGGGGAGGGGGTCTGTGGGGGTCTCTTGCCTGCTGCTGTCCCTGCCAGGGCAGATTCTATTGAATCATGGAATCATTTAGGTTGGAAAAGGCCTCAAGTCCACCCATTCCTGGTGCTGGTGTGGAGAACTGCTGCACTCCCAGAATATACTTAACTCTTGGTTATAAACTCTTCTTTTTCAAAAAGCTTATGCCAGTTTTTACCGTGAGGTTTGGGGTGAGCTATCAAGAAAGGAAAGCAAATATTATAAATAATAGAAAATTATTAATGTTTGCGGACAATACTTTCAAACACGGATAGCATTTTAAAAATGCAGAAATCCCCTGAAACCTCAGGTCACACATGAATCATGTAGTTCACGAGGCACATGTTTACTTGTGTGGTTACTGGGGTGCATATTTTCACAGGCATGTAACAGCAACTCCCGGGCACAAGTCCGGGGCAGCGTGCCCAGCCCGGAGCTGGGATGTCCAAGGCTCAATCCCATCCCACTGCCAGAGCCCTGCACACCTCCACGGCCTGGCTGTGCTTGAGCCAGGCTGGGCACTGTATGGCACAGGGAGGGCCCTCAGCAAAGGGGCTGAGAGTTTTGGGTTCAGCTGTGGGATGTCCCTGAGCTGGGGTTCCATCACTTGTGGACAGACTTTGCTCCCAGGACTTTCTCCTGGGAGAAGGAGGAAGAGGAGAGGAGGAAGGACAGAGGGCCTTAGGCTGAGAAGTCTTTCAAAAGGATTTTAATGCTTTGCCCCACATCCTCAAAGGCACTGAGCTCCCAGTGAGGAGCCCCTGCAGCGCCAGCCCACTCCCAGGTACTGTCAAGTTGAAAACTTACAACAGAAATAAATAAATAAATAAATAAATAAATAACCCCTAACAATAAACAAAAAAGTAAAGCTAAATAACAACAAAGTAATTACAGCCGCCCTGTGTGTTTTTTTCTTCTCTTTGGCAGCCCCTCGCAGAGACGCTCTGGCTCCAGCCATTCAAGCAGTTTCCTATCCCTTGACTTCAAAACCAGCAAGAACCAGCAAGAACCAGCAGCTGTGCCACCACTGACCTGCTCCAGCCCTGGGACAGAGCACACACAGCCCCCCAGGACCGGTGGGTGAATCCCTCAAGCCAGGGGAGCTTGAAATCACCTCCTCATTCACAGCCACTGTGGCTGCTCTGTCCCTTAGGTGAGCATTTTCTCCAAATTACATTAATGGATATGCAATTAAATGCAATACTTACATGTAAGTACCTATTATTACATGCAATATATGAGTATTGTAAGTACAGAAAATCAGGAAGGAGTGAAAAGCAGCAAAATGAGTTTGAAACCACTTCAACTCAGGGATATTTCCAGCCCTGCATTAGGGAGAGTCAGCCTAATTCAGCAGAGGCTTCATTCAAGTTACCCTGTTGTAGGAAAACCACTAATTAAATCTACACTTAAATATCAGAGAAATTGCAAAAAAACAAAATCTTGCTTGGTACTTAATAAACACTTAATATTTAGTGCTTAATAAAAAGGTTTATGTCAATATGCTCAGCTGAGAGAGGTCAAATAGCTGGTTCAATAACCAGGTGCTACCAAATTTAGTAGAAGGTGCTTTGAAGGACACACACAGTGTTTGGAAAAAAATCTTCCAACTGAAGTACATAATATATCTATTCTTCTAAATAAATTTGGGGTTACTGACAGGCAATAGCAGGTGGTACCATGGGAAAAGCAGAGCCAAGCAGCCAGTGCTCAAGTTAAATTTTCACAAAGTTTTCTGAATTCCCTTCATTGGATCATCCTAAAATGTTTTCAAAGTCGAAATTTTTCCTCCTGAGATATGTTGTTTATATCGACCGCAAAAAATCTTAACTGAATCTCTGCAACTGATGTCTAAGTTCAGAGAACAAAAATAATCATTCCAAAGAGTGTTTAAGGTGAAATCAAGCTGGGGTTGCAAAAGGCTGGTGGAAAACATATTGGATGGCATGGGCTGACAGTCAGGCTGCTAAAGACACCTTCTGGATCAGTTTTAGGAATTGCTTATTAACCACTTCAATAATAAACAGAGAGACTAAGGGCAGGCAATAAAAGAAAATCCTGTGGCTATTTCACTCAATATCCTCAAGCACAACACATTTCATTCAAAAATCCTTTGTTGTTGACTCTGTAATGTGATTCAATGTTTGCTTCTGCTAATGATTTTTAGGGATCTTTCATTGGCCTTTTGGGGCTATAAATGCAGTGAAGATCTGCAAGACATGTAAGGGTTCATTTTGGTTTTGAAATGTAAACCATATAAAAGGAATTTAAATTATGATTTAATCTTCACTAACAAGTTTCTGGAAGACCATGCAGCCTGAAAGCATTGTACAGTGACACAGTGATGAAACATAGCAATGGGCTCGATGCTGCAATGCAAAAAAAGAGTATTATTCCCATATCTGTCTTCATTTGTGTTCTTTGGGGTCAGCAGGAATTGCCCCAAAGGTGAGTACTGCTCTTGGAATATGCTGAGCAATTAATTACTTTCAGGGCTCTTCTCTAGTAGGCACTGACTCATAAGGGGTTTATAGTTCATCCTCTAATGTGTGGGTTTAGAAATAAATATGCTTATTTCCAGTTTCTTTCTGAGGGAAATATTATAGTGTATTTAAGGTTCAATTTCTGAAAATCACTTTATGCAGAGGATGGGCTGCTGGGGAAAGGGAGACCAAGGAGCTGGTCCTTAAAGAAGTTCTCATTTCGGCTCTGAGCTCAAATTTTAATTTTCTTCTCACGGCAGTTTGAAGCCAGTGAATAAAATGCAAGCAGAGTTAGTTCTTTTGTCATCCTTAAGAAAATAAGTTAGAGTGGGTCCTTGCAGTTTGCTGATCCAGGATTGTTTTAAGATACAATTGTTAGGCATGTTTCAAAAAGAAAAAAAGATCTTTCAAGAGCTCATTTCCCAGAACATTACCAGCCAACAGCTCGAATGGGCTCACGCCACACAACAATTGTTGACTAATACTATGTGCTTTGCAAAGAAAAAAAAAAAAAAGAAGAAACAAACTGTTATATGTTTTTTGTTGAGATATATTTAGAGAGCTTTCTTATTGTTAAGGGCTTTAGGAACAATAATCAGTGGTATGTCATTCTGGTATTGTTAGCAAAGTCCTTTCTATTGAATTTTCAAGATGTTGTAAAGTGAGATTATGTGAGTAGCACCTCTGGACACTTTTTCCCATCATTGTGTTGGTATCAATCGCTGACTTCCACTGTTTCTCCTGGTATTAAATGAAAATGTTGTTTCCCACTACGCTGATTGGAGGCTGTATAATGCATGACATAACTGATAACCCTACTGAGATTACACATTGTAAGATTCCAACTGCACGAGAAATTTGGACAACAAAGTAGGTGGCCACTTGGACTGGGATACAAAGTTTAAAAGAGAATGTACTGGGATCATTGTTTCAGCTGAAGAGAAGAAACATTACAAACGGATAATTTACGAGGCTGGTTCCTCAGGTTTTGGGAAAATGCTCCTTTTTTGTTTTTTAACCTTGTTGTTCTGTGGGGACAGTAGGTAGAATTTATTTTCCAAGGGCAAAGTGTTGCCCTAGGGCTCCTCAGCCTCGCTCACCCCTGGCAGAGCTGTATTAGAGCAGAAACCCACACCCTGCTGAGACTCCTGACATTTTCCAGAGAGGAAATATTAAAAATTCAGTGGCAGAGTGGAGGAGGAGTAAGTTATACTTTGGAATAGCAGCGAGCTGAGAAAGCCAGATTTTTCTACTCTGCAATAAAACCCCCTGAAAATAATGAAAGGTTTTGAGCTGACTTCTGTTCTACACCCCACCAGTATCTGGGCAGCATAAAGAGCAAATAGGGAGCTCCCTCATAGCAGCTTCTGGGTGCTGCCATTCCCTTACACCATGTCAGGTTGTTTTGGTCTTGTGCTTCAGAAGGATTTTTTTAAGAAATAACTGAGCTGATCAATGCCTCTGTGCCATCCTGCTGGTTACCCACTCCTGCTTCTTTTCCCCCAGCACCACGACAAGTTTAGGGCAGTTCAAGATATTTGTTGGGTTTTTTTGGGTGGGGTTTACCCCAGTCTCTGTTCCTGCTCTACTTTATTCTTCACACAGTGGCCTTCTGTCCAACTTTGCTGTTTCCTAGGGTGGCATGTCCAGAGCTTGGCTTATGGCTGGCACAAGGGGAAGGAGAGGTCACTGGCATCCCATTCCCTGTCCATCCTCACAGGCAGCAGAGAAAACCCTGGGGAAATACTCAGCTACAAGCCAAGCTCCTGCCCTTCAGCACCTCTCAGCCTGGTCTCTGTGCTCAGCCAGGACAGGGACAAATTCAGACCTCACCCTGGCATTCCACAGCTGATGGGGTGTTCAGTCCAAAAGCAGTTCTTGATCTCCCATTCAAAGCTTTTATGGCTGAGTGTAAAGCTGGAGTGAGTTGCTCCGTGCAGTGGTTAAGGTTTTAATAGCTCTTAAGTAATAAAAACAGCAGAGCTGCTTCCAGGGAGTACCAGGGAATCAAGTCTAAATGTAATAAAGGTCTCTCCTTCGTTATGGTGGATTGCAAAGGGTTTTGTGGCTTGTGGTTGCTCAGAGCAGAGGGGCTGTGGATCCTTCTGAACCAAACTTTTACTGCACCAGTGTGATTGCAGCTGGCTGGACCTCACACCTCTGGGAGGGTGTCAAGTTAGTCTGAGAGTGGCAAACATTTTTCTCCCTTAGGAACTGAGTCCAAGGCTGGATGCTAGAAAATATTCCTGGCCATGCTCAGATGGGAGATGAATTCAAGAGAAGACCCAGCAGGCCACAGGGTGCAGGGGACACATTCCAATGGGTCTTGTTCTACTGGACAAGGAGTGATGGTTTCTTTTAAGCTAAAAGAAGATCTACTTAGACTAGACATAAAGAAGATTTTTTTACAATGTTTTTTGTTGAGATATATGTTGGTCAGGCTGCCCTGACCCTGGAAGTGTCCACAGCAAAATTGTGGAAAGTGTCCCAGCCCGTGGCAGAGGGGTTGGAACTGGATGGCCTTTAAAGGTCTCCTCTAGTCCAAACTATTGTATGACTCTATGAAACATTTGGGTACAGTAAAACACTTGCTTCCTTAATTAGGAAGATCAAAATCCTTCAAATATTTGTAGGAATCAGTTTTAAATTAGACCATTAGGTTTTGTCCTCTGATGCTTTACTTTTATTTGGATGACGGATGACCTGATACTGAGCCTGCTGGGATTTCCACATAGATCCCTCTCAAATTCAGGAGAGGTTGAATGTTAAAATTAATTTTAACATAGCTCATGCCTGAATTTTAATTTTTTTTCCTAATGTATCAGCACTTCAGATGTCAAAAACCTTTTGCTATTTCAGGAGTGGAGAAAGATGTGCGGCTGAGATGGGAGAGGATCCTTGGAGGATGCTGAGGTCAGGTTTGCACTCTGTGTGTGGAGAGGGCAGCTCACCACCTTCCTCTCTTTTGCTGGCAGCTTTGAAGCAGGAGACCCCACATCGAGCTGCTGCTGAGCACCCTGAGCTCTCTTATCCACGCTGAAATCTCTCTCTCCACTTGTGAACCTTTCCAGGAACTTTTCTTGCAGCAGTTCCTCCAGTGGCCACCCTGGGGAAGGCAGAGGGGCTGGTGTGGCCTGGACAAAGGGGCTGCTTTGCTGCAGGACCATGTTACCCCCCTGCATGCCTCCCCCCAATTAGCCTGGACCTTAATTGGGGCTGACACGCGCCCGTTGAAAGAGATTCCCCAGGAATTAAAGCGCTGCTCCTCTGGTTTGGGTTGGCTGCTGATGTGAAACATGACATGATCTTGGAGGATTTTCTGAGCTTACCATGAAGCAAGGCTGCCCCAGGTATCAAGCGGGCTTTGTGCTGGGGCTGTAATCATATTACAAATTGAACGCTTCCACATGTGCGCGCTGGCACATCCACCCTCGCCTATCTCGCATGTATCTGCCCCAAGGTACAGATGCTGAGGTCTTGACACAGCATAATATGGATCTCAATATATTTTCCAGATTGCCTTAGCACATGCTAATGAAAATGAGGAGTAAAAGGCCCGCGAGAAGCAGCTGTTTAAAATTTTCTTCAATCCCCGAAAATCAACTTCTTAATTACTGATAATTTAAGCATCAAAATCACCACTAACCCTCTTCTCCCACTAGGCCCTCCCAAGCTGGGAGGCCTGCTTGAAGACTCTTGGGCAAAACTTTTTCTTAGAAGTGTAGCTTTTCATCAAATTTCTTCAGCTTTTCTGGAATTAATTAGTATTAAAATAAAGCAGGGAAAGGGCGAGTGCCTGCTGGAGGTGCCTTCTCTCAGACCTCCTGCTTAGACTGCTAAAGCTCATTGTACCACAACACTTCCATATTTCTACGGCACCTTTCATAACAAAGGGTTCCCCAAACTTCCCCAAATGGATTTATAGATATAAATAGCTTCAATTACCTTTAAAATGTGCACTTTCTTGGATCAAAGAAAGCAGGCTTTGCTTCTATCGTGCAAAAGGATCTGTGTTCAGTCTGGTTTGGGTTCATACCTAGTGGGGCAACCAGTCCCAAGCAAAGTTTAGGCAGTGGTTTTGGGATAAGGGCTGGCAACATATTCCATGAGTTCCTGGATCACTGTGTGGCAGTGGGGCCTCTTTCCAGGGATTATCTAAATGTTAGTCTTGTTAAAATCTAAATTCTGGGATAATTTTGTTGAGAATTGTTTTCCTCTAGCAGCAACTAAGTCTGAACCAGAGGAAAAAAAATAATGGAAAAGAAGGTGTACACAGTACTTATTTTTTACTTTTTATTTGATGTTCACCATCTTCCCAGCCTTCCCTAAATGACTCTGAACTTGAGTTGAGCCTTTCCTAAAGCTGGCACCATTTTCTGTAGAGAAACAGAAGCTGAATTAATCTGGCTCTTGCCAGCCCCATGCTAGGTGTGCTCACACAGAGCCAGTCAATGGATGGGAGCAAGGCTGGTTTTGGCCAGGCTGCAGAAAACATTTTCCTGCTAACTGGAGTCCTGGCAAGGAACATGGGGTTTGACATGGAAAAAGGGGGTTTCTGTTTGCTGCTGGATACCTTTTTTTTGTTTAAATCATTACTGGAAGCATCTTTAAAACTGACTTTTCCACAACACTCTACGAGAGAGCAACAAAACCACAACTAAATATAGCTGGAAGGCAGAGAGCAGAGTGGAGCCATCCAGGAGCTCACAGTGAGTCTCTACATGGGAGAGACCTGACAGAAACTTTTAAAGCTAAAAACATGCACGGAGCAACGGGCCAAACTGAATAGCTGAGCAAAAGCAGCCCTGCAAATGCTTTTATAATAACTTCCCCTGCCATTACTCCACAAATGTACCCACTGGAAACAGCAGCTGACACAGGAATGGTGACTGAGACCCACTGGGCTATTGAGGAGCTGGGCCAGGGTGAAATATTGATTAATCATCTTGTCATGCTGGGGCTTTGCTCAGTTCTGTAGATGGGAATTGAGAGGGTAATGTGCAGCTCCTCCATCTAGGAAGGCTGCTGCATCACATGGGAATGATTTGTTGACTTACAGAAAAGTGCTACAGTGGGGCGAACAGTAGGATGATGCTGAAATGAGATGAAGGGATTTTTGAAAAGTATTGACTTTCTTTTTTTTCCTCAGAAAAAATTAAATCACTGTAGTAGAAAGCCAGAAACATCAATCCTCACTCAGCATCTGTTTGCACCTGGACAATTGCACCTGTGTGGTCCATTGGGGAGGGTGTGACACAAAGACAAAAACTATCCAGCTTTCTTTGTTTATTGGGGGATGAGATGAGCAATCAAATCTGGATTTGCTTTTCAGCTATTCCTCTGGGTGAACAACTCTAGTACTGAGACAAGGCAGTGAAAATCAAGGTCATGGTAAGGGATCTACAGGGAGTTGAAGGACTCGTTGATATTACAGAAATACACTTTGTCCCCTCTGCCCATCAAACCCCATGGGCAGTGCTGCAATGTGACAAGAAAATACCAAGTTCCAGACAACCAATGGGAAAATGAGCCCAGGGATTGGTGGCATTTGCTCCCTAATGGTCACCAGAGCTGGTTATGGGCAGGTTGAGCTAACCCTGAGCTCAGCTCAAGGAGTACTTTACCTGGCAGGTTTATGATAGGTGTGCTGCTGTAACCCAGAACATTAAACCCAGGGGACACGGTCCCACCCTTTCTCCACCTCCCAAACCCTCTTTCATCTAGGGCAGGTGAGGGCAGAGCTGATAACAACTGTCATTGCATCAAATTAAAGGGGAAAACGATCTGGAAAGCTGTTTGCAGATAAAACTTGACTTGATTAATCTATTTGTTCTCTGTGTTTGGCAGAAACCTAAAACCAAGTTTCACAGTGGCTTTAACTGCCCTAAAAATAATGGCCTATTTATGCAATTATCTGCATGTACGTGGCCATTACCTCAGGCCACTGCAGTACAAGAATATGCACACGGGATATTTTTTTTTCATCTATTTACTTTTTTTCCAGGTGGGGTTTAGGCTTCCTGCATGAAAACCATTCCAGTGTAGGTTCTCAGCTTGCCACCAACTCGTGCAGAAGGCTCTCAAGCTGAAGGAGCAAACCAAACAAGCCCACACCTGGGCTGAAGACAAGAATGACACATACAGGTTATTCTGAAATATAACTTAAATATCTCATTAAATATCTTATGAGCTATGAGAGGTCTTTGGGCACTGACACAGGCTGAGAGAGGAACACCTCAGCCCTTCCATCTCTGCTGATGAGAAGATCAGCAAGATGGGCATTCCCTGGGAAAATGCTGGCTTTTCTTACATCCCCCCTCCACAGGTTGCCCAGAAGCAGGGATTCCAATCTGATTTCAAAGGGAACACAAATTAAAATACCCTTTTTTTCCCTTTTAGACTCTAAAAGGCTCATTTTATGCAATTGAAGGCTCATTTAGCTTCTCAGCCATGGATTTTGATCACTCTGGTGAGTGAATATTTCACTATGCACCAGCCAAGCCACTTCTTCCCAACAAGCAGCAAGCAGGCAAAACTCAAAGTCAGGGCTCCACAAGTGCCTTTGAAGGTGACACTGCACCAACCTCTTCTGTGAAATGACCTAAATATCCCTCTTTTCCAAGGTAGTGTTTTGAAACTTAAAGGACTTACTAAACCCCTCCAACAGTCAGTCTATTGAGAGGCTCTGGCTCGGGTCCCACATTTCATGGCCAAGTCCAAAACACCTCCCAGTGCCCCATCCTCTGGTTGCCCTCATGACCCCACAGATCCATCATTGCTGCAGGGGAAATGATCCTTTTGTTTTTGCCCCCAACTCAGACAAAACCAAGACAAAAAGGAAATGGATCCCTTCAGTTTTGTAGTCCTTTATTATTTTTTTTTAAGTTGATCCTCCCATAGTAATGTACTGAAATGCGTAACAGTTACATTGTACAAAGCATTTAAAGAAAGTACCTCAACTTGCCGATTATTTCAAAATGAGATTATAAACAAAAGGAAAAATAAATCTGGTCCCTCACTAAAGGCCAAAAAAACCCCCAAAAAAATAACTGAATACCTTCCGTTATTTATTTATTTTTTTAAAACATAAATTTGGAACACTTCATCTTACAAATAGGATTAACATGAACATAACATCACACAAGCTCGCAGACAACCAGCATAAAATATTGGGTACAGTTTTTTTAATCAGAAGAATCATGCTTTCATGAAGAAATTATAACTGTTTATACAATCGAATCAATTTACTGTATTACAAAAAAAAAAAAAAAACAGAACAAAACTAAGTCGCATCTATTAGTTATTTAGTTCATTAAAAGGCAAAAAAAAAATAAAAGAGGAATGTAAGAAAATTTCAAACACTGTTTTGCACTCCCATATACACAGATCAGTTCACCTCACTTTTTTTGGAAGTACATGGGTGCCTTACGTCGTAACGCAGTGGGGGACTGGAGCAGTGCTGTTTGTTACAGGAACAGTGCTATTGTAATCAACAAACAATCGTTTGCCAACAAATAAATACACGGTACACACAACACAAAGGAGAAATTAAGAGGGTAGGGGGGAAGGAAACAATACAACAAAATAGTGACATGATTGTCGAAAATTAAAGAATCTCCTTACAATGATTCGAACTAGTGGTGCTGTCGATGAACGCGGTGCTTTCACGGAATTATCTGGATGATTTAGCTTCTTGTAGTAGTGAACATTCATAGTTTACAATATACACAAGCCTCTTATGTATTGTTTCTCAGAGTTCTTTCTTTTTCTGCCATTTTTTTTTCTCCTCGTTTTTCCTTTTTTTTTTAAACAATGCAGTTGAGAAGGTAAAAGAATTATGGAGAGAACAAAATATTCCCTGTTACTTCTTTCTACATTTACGATGGATAGTGTGCATTTGATAGAACTATTTTCTTTCCTTGAAGGGCTAAAATGCATAAAGCTTTAATGAAGAGATTTGTACATAAAAGCAACTGTTCCCAATCCTGTGTCAAACTATCTTATACAAAAAGAAAATCAATTCAGTTCCTACTTTAAAGGAGTGCCCATGTGTGTATCAATGCAGTCTTAACCCTCCTGCCCCTGCCCCTCAAAGCCGGGTGAACTGGAAGACACTTTTTCCCGGCCCCGTTTACGTAATCCACTGAAACAATTTTTAAATTTTTATTTTTTTTTTAAGTCGCATTGATCCTCCAGAAGTCAGCAGCTGCCTTTGCTGTGCAAAACAAAATATTGAGAATAAATAGTTTCTTTCTTTCTTTTTTTTTTTTTCTTTAAAATTATTCCGTTTAAGGTCACCGGACTTTAAATGAGTGACCCTGCAGATTTATAAGGCATTCTGCTCAGCAGTCTTTTAAATAGTCATATACGAAAGAGCCATGCTACTGGTTTGGACTTGGTCCCATCCTCGGAACGACGCCGCACTGTCATACGTGGCTGATGGACTGGATGGCGCTGGATTCCGCGGCGGCTCTCGCCATACTGTGCCACATGTTGGGAGAACTGTGGGGTGCAGAATGGAGGGAGTCCTTCTCGGAGAGAGAGAGCATCATGGCATAGGCCTGCATGGGGACAGAAGAGGGACAAGGAGGTCACACTTCTGAGCTTGGACCTGCGCCACCCGTGCGCGGCCAGGGCGGCAGGCAGGCTACAGCCATGGGGTTCAGCTTATTTAAAAAAAAAACCGACTAAATGCTTTAGGTAAAAACCACTGTCAACCCCTTCACTGACACTTTTGACTCACTAATAGTAATAATAATTTCTGCTTTCATCTGGTTTCACAAAGCTCAGAGGAGCCTTTAATAGTTGACAAGGTCCCAAAGTCTCCTTTGCCTTCAGATTCTTGGCACAGGAGTCTCTTTTCAAGAGGCTGAGGAATCACATTATCCCTTGTCTCGTCCTGTATTTCACCAAATGTAACAGTCTCCTTTGCTGACCTTTCCTACATGCATATTCTGCAGTTTTTAAAACAGGAATCTTTCAAAGGGGCTAAAAAACCCCATTTTAATTAGTTAATGTTTAGAAAACGGCAAAAAATAGCACCAGGATGCCATTTCAGTTATTGCTGTTTGTAAAACATGCTGAGGAGCTAAAGGTGGTACCATCCATCAAAAAATAAAAAAAATACCAAAAAGCCAAGCCAGCCAGAAGATCAAGTCACATCCCTGTGAGGCTGCAGCTAAAATCTGCAGCATCAGTGTCAGCAGAGTGGGACTAGTTCTTATTGTGGCATTTCTGGGGGCAGCAGGCAGAACAAAAATAGTAAAAAAAAATAAGAAAAAAGTATGGAAATCTTCTGCTCTCCGGGACCAGAGTGCCCTGCCATGTCTCTAGGGTTCAGTGGGATGTTGGGTGAGCCTGAGGTTTGTGGACATGAAGCTGTCAGCTCTGTCTGACAAAGCTGGAGCAACCCTGCCTGCCACACACTAACAGCTTAATCCTGCGGGTATTTGGTGACAGAAATATTTTAACTGAGTTAAGCTTTTACCTGGGATTTGGATTTCCTGTACAATGGTTGCTTGAGGTCCTCTGGCAGCTGGGAAGCATTGAAAGCTGCCAATTCAGCTTCACTGTATTGATTTTCTTCCATTTTCCTCATTTTGAGGCTATCTGTGAAGTGCCTTATGTGGTCCAAAGCTGAAAGTCCAGTCTTATTATACTCCTCTTCTTTATACCTACAAAAACACCATGGAGGTTTTAAATGTCAATTAAATGATCCTCTCTGCGTGCCCTCATCTTAGATTTACACATCTGAGAAATTTCCCCCCTTTTCACATTCATAAACCACTTTGCCTCATGGAATGGCGATTCTGAAGTAAAAGGAATTCCCTTTTCTGCTCCAAAGAAAGGGCAGTTGAGTGGGGGAGGGAGAGTTTGCCTCTCTCATGGTGTCTCCACAGCCTTTCACAAGGACATTATGAGAGGTCCAGGACGGCTTGCGGAGCAGATAACGTCTCTCCCATGGAACTGTCTCACCCTGCTTCCTGTCTCACCCAGAACCTCACAATAGCTCCCCAAGCACACTCAGTTTTCCTAACAAGGGCTCCAGCCTGCACGAGGAGGCTGAGAGCAGGGCTGGTGCTGACCCAAACACGGACGCACGTCGCTATTGTGAGTGGGGAAGCGGCCGCTCTGCAGCGGTTCCCACGGCAGCTGGTTTGGTGCTGGCACTCCTGCATGCTTTATTGTTCCCATCCTGCCTATCGGGCACACCAATACTCGGAAGGAACCAACCTGCCAGGGGAAGCTTTGCAGTTCATGTCCAAAGCCCTCGTTTCCTCATAATCCTCCTCGGGAGTGCCCTCGTGCATGTCACTCGTCGCGGGCTCTTTGACTGCCTTCCCTGCCACTTCGCTCTCCTCGTCCTCTTCATCCATCATTACTTCATCCTCTGCCTCCTCGTCGTCCAGCAGATCCGAGTTCTGGCTGGCTACCATGGCTTTTTCATCCTTAAAGTGGCTGCCATTCATTCTGAAAGGACCAAAACAAATGCAAGCTATAAACACAGATCAGATATGAAAGCTTCTCATGGGCAGACTCTTGGAGGCAGATCTGAAAAGCATCTGTCCCAGCAGAATAAAGTGATTTCTGTATTTTATATCTTGCTTAGCTTCAGACATTCAGGCAGCATTGGAGAAAATTCCACTCAGAAATCAGTGGGACGTTACAGCACCATCAGCATGGGATTTTCCTGTTATCCTCCTAAAACTACTGTTCTAACAAGAGGCGAGTTCAGATAACCATTCCAAATTTTCCCATGCATTATTTCATCTCAAGTTTCCAATCATATATTTAGTCTGGGCAAAACAACTCACTGCCTTTGAACAGAAGCTGTAGGGGCCAAGAAACTTTGAAAATCGGATCTGGCATTTTTTAAAAAAATGACATCCAATATTGCATTCAGAGTTTTAAAGTCAAAATTACATGCATAATTAATTTTGCCCACTACCACCCCTCTGGAAACCATATTGCTTCACTGAATGTATGGATTTCATACATGGGAAGCTAAGAGACTTCAGCTGGAGACCTGAAGAGTGGTCTGCAATGTCACCTCCATGTTGAACTAGGTTATTGACTCATTTGAAGGGTAAAAAGCAATGAAAAGAAAGGTCATATGGCAATTTAAGTGCATTTATTCTTATTAAATGAGTAATTACAGCAATACACACATGGAAAACCATTTGGTCTACAAACTGTTATTACGCTGCCCTTTGCTCTCAGACAATGACTTCTCTTAACTACTTCCTACGGGATTTTTATCAAGGACATAATACCCACGCTGAAGTAGGGGTTGTTTGGTAATGGTCTCAACCCTGTAGGATTCAGACTGCATTGTGTCCATCACATCAAATGAGAACTAAAGAAATTCAACACGGCCTCAACAAACACCCAACCAGAGGCACAGGGACGTGAACGAGCTGCACCCACTCGAGCCCCCCCAAAATTCGTGCTACCACCGTATCTGCCCCCACCACGTCATGCAGCACAGAGGCCTTGATTCATCTATTGTTCTCATTGTGCAAAAGGTCCTTAACTCTTCCAGGAATACAGTTACAAAAATGGAAACCTTATTGTCCGCACGCAGTTTGCCTCAGACTCCGTGTGCTTCAAACTGTGCGGGACAATATGGGATAGACCCAACGTTGGAGCAAGATAAGATGAGCCCTCACAGCCTTGCTGGTGTTTGACATTTGACTTTCTGAGGAGCAAAGCTGGTCTCTGCCACAATAACAGCACCATTTTCCTGAACATATTAGAGTTTCATCTATTTTCCGAGCAAATTCCAGCTGACTGCCATGAGTTTAGTATTGCATTGAAAAAAGCTCTTGGGAACAGTCTGTCTTTAGAAGAGTATCAAAAAAATCTGAGGTTGTGCAGAACAGGGAGAGCTGAAGCAGCCGTCTCCCTCTAAGATCATCAGAGAAATATCTCTTTATCATCTTTTATTTAAATAGGCAGAAATAAGAAATTGTTGAGCTCAGTCTGGGCTGCCAACTTGCTTGTTATGCTCAATTGAGGCCGCTAGAAATGAAAGGGAGATGGACTACAACCAAAGTAACAAAAGCCATGTGATTAAGAAAACAGATTCTCTAATTATGCTTTCAAATGCAGCAATTTGCCAGGGATAAAATATCCGTCAAGAGCAGTCTGAAGTGCCAAATTTAGAAAGGAAACACTGCACAACCCAGCAACCTTTCCACTTTGCTGACTTCCTGTCGGAGGACATGTTGAGACCAGATGTGCGAGGAAAAAAATCCCAAGCCCTCATTGCCAATCAAGATGGAATGAAATTTGAATATGCATGTAATCACTTAATCCAATACCATAGTGGAAATTGTGTCGTGTCCACCCTTTTTATCCCTTCACAAAGGCATCAAGAAATTGAGGAGACAGCAAAGTTTGCCACCAACAGTAAGAATTTTTTGATGTTGATAACGCAATGCCAATTCAAAAGGGAAAATAATGCATAATGCAACACCAATCCCAAAGAAATATGTGGGGGCTCCGTCCCACAGCCTTTTCTGCTTAGCTGTACTTTTATTAACTGAAAATATTTAGAAGTGGTCTCTCTTCTGTTAGTTCAGAAGAATTCAAACACCCATATACTTAATAAATCTTAGTAGAAAAAGCTCTTTCACGTGCTGGAGCTCTGTGGACTCCCAGCGCCCACCCGCAGCCTCACGGGCTTTTGGCTACTCAGCATCTTTCTTGGGATTGAGTTACTTACGGGAAAGGACTTCCAGCTACAATCCTTCATTTGATCCAAGAATTTAGCCCAGTCTACTTTATTAATTACACATTTAAATTGCACTTAAATCCTAAGGCTCCATGCATCTAGCCACAGGATGTAGAATTCACCTGTTCTGCCCTGAATGTAAAGAGAAGGAATTTTTCAGCAGGCTTAAATTAACGGTGGGAGCCTGAAACTGAGAGCTCCAGATACAAGGAGAAATGTGTTCACAGATGGAATCTCTTGTCCAGCATCTGCCACTTGGAACATCTTCATGCACAGTGGGGAGGGAATCAACACATTTCTTTTCCTGAGACACCAAGGTGGCCACTGAATCAACCAGATTCTGAAATAACTCTGGCTCCAGACACCATCAAAAGTGAACAATCAGGTCTGCAGACCTGGAAAAGGAGTGGTGGGCACCTTCTGAAGGTAGATCACACACAACTCACCTCTCCTCTGAGTTTTGGGGGGATTGATTGTTGTGGTTGCTGTTTCCAATAAAATTCCTAATTTCTGTGAAGTAAGAGTCCTCCTTGTCATCAAGGATTGCCCCTGTGCTTTCCAGTTCTGAGTGAGGTGAAGATGTTGCAGTACCTTAAAGCAAAACATATGATTTTTTTTCTGCTTCTTTACATTTTCTATATTTAACCATTTAAATCAAAATGAAATTGAAACTCTGGTTAATACGGGTGAGAGCCAAAAGCTGGTCAGTGTGAACTATCAGCTTTTGGCCATAAAACGAGTAATTAGTGGGCAAAGGTGATTTCCAGCCAAAATGACCTGGTTCCACGCTGGGTACCATTTCCATGATTTATCATCACTTTTGCCATGTCCCTATTTCAACATCTCCCTCCTGCTCCTTGTGATTCCAAGACTGTCCATTGATAACTGTCCTTCTTAGACCAATGGCCCAACTGAGCAAATGGAACTTAATTTTTATCTATCAGTTATGCAGATTTGTTCAAAATATGGAGCAGCCATTGACATATTCACTGAGAGCCCAGTGTCAGATGCCTTTCTCTGAGCACTGGGGAAGGGACAGCTCTGCATTCACTGCATGCCCATGGTTGTCTCCACAGAGGCAAAATGCAGACTGAAAGGACTGCAGAGAGGGTTTTCACTAAACCCTGCAGACACCCAAACCAGCCCAACGCCATCCCCTCCTGCCACTGCCTGTGCTGCTGCTGTGCAGTGACCAATTTGCTTTGGGGCTTGAGAGGCACCATTAGCTCCACAATAGCCAGCGCTTTTCAGCTCCTGACAGTGGGAATAGTTCAGAAGGTGCCAGGAAAATCTTTCAGAGTGCCCCCTGAGACTCTAAATCTAGGACTCCTATTGAGAGCCGAGCGATTGCAGAGATGGGATTAAACCAATTTTCCCAGTCTGTTCTCTAGACGCTATGGGTTGGCTTAATTAAAACCAAAAGAAAAGACATCATCCAGTGGACTTAAGTTATACAAGGGGAGAGTTTATGCTGGGATTTTCAAAGCACTTTAAACGTCAGCAGAGCTTAGGCACTTACATATTTTGCTACCCCCCACCCGTTGGAGCAGCGTGTGCCTGTGGCAGTGCTGACAGGGAAGGGGCAGTCCCTGCACGTGGGACAGGGAGCAGGCTGGGGAGGGAAAAGACAGGAGGAAAAAGACACAACATACCAGACATGTTGCCGTTCTCGTGCTTTTTTAGATGTCTGTCAAGGTTGGTTTGTTGACCAAAACACCTGTCACACAAGTGACACTTGAATGGCTTCTCTTTATTGTGGATGTTGCGCACATGTCTCTGCAGGTTAGAGGATATGCTGAAGGATCTGTCACAGTATTTGCATCTGAAAAAAACCAACAAAACAAGTGGGCAGGAAAGAGTTTGTTAGTAGCTGGAAATGTAAGATTTGTCCTAAGATACATGAAGAGCCTTCTGGGCTCAGGCTCAGCACCCAACCACAGTTCCTTGTTCCCTACTGAGGCTCAATCCTCCCTGACATAAAGACAAATTTTGGCTAACTAGAGAGCTGTGCTCTTGGAATGGAGACACAACTTCTATGGTGGGGTTTTCAGCTTTAATTCATACTAGACTTTATATCTTAAGTACTGCCTCTAGGAATGAGCATAATATTTCTGAGCTAATGGCATCAAATTAGCTATGGTAATTGAGTCTCATGTTTTTAAAACTGTTGCACACAAAGTTGGGAAGTTTGAAAACAGTAGAGCAATAACTCTATTGTTTCATGTGCTGCCAATACAATACAATTAAACACTTTTGGAAAAAACATGAAACAGATCTCTTCTAATGCTCAAATAAGGTAAAAAGGGCTATTTCTTTTCCTATTCTAAATTATACTGTGTGATTAAATCTTTTCTTGAGGAATTAGCTTGCTTGATTGCTAATCCCAGAGGAAATTCGGTTATCTTGCAAAAACCAGCAATAAACAATCCCAACCTTTAATACTGTGCCAATGTGAGTAGTTTAGTCTATCACTCTGGTACCAGAGGCATCAATTTTCATACTCTGCAGCGATTTGGAGTCCCTAAAGCCTTTACTGTATTGCTCTTTAAGCCATTACTAAGTCATACTATAACTATTCCAAATTCTCTGGCTGGCAACCAGCCAAGAGTCTTCACCACTTTAGTTTTTCAATCTTTTACTTCTCCCGTGCCTCTCTTACACTTGTCAAGGATGTAAAATTTTTTTTAGTGCTGAAATCACCCATTATGCTACTAATTGCTTGTGGCTTTTATGCAGTGGACGGGTATAACATGCATCAAGACCTCCCTTCAATAAAATTAGATGTGAATCTCATTTCCCAAAGAGACTAGATGCAAAAAACATTGTTTCCTCACAAACAATGAGCTTACTCTGCTCTTTACAGCTCATAAAATGCAGAAATCTGTGCATTTGTTTTACTGGAACATGAACTGGCCTCTTTCCAGTTTAAATTAGCCTTTCATTTTCAATAAGGTGAAGCTTTATACACATTTCTGCATGGGACCGTCCTGGATTCAGTATCACACACATGTTCTTATCAACAGGAGAGTACACCCACATGGGTTTTAGTTAAGCAGACCTCAGAAAGGATCCAGATTAGGCAGGAAACAAATAAATATAGTAATGCCTTTGCAACCAGGACCTTTCAGAAATCAGATGACTGACAAATCACCCAAATTTAGGCTGCACATAACACCGCAGCAGTCCAGTAAAAAACATTTTTTGCAAGGGAAAATAGGTCCATGAGCCCTACTGAACATCACTTTAATCACACTGGTTCAGCAGTGCCAGCCACCCTGCCAGCAAAGGCAGGACTTGGGGGTTGTGTTGGGAAACTGCCCCAGCCAAAAGGACTTTATTAAGACCAAAACTCTCCCCCTTTCTGCAGTTCCAACACCGAGGATCAGCACAAAACTCTGACACCAAAATGCAACGATGGGTCCAAAGCTAAGTAGGAAGGGCTGGAGCTGGTCCAGCAAGGATGTTGGATTCCCTGGCTTTATCCAGAGAAAATGTCTGCATTGGAAGGGACCCCAGTGGCCACAGCACAGACAGGGGTGAGGGTGTGGTACCTGTAGGGCTGCTCTCCAGTGTGCGTCCTCAGGTGACGTGTCAGGTTTGCAGATCTTGGGAAAATCTTGCCACAGTATCTGTGATAAGAAAATGTTTGATAAGATAACACATCCTTCAGTGGCTTCATCCCAGTTTGAGCTGGATGCACAGCCCGAATGGAATCATCACAGTATGGTCCCATTGCTTTGGGGCAACAACATCTCAATAAAAGCACTCTGCAAATGTAAGGGATCCACACACACACAAGACTGGGGCTGGAACTGCTGGCACCAACCAGCTTTGCTTGTGCAGAGGCAAGGGTTATATGAAAAACCTGTTTTAAGATCACCCCAAGGTTCTAAGCCCACTGGGTGATTATCAGCCTCATTCAGATTTGGAATCAAGAGAATCTGTTATTAAAGCCTCGGATTTCTGCCTCTGTGTAAGCAAATTTCAAACCTTTCAACCAATTCTACGTGTCAGCAAACGTGACACCGCTCTGTGCATTGAATAGGATCAGAGCAGACAAGACTCAAAGACCTAATCCATCAAGGTATGTTTCTATAACAACATGTCTTGAAAGAAGGTGACATGTTTTCAAAAAGATCAGATAAACCGATATGCCAGTGTCAAACGCCTGCACATTCTGGAGATGATATAGAGACCTAAGCAGTGCAATTTAAAAACCATTCTCCAAACTCGATAATATGTCACAGGAAAAATAATGGCAAAAAAAAAAATTATTGTGAGCTCTCCCCTTCATTCAAGTAGCATATTAATATTCAGTTTATAATTGGCCCATTCTGTTGAGGACATTGAACCCATTTTTGCATGGAGGCAGAGCACACACAGCACTCTCTTAAGCGAATGAAGGTGGTGGCAGCTCCATGCAATGACTTTGAAGATTGCATCCCTTCACTTTTAACATCCCATTTATTTTTTCACAACGTGATGCATAAGCCTTCAAAATACCCACACAGCTAATTCCACTCTCCTGGACAAAGCTCCCATTCATTTTGGGTGCACATTCAATGACTGTCTTCATTGTGGGTTTTTTTTTTAAGTCTGTACACACAAGTCCTAATAAGTCATGTATTTTATCACTGATCCCTTTGGATACTAAAACCAGAAGCCAGAGAGAAAACACGTCTGTAGTTTACGATCAAAAAAATCAATTATGAAAGCATGCTTTTATATATGAAAGTGATGAGAAAATTTGGAAAAAAAAGAATTGTTTATTTAACGGTTTCCACCTCATTTATCAAACCACTGTGATACAGGGTGATGCCTTAGGATTTAGCTTTTATATTTTTCAAATCTTGTACTGCTTTCGTGTATAACTCTACAACTCCATATACAATGTTAGTTACTGTCTTCTACTGACAAAACAGTTCCTCTCTGGGCCTGAAACTCAAGAAGAGACGTAAAGAACAGTGAATTGGGAGGGGCAAACTTGGAATAAATTACTTCATTACCTGAATGGGAGGATTAACCTCTGATATGTAAATGAGCCAAACTTATAATTGTCTGAAAAACTTGTGACTGTTGTCCATCTTGGGTGTAGCCTCTGGGAGGCTTCTGCCAGCCCAAGGTGTACCTATTGAAGGCCTTTAACAAATACCTGCTTTTATTCTCTTAATCTTATCCAGCCTCTGTTCTAGGCAGCCACTTCAAGGCATCAAGGGAGAGCTCTTTGTTTTGTAACACCAATAATTTAATAAACAGAATCATAGAATCACTGGGTTGGAAGAGACCTTCAAGATCATCAAGCCCAACCCAGCCCCAACACCTCAATTAAACTCTGGCACCTGGTGCCACACCCAGCCTTGTATTAAACACATCCAGGGATGGTGACTCTACCACCTCCCTGGGCAGACCATTCCAGTACTTTATCACCCTTTCTGTAAAAATCTCTTTCCCAATATCTAACCTATATTTCCCTTGGTGCAGCTTGAGTCTGTGTCCTCTCATTGTGTGTGAAGAGTCTTCCTTGTTATCTTGGATTGCCCCTGTGCTTTCCAGTTCTTGGAGAAAAAGAACAACCCTACCTGGCTACAGCCACCTTTCAGGGGCTGTGCAGAGTGATGAGGGCACCCCTGAGTCTCCTTTTCTCCAGGGTGAGCACCTCCAGCTCCCTCAGTGGTTCCTCACAGGGTTTGTGTTCCAAGCCCCTCACCATCCTCATTGCCCCATCTGGATGTGCTCAAGCATCTCCAAGTCCTTCCCAAACTGAGGGGCCAGAACTGGACACAGCACTCCAGGTGTGCCCTCACCAGTGCCCAGTACCGGGGCAGAACAACCTCCCTGCTCCGGCTGGCCACACCATTCCTGATCCAGGCCAGCAACCCAAGAGGGAAACACTCTCCATGCTGGGCACGGCGAGTCCAGAGAGCCTCTGTGTTGGATTTCAGAGCAGGGGGCTTGGGGAGGGCAGTGGTACCTGCAGGTGTAGCGCTCCTTGCCCTTGCGCAGCAGCGTCTCGGGCAGCGCGCTGGGCGGCGCGCGGAAGTTGAACATGGACGGCACCGACTGGATCAGCTCGCTGGCCTCGGGCTTCAGGGCGCTGAAGCTCTCCAGCTTCTCGGCCATGTTCTCTATGGCTGACACCTGCAGCAGGAGAGAGCACAGAGCCCACCACCGTAAGTAATCCACTCGGATTTCAGCCCCCACCGGCAACCCGAAATGCAGAGAACGTCAACTGACAAGTGAAAGAAGAAAAAAAGGGAAAAATTCAGTGTAGATTTGCAGTCTTGAAAATTATGGGTCATGAGGGTAATAATCAGCCAGTGTTCATGTCTTATTTTTAAGCCCCAGCTCCTACAAAATTCCAGGTTTTGCAGTCATGCTCTGTGGTTGTGTGCCTATCAGTCCATGCAATCCCATCTACAGAAATCATTGAACATTTATTACCAAATGAACAGAAATAACTGAACTTCCAATTTTATTTTTTTAAGGACTTGCAGAGGACACATATTGCAGAGGAAACCTTATGAACACTGTAGTTCAACAAAGGGCTGCAACAATCCAGATCCAAAGAGACTCCATCAATGTCCCAGCCACATCCAACCACCCAGTCCAGTGTTGTAGCCCATCATAGCCAAAGACAATTAAACAAACACAGAAGAAATGAAGCTTTGGTGGGTTTGGTGCTCTGTATTCACATTCCCTGTTAGATGCCTATGCTATTTTTCCACATCTTAATATTCTTGCTCTACCTCTAGTTGCTTGTAACTCCCATGTGCTTTGGGATGGCTCCACTCTTGATTAGCTGTCTGTAATTTGCAGGCAGTGTGTATTAAATAATTTCTGGAGAACAGTTTCCTTTTAGTTGTCTGGAACTGACCATGAAAAGCTCCTCCAAAACCTCAAACATTGCCACTTGAAGAGTTCAAGAATGCTGCTGAGCCTACTGACAGGTGAGAATAACCATCCACCTCTCCACAACACCACAAACAAATGAAAAAAAAAAAAGAAAGCCAAGCTCTCACCTACAGAGCACAAAACCCATAGCATGAGCCCTGTGCAAGATCTTGCTTGTAGCAAAGAAGGAAATTATATGAAAGACAAGATGTTGAACCCTTCTCAGCTGGAACACCTCCACAGACTGTTCTTCAAAATCCATAAAAGGCTCCTCTGATTGTTGGAAAACTGAAATTTTAATTGGAAGGATTGGGAATTTTTGCAGGTTTATTTAATTTTATTTTCATTGGCAGAATTACACGGTTGTCTCCTGGCATGACTATTTCCATGATGGTTAGCTCTGCCTTTGGGCTGGGTTGTTTTTTTCCCTTTAGCCTGTAGCCTGCCCTCTCATTTCATGCTCAGATTCCTAATGCTGAGTACAAATTGCAACGTACAGGGTACCACTGCCAATTTGCCAAATGTCTTTCATCAAACACAGTGGAAAAAAATAAAAAATCTCAGAGGGAAGTCAAGATACATTTACTTGTCAGGCAACAAATGTGAAAGCATTGCGAGGCAGTAAGGGCTGTAAGCTCTGGGGTTTGATTCATAATCACTCAGCTGCTAAAACATTCTCCACAGATGCAAGTGGACAGCACATTTGTCAATATGAAGGATTTTGACATGTACTGATCACAGGCATGAGATATGTAATGATGATGCTGCTGGGAGAGGAGGTAATTCTATCTCGGCACCGAGATGTCATTATCAACCCATACACCTCAACATTACCATATATTTCTTTTTATACGACTTCATATTCTCCTTTAGTTGGAATTGATTCTTGAAGCTTTTAAAATAGTCATTCCACTGCCTTTAATTCCTTCTAATTGTTCCCCACAAAAATTCACTCATCTATTTTACAACTGCTGAAAATAAATGGTTTGAATGAAAAATGCCCTTTGGCCTTCGGGCTGATTAGCAATGACAAGACAGTGCATGGGTTATGATATCACATATTTATGGTGAAGAATAATAAAGGTACTGAGAAGTATAATAAATGTTTTATTTATGTATATTTAATATTCAAGTCCATTTCATTATCTAGTGGGTTTAAATCATTCTTGGATCACAATTTCTCATGCACATGGTGCCCGCCAGTAATATATTAAAGCAACTATTCTTCCCTTTACATTTAAAATGGCTTAGTCATGCTGATTTTTGTTTTAGTTCTTATTTCCAGGATTTTGCAGAGTAGAAACTGAGACAGACTCTTGTTTCATGCACTGCAACACAGACCAGCTCTACCTCCAACACTGCCTCCAGGATTACATCAGTCCCAAAATAGGTATGAAATCAGCACCTAATCTTAAATCCCTCATCCAGAGGAAACACGAGCACTTCCAATTATTTTAAAGTATTACTCGCTTTCTAAAAATATGTTTCTCACCATAGGAATGACTATTGTGCTTGCTGTTTTGCTGTTTAGGTTTTTTTTTTTTTTTTTTTTTTTTATTTAAAGCCTGACTTATGTGGTGACCTGGTATGATTTATGTTTTTCAAGAACTGCAGCAGCACCAATGGGAAGTGTTTGGCCCCACAGCTTTGCTGATCCAAGGCACTGTCACTCCACTGCTATCAGGATAATTATAGCTGGTACTATCTGCTGCAGTTAGGGCTCCCAAGAACCAAAATTGGGGCATTTTCTAAAGAAGTCCTGCAGCGCGTTGGTGCTCAGAGCCTTCAAGATGCAAATCCCTGTCCTGAGATGGTCCCTGGGCTGTGGGGGCATTTTACAGCTCATGAAATCCTGCAGCCCTGATCCCCAACATGCTGTCCATCACCTTCAGTGCAGGCAGCCACTGCTCACAGTCTGCTTGCAAAACACCAGCTGAGCAGAGAGAAATCCAGAGGGTTTGCATTGAGGGCTTATTCAGACAACAAAACCAAGCAGGAATTCTAAACCTGGAGGAAAACCAAGCAGGAATTCTAATCACGTGAGCTTTTTGGAAGGTGGCACCTGGCGCCAAGCAGGGGCTCCAGGGGACATGCAGGAGGGTGGGCAAGGGACAGATCCTCCTATTACCCCACACCAGCACAGGGAGGTGCAGGAGCATTAATTGGAGGCTTCATCCCTGTTACAACATTGAACATTGGCTGCTGCTCCCATTCACTTGGCTAAACCTTTTCAAACCCATTTCTATTTCTGCCAAGGAGAGTTCACCAATTTAATTAGGTGCATATGAAAAGATATTGGCTTTTGTTCCTGCTGAGCCTTTTGCCTGATATTTTTTGTGGGGGTTATTTTGGTATTGTTATCACTAATGAATAACCATTCCTCATTCAGGTTCTGCTCACCATTCATGGGCTCTCGGAGCTGGGGCACAGCTCCCTCAGGCATTTTTTTCCCAGCTGAAAAAAATCAAAATCTACTTAGCCTCTTTTTGAATGGAAGCTATTCCCTACCTGTGATCATCATTGTTGCACTTTTCTGTGTCTTTTGTAATCCTGCTATGGCCTTTTTGAGAGGAGCATTAGCTGTATTCAAGACCTGAAGCCACTATAACATAATGATGTTTTCAACTCCTTTCTGCTAAGCACTCAGGTGATATTTTCGTAAGACTACCAACCTCAAGATGTTTTTCCTGAATGACAGGAGTTAAAAGTGACACTTTCCCCATGGTATTAGTGGGTATTTACTGACATTTTTATGGCTGTTTTAATCCTGGTGTCTCAGCTTTCTCTGAATCTCTGCAGAATCTTCATAGTCAGTTCTGGATTTGGGTACTCGCAGTGAACAGCTACAAACTCTGCCTGCTCACCCTTCTTCCTATGGCATTTACAGACATATGCCATAGGTTCAGCCCAGTGCCACCCCAAGGTGAACCCACTGGTAATCTTCAATGATTGTAAAAATCACAATTTTGTTTTTCCTTCCCCCCCCCCCCCTTTTTTTAATGACTAAATGTTAACCCAGGAGATGACTTTCCTTCCTCCACAATGAACCTCCCTCTTCTAAAACACACCTGAAGTAGCTGCTCTTCCTTCCACACACTGTTAGTATTGATGGCAAAGCAAGACCTGCCTTCACATGAGTTGTGTTGGCCATAGGGATGCTACTCAATCCACCAAATCCTGCAGAGAGGTGTTGGTGAGAGTGCCTGTCCTGGAGCATTGGGTGGGTGCTCATGGTCACCTCCCCTCTCCAGGGATGGTCCCTGGGACCACCAGGGAGGCAGGTGTGTGTTTAAAGCCACCAGCTGTGCTCTCAGGGGGTTCTGCAGCCCAACACAAACCCAAGGGCTGTGCTGATCCCTGAATGGGGGTACAAGGGGAAAAAGCACTGCTTGACCCCAAGGATTGGATTAGTGGGATTGCCATGCCCATGGAGAAAGCCCTCTGAGGAGAAAGGAGAGGGGGAAGATCCTATTACACATTTTACATACAGCTATTGCCTCACGGACAGGTCACGTGCGCCCCTAATCTGCCATCAGTGAATGACAGTGTTTTATATAGAACAGTAACTTTTGATTTACACATATAAGAGTTGTTGATTCTATCTGTGTCCAGATGTCTGGAAAAGGAAGCAGCTTTCCCCCACCTCCCTGAGAGGCTATTAACCTCCGACTGACGCAAACTAATGTGCAGTCACAATTCCCCAGCTCCGACTCAAAAATGCAGACATTACCATAATCGGCTAAAACAAGTATTTATAAACATTTCAACGGGCAAGATATCATCAGCAGGGGCCTTGAACATTTGTCTTAAAATTTATTAACCGACCCAAGAAAAAGTGGCATAAATAAAGTGAAGGTTTGCTGTTGCTGCTTTTTCAGAATAACCTGATGATATGAAATAATCTCGCAGACAATGCCATGAATTACATGACCTCCTGTTTGACAAACGTGACTGCTTCATTGCTACTATCACAAAAACAACTGACTTTATGGCCAGACCTCATGGGAAAAAAAACTGTTCAAGTGTTTGCTTTCTATTTTTACTACTGTTATTTGGGGAACTCTTCAAAATCCAACTGCTAAAGCTCAGCATTTCTCCCTCCCCAGCTGAAGTTATAATGCTGCCTCTAAAATCTGCAATTTGTGAATCGTGTTGTCTTGAGTGTATTTGGACAGCCAGCCCTGGAACTTGGCTGAGTTATATTCACGTTCAAGAGACCTATCACATGTGGCTGAACTTTATGAAGCAGTAGCAAGAAACTCCTTCTGAGCTGCAATATGTCTCCAGAATAACTGGATTTGTATGAATGCAGTTGGAGGGGATTAAGCACAGTTAGCAGAATGGATCATGCCCTAAAACTAAGCCCAGTAAAACAAAAGCCTTGTTAAGGCACTCACCAAATTCATTTCCATTTATTTGTAAATTTTTTTTAATTAGTTACAATGGTTCTTCCTAAAGCAAATATCGTCTGCCTAAAATTACAGAACCTCCTTAGAGCAACCTTCTCCTGATGGGACCAAAATGGCATAAAGAGATCAAATTAATCCTGATCCATTCAAAACAGATGTTCATTGATTTGCACCATAGGGCTCCTGCCAACAATGAAAAACCAATCTCAAATAATCTTGAAATATGTGGCACATGCAAGTGGGAATTGAGATGGAAAGGCTTGTGTGACATAACCAAATCTCTCAAGATGGAGATTCATCCATGAATCAGCATCCTGCTCAGTCACTTCATGTTTTAAACACCTATTTCTGCTGGAGCTGCCCAAAGCGTGAGCGCAGCCAGGAGACACACTCACAAAAGGAGCAGAATGATGGAAATTTGAGGGCTAAGCCAAAGTCAAGGGAATCAGACAGAAGAAACAGACTGCACTGGGTTTTTCCACTTCCCAAACCTGCTGAAGCAGAGCCACTTTTCTCAGAGCAGAGGATTAAGGGTTCCTGGGCCAAATCACAAATCCTACTGTGGCCCCTTCATGTCCTACAACAAATTTCCCAAGGAAAATATTTGGGAACCACCTCCTGTGCTCTCCAAGTCAGGCATCTAACCCCACCTCCTGCTTGCTGAGCTCTTGCAGCACCTCTGGGTGCTCTCAGGAGCCCTTTGGTGCTGCTCAGCTCCTTTCAGAGCATCTCTGCAGCTGCATAAGGCAGCTCTTCCCAGAAGCAAGTGGGATTAATCTCACACCAAGCAAAGCTCCAGCCCTGCTCTAGAGGTGCCCCAAGGAGGGCAGGGAGCAGAGGGCAGGGCTCAGAGCCCGTCCTGCAGCAGGGACACACTGGAGCAGAGCAGCACCGGAGGATCTCTGCAGAGCTCTGGCTGAGCCTGGAGAAACGAGTCCAGGGGCAGCGAGAGCCAGGAGCAGCAGCGAGTGAGTGAGTCAGGACCCCAGCCCATGATCCCTTCTGCAAACTCCTGGCTCCAGCTCTCCCCTCCAGAGCCCAGAGGCTGGGAAAATCTGGGACAAGCATTTACGGGTTCGGGCTGCAGCTGAGCAGCCAGCACTGCGAGATCAGAACTCGGCCCTTTTGGAGATGCATCTGCAAAAGCAGTTGCTGTTGTTCTTTTTTTTTTTTTTTAATTTTTTCGTTCTCATGAACTATTTAGATGTATTAAAAACAAGGTTTTGTAAAAATAGAAGAGAAAGCCCAAATTTATCCCATTGTGCATTTAAAGCACAAGCCCTGTTCATGCAAGGAGGATGATGTAAGTGTACACACAGGATAAATTTGACCTTAACACAGCAAATAAATGGGTATTTTATTTCTGCTTTAAGCACTGCAGTGAGCAATTAGGCTCAAAATTTCAAAGCTATTAAAGTGACTAGTAAAGTGACTAACTCCCACCTCCAAGTGAGAGAAAAACATAAAATCCTCTGAGATTCTGTATTTTAATGCAGATTAAATATTTATTAACTACTGCTATCTAACAAGATTTCAGCCTGAAAATTTCACTGCTATATCTGGAGGAAAAATACTTGGAACAATTTCAGTCACAAATAAACAAAAGACTGCATTCTGCAACCCTCACTCAGGTAAAGCTCCCATTGCCTTCACCAAACAAAACCAGCAGGATCAGGTACATAAAAATAAAGCCAATTTTTCATAAGAGCATATTTATCTGCTCAGCTGTAAGACCCTGTAGGAACGGGTGGCATGCTCCATAAATGAGAGGTAAGTTATCTTTCGTATTATATTTTTCTTATGCAATTTATTTCACAGTGATTATATTAAAAATATAAGCAATGAACTTACCCAAATTCTTTGATCAGGCAATTGGAACTGGGAGCAAAATTGAAACAAAAACAACACATTATTCCTGCATTGGAATCCTTATTGCAATCAATGTACTTATTAAGATTTTATTTAAAGATACCAATTAAAATCTTTTTATGAATGATTTATTGGACAGGGGTGTTCTCTTCCTAAAAATTAAAATCCTCGTAATGGCAAATTATTGTGGAATGCTATTAAATTATCGAATTTTCATAGCTTTTAGACACAGGGAGGAATTTTGCCCAGCCAGGGACAGGATACAGACTTCAGGGTTTATGTCTGTAAGTTCTATTTCAGAAACTTATTTGAAAGATCCATCTGTTTGCTGTCATATTACCCAGTTAAGAAACAATAAATTCTTGGTCCCTGAGATGGCAATTTTCCGGAATAAATTCAACAACAAAACCACAAGCTTTTAGGACATGAACAATAAGTTTGTAAATATTTTAAATCCTGCCAGCAGAAAATGAAAACTCACGGAGCACTCCCCACCTGTACTTTTACAGGGGTGAACAGGACTATAAAGGAAAAACAGCTTTTCTGGAAGCTGCTCCCCAGCCCTCCATAAACACCAAGCCAGATTCTGCCTTTGCAAACAGAAGGCTCCTTTCTGTTCTATTAAAGTTTGCAAGAAAGCAGTTTGACATTCACTTTTTTGACAGGACGTGCTGGTGGTTTGGTTTTCTTTTACAATGTTCCTTAGTGCCTGTTAGAGTGCTGACCTCTGCATCGATCCAGCTCACACCAAGCCACAGACATCACCCCTCTCACTCAGGTAAGCGATAAAACCAAAGCCAGGCTTGGCCATGGGCTGTTTGTTGTGTTGCACAGTGAGAAATGTGGGTTCTGCAGAGCCAGCCCTCCCTCCTGCCCCACCTGGGCTGGCCCTGCCATGGGGAGGTGGCACTGACACCTCCTCCTCACACTGACAGCCCTGGTGACAGCACTGGGACCTTCCTTGGGCACCAA
The DNA here is from genome assembly GCF_028769735.1 of Zonotrichia leucophrys gambelii. Lineage (NCBI taxonomy): Eukaryota > Metazoa > Chordata > Aves > Passeriformes > Passerellidae > Zonotrichia > Zonotrichia leucophrys. Next base: position 21,804,890 of record NC_088179.1, on the reverse strand, counting down.
CAAGAGATTCAACAACTCCCTGGGACAAAACACAGAGGGTGAAAGCCTGAACATCATTCCTATTAACAGGGAAATGCCCCATGTCTCCATTTCACATCTCACCTGACTCCCAGATCCCCAGGTAACTCAGTCACACAAAAGAATACCCAACTATATAATATAATAAATACATAACATAAAATAACACATAAAAGAATATCCAACTCCATAAAAGAATACATAAAAGAATATCCAACTCCTATCCAACTCAATATCCAACCAAACTCCAAACAGTGAATTTTACCCCCTTTCCCACCCATTGACCACCCCACTCACCACTGGCATCAGTGCAACCTGCAGCAACACCTTCAGAACCCCCAAATCACTGAACCACTCTGAGTTACAGCTTCTCAACAGCTAGAGATCACTAAGCAATATAATCCTGCTTTTTCTATCAATGTAGTATCTAAAATGCCCTCATTTAAATAATTTTCTCATAATTTACAGCCGCTTAGCTGCTCTAACAGAATCATTGACTTGATGGGGAGGAACCAGCCTGTTTCACAGCAGGGACAAAAGGCAGATTGAGGTCCTTTGTGTATTTGTGCATTAGCACTGTCTGCTACTAAAGGGGAATTTTCACTTGTGTTGCCAATTGGGCAGATTTACCTTATTTAAGGTAACTCAGCAGGAGGTGTTAAGCTGCTATTAAACCTTGCACATAAATTCTCAGTGATTTTAATACATCTTAAATTCTTATTTAATGCTTATAAATACTTACATAATGCCATAAATACTCATGGCATGTAAATACTACTAAATACTTTCACACACAATCCAACACTTTGTTCAGACATTGAAATTGGAAAGGGGTGCTGTGCACCTGCAACCATACATGCAATCAGCTGCTCTTCCCAGTTTGCAGAAGTGGCATGTTTCAAGACAAGTTCTGTGCAAGTTAGGACAAAATAATATAGGACTTCATCAGGAAAAATAACAAGTGGTAATTGGGCTGTTTTGCCCAGGAATTCAGAGCAACCTGAACCAGAAACAGCAGCTCATGGTCGTGTGCCTAAAGAGGGTGTCATTACTGAGATGAAGCAGCCCACAGTCAGCAAGGAGTTGAACTGTCTAAATACCACAGAGGATTTTATTTCAGGCGTAAGATTTAACTGAGATTTTTAGGAAAATCTCCTTGAGCAAGGAGGAGGAAGCCGAAATGAGGGTGCAGTGCTGGTGAAGAAAAGCAGCGTACAGTTTGCACACAGATCCTCTTCCTATGCCACATACGCACCACAGTTGTAAAACTGTTTTGGGACAATCTCCTAAATGTTTTTCATCCAGGACTGTGATCTGTGAACAAGCAAGCAGCCCTCATAAAGTCTCTCTTGAGGACTGGAGGAGCAGGGATCCTACACACACCGCACACGTTGCAGCCCACACCAGCTACCAAAGAAACCATGGAGCATTTGCACTATGAGGCTTGGAAACAACAGGTGGAAACTTTTCCCTCTTTTATGAGAGTCCTTAAACACAATAAAATCCCTTCTAAAGTGGGATGCTCAGCTTTTCTGGCCTTACTGTGAATTTGCACCGACTCCTCATAGTCAATGCTGACTCTCCTTGCTCAGAGCAGGAGAGTGCTGAAGACACCAGTGGCTGCAAAAGTTGGTAGCTACGTTATGGTTTTGGAGGAAAATGGCTCTAAAAGACACACTCAGTTCGAATCTGGCTTCCTCTATAATCAAAACATGTTGTTTCATCTGCAAAACATCAAGAAGCCCAGAACAATGCTTACGCTTTTCCACCACAATGGTCCAGCAAAAACTGTGTGTTTTAGGAAATCCAAAAATGACTAAGGCTGCATTCATTTCTCTGCACCTGCTTTGAAGCATCAACAGGCTTGTTTACAACATCAAAATTCCCAAAATACTTACTTGTGGATGAAACAAGAATCCCGGGGAAGGTCTCAAGTATTTCTCTTTCAAAGCTTCCAGTGGGTCAGTTAGCTTTCTTTTTTCTACTCTGTAAATGTTAAAATTAGATTTGCTTGTGATGAATCAGTCTCAGATATTAACAATCACACAGCTACTCAGCTTTAAAACAGGCAATTACACATCAAGCAATTTGTTTCTAGGAGATAACAGTAAAAGATAAGGGAGGAGCTCAGGTCTTGATTCCCACACACAGCTCAGTTACTGCCAGGGTGGGGCTGGGAATCACCTTTAAAGTAGGTTATACCATTTAATTACGGAATAATCCCATTTCAAGAGTTTGATAACCATTATAATGGGAACCAATGACTAACTACCAAGCACTTTATACAGAAATTAGGCAACTGAGCAGGCTTAGCACTAAGAGGAGAGGAATTCAGGGGACCCTTGAGCAATGTTCAGACATCACAGCCACCACCCTGGAAACCTCCCTTGTGCACATCCAAGGTCAAGCAGGGCAGGAAAGGTGGGCTTGAATCTGGGGTGCCAGCAAAAAATCCTGCAATTCACTCATGGCAGCAAAACCCAGCATGGACAATTCAGAAACAGTGTGGAAATTTGAGAATTTTGCTTTTTCTATTACTGATATTCATGGTTTCATGGATGAATCGTGTTGTCCATATGTAGAGGTAACTCATGGCAAAGGAAGGCTCAGTGATAACTGCCAGAATTTGCACAGATTTCATTAAAATCATGGAAATGTAGGCTCACAGAATGGCTTGGGTTGGAAGGGACCCTAAAGATCATCTTGCTCCAACCCCTCTGCCCTGGGCAGGGGAGTTTGCAATGCAATTTAATTAGTTGGTAATGCAGGGCCATAAACCACAGATCATTATTTCCGCTGCTTCAGGCATTTTTAGTGAATCTGACGCAAAGAAAACTTATGGTCTAACACAGATATCAATCTGGCATGAATAAAACCATCTCACTTAACAGCATCATATCCTGTTTCTTCATAATGCACACTTCTTGTCTTATGCACCAGCACTCTCCAAAAACTTTGCCCACAGCATTTCTTTTTCAAATAAAGTAATAAATTAGCATAATTTACATGGCAGTATCCTTTTTTTATAACAAGAGGCTGTAAAATCAGTCATTTATATTACAGACGAATGTTTTTATGGCTAATATTTCTCTAAACTAATTTAGATGCATGACTTTGACTTGTTGGAGATACAAGTGGAGAAAGGGCAAAGGGGGGCTGACACACACAGGATGCAGGTGAAATTCACATCCCAGTGAGATCCATCTCAGTTCTGCTGGGAAACACCAGAAGGTCTGGATTTTACCACTGGTTTTTAAAATCTCAGCTCACTGACAGAGTGCACCTTTCAAAGCCAACAATGCTCCCGCTGATTTCATAAGGTAGACCATGGATGGGGATCTGTACACCCTGGTGGAGTGGAAGGTGTAACTTCCCATGGCAAGGATTGGGATGAGATGAGCTTTAAGGTCCCTTCCAACCCAAGCTTTCTGTGATGATTCTATGTCTAAAGAGCCCACTGGTGAGGCTTTGTACACAAAAGGATGCTGTGCCTTCATTTCTATGAACAAAAAGCCTGAAGAAACCAACCCAGTGCTCAAATAATGGCAAAAAAGGGCAGAAATCATTCTCAATTTCCTTACTTTTAACACATCTTAGGGCAAATCTGGTTTTTTGTTGTACTTATGAGAAACTCCTCTTGAATTCAAGAGGAGCTGGCAAAGTGGAGTACAAGGGGCACTGTCCTCTCCAGGGGAAGCCAGAGGAGGCAGAGTTTTGGAAGAAAATGAACTTCAGGCAAACCAGTGACATCAAATACACATCAAATAAACAAACACTCAATACTGATGCCCACTCAGAGAACATATTCAACCTCTGCATGAAAAGCTATGCAGCTTAAATTAATGACTCATGGCAGTGAGGGCTTGCTAACTGCAGCATTGCCAGTCCCGTGGCTCACTTGGAGCAGCTGGGATGTGAGGAGGGATGCAGATGTACAGGTCAGCATGTGGCCCCCATGCCCTGGCAGTGCAATGGCACCTTCAGGGACACTGGGAGGGGGACAGGGTGGCAGCCCTGGCTGCCTGCACCAAAGGATGCTGAAAGGCAGCAGAGAGCCCTTTACCTGTAGATGGGATCCATAAAGAACGGGGTGGGCCTGGCGTGCTGCAGAGAGGACTCTGAAGCTTTCCTCTGCTCGAGGTCTCCTCCTTTCTTCTCTCCAAAGACGTGGTTTTTGCGGGGCTCAGCCTGCCTCGTGCTGCTGGCTCGGCTGCGGCTGCCCATGCTGAGATCCAGGGGCTGGTCCTGGCTGGAGGCAGAGGGGGCTGCTGGCTTTGAGGGGATGGGAGTGAGTGGCTTCTCCTCCTTACGTTTAATGGTGAGGTCAAAGGGAGACTCAGAGCTTCCCTTTGGGATCTTCTTAATTTCACTGGGTGATTGGGGCTCCACTTTCAGGGGTAACGGTCTCAAGTCTCTATCAGGAAATGGATACATTGATTGAGAGAATGCTGGAAAAAACGGGAGGGGAAACATGGAAGGGTAAGGTAAGGCTCCGACTTTTTTGTCTTGCAGCCCCACAAGTCCTGTTGAACCAAAGTACTTTTCAGCAATAGAAGCAATAGCCTTTATAGAATCATTCACCGCTCCTGACACCGCAGTCTGCTCCTCTAAGGATGGTGAGAAAATGGAATGATTGCTGTGGTCTTTCTTATTATTTATTGACGCCAGGCTCTGCAGAGAGCTTACTTTGTCTTTGAACACTTTACCATTTTCTTTAAATTTCTCTTTCTCACTTTCAATGTCACTTTCCAGATCAGAGCCCGAGGTGGTTTCCAGGTCACTGCCACTGGGGGTACTGACATCGTCAAGGTCAAGGTCACTACTCTCTGACTGGTCACTGAGTTTCTCATGTGGCCTCTCTTCAGAGGACCCTTCTGGTTGAAGCTCCACTGGCTTATTCTCCCCTACTGGTGGTTGCTTATTTAGTGCCTTCAAAATATCCTGGGTGGCTGGCAGTATCTGAGGATTTGTCATGAGGGGACTTTGGCTTTTGTTTGTCTGATCTGCGCTCGGAAGTCCTTTAACAGGAGAACTAGTAGGTAGCAAAGGTGGCCTGTGGTACAAGCCTGAAGGAAACAGACCGGGGAAGCTAAAAGAAAATCCAGGAGCTGTTGGAAAGGTAAGACCAGCAGGATGCCTATTGGCTCCAAAATAGTCAGCAAGGCCCGGATTTGCATGATTCATATTAACCATGGACGTTTTATCCATAGCTGGGGTTCCAGGAAGAGAAATGCCTTGGCCAAAAAATCCTCCTGCTGCAAAATGGTTCTTGCCCTCACAAAATCTCCTGTGTTTATTTAAGGAAGACGTAGTGCTGAACATTTGTCCACAGTCTTTGCACTTGATTTGGGTTCTGCAATCAGCATGCATGCGCTTATGACGACAAAGGTTTGAAAACTGAGTATAGGATTTATGGCAGACCTCACCTGTATGTAAACAACAACAACAACACATCTCAGGCTTTGTGGTAATTGCCCCCACCCTCAAAGTTGTGCAAATAATACCATTTTTTACCCATCAAACGTCAAAGAGGAAGCCACAGGGACAGGTCTAGGTGCACAAATGTATAAAAGCAAATGTACTGTCCAAAGTAAGGCATCTGAGAAGACAAATGTCAGAAGACAGCACAAAACCCACTCCAAACAAGCAGAAAAGGTCTGGAATCACTAAAAGACACACTCTCCTCATTTGCTTTTTGCACTGCACAGTGCTGCACGTTCAGTACCATTATTCCATGTTGCATTAGCCCCCTGAAGCCCCCCACAGCCACGACCCCGTGCTGTGACCCCACATGAACCCATGGTGCTCCTGTGTGAGAGCACAGGTGTCTTCAAATGGCATCCATTTATGGCACTATTCCCATGTGGAAATGAATCATTACAATAAACATTTGCAGGACCAGACAGAGATGAAGCTGCCTCACAGAGCTTTCACTCTGCAAGAATAGGAAAGAGGTGAAGGAAGAGACAACCAGGCATTTCCTATTTCCAAGTATAAATGTAACAAACATTTTTTTTTCTACTTACACTGAAAAATTTAATCTCATGGAAGTCCAGGCTGGAACCTGGAAAACCTCAGTACTCTCATAGGTCCAATGCATTTCTATTCATGCGATGCATACAGTGCTCACAGTAACTCTAAATTCCACATCTTAACTTTCCTAGTCTTAATATTGCTTATTTGCTTCTTGAACATGACAAGATAGACCATATTTCAAGAACAATTTCCTTTAAGAATGAAACTCTCTTTATTTGCATGTCTGATGCTCAGTAAGTATGACACTCTGCACGCTGGAGCTCAGCTTCCAGCAGCCTTCCACAGTGGCAGGAGGCTGGAAAGGGTCCCAGTGGTGCAGAGTGAGACACTACAGAGTCAATCACATCACTGGGGCAAACAGGATTTTGCAGCCTCCTGTTTTTCTGGCTGCTACAAACAAATTAGGGAGCAAACTGGGGCAGCAACCAAGTTAAGAGTCTGTAAGCAGAAGTGGGGTTTGGAAGAGGGCAGTGCTTAGTTCCTCAGTGACTTTTTATGTCCCTTCTTGGCATTTTTAGGAGCAGGAGCATCAGGCTGTGCTGTGCCTTGTGCTTTTCATTATGCCAAAATTTGTCTGTACCTCTGCACTACCTTGCTTCTATCATCTCCAAACTTGTTTGAAAACACGGCAGCACCACTATCAGCAAGCACTGTTATCCCTCTGCAATAAATCCTTTTTTTTCTGGTTTTTTTTTTTTCCAGCCAGGAAAAAGCATGTGGCCACTTTATTTTTTTATTTAACTTCTGTGATATCATAAACTCTCATCTTTCACACATCAAAGCCGCGCAACAATGCGCATTGTGTATTCCGAGGCCTTTTTAACAATCATTTTCATGGGCTCGAGACAGTCTGACATAATTTACAATGGCTCTATTTTTAAGCCCGCAGAGGAAACTGAATTGAATGTATCCCATCCTGCACTCTTGGTTCCCATGAACTGCAATCACGTCCCCTGACTTCCACTCGCACCGGGGCCCGCGCTAACCTTCCTGCTCCTCCAAATCCCTGCCCTTGAGAAACTCCGCCGCTTGTTGTCATCTCCTGGCTGTTTACCTCTCCAGCAGCCTGCTCCGTATCTCACCAACAATGCTGCTATTGTTCCCGGGCCCGATCCTGCCCCATCCACCCGGTTTTTCCCCTGTTCTCATCCCGCACCGACATCCCCGGGACAATTCGTGGGGGTAAACGGCGCAGGATCGGGCCCAAACACAGGAAATTCGCAGTGTGGTAATTCAGGAAGGAGGTTTGTTTCTGTGTATCAGTTACTGTTCCTGCTGGAAATCTTCATTCACAAGGAAAGGCAAGAAAGAAGGGAGAGAAAATCAAAAAATCGAGCGAAAAATAGACAAGAAAAAAAAAATGGAAGAGAAAGAAATAAGAGAGACAAGAAGGTTGAGAAGAGATTATTCTAGTTTCTTGAAAGTGCTTGGCTTTCTCCTGTTAAGTAGTTTTTTCCCTTTAAAAAATAATTTATTTGCCTATTTATCATAGATATATTTTTTATTTAATAAAGAATTTTTGATCATTCAATTTTGCTCTGATTTTTCTGCAATTTTCTCCTATTTTTACCTTAATTGCATAAGATTTCTATTCCACACTCCAGGGTACAGAATCAGGCCCCTTACCTTCACTGCTGAGGCTTTACACAGTAATTTCCCCCAGCTCCCACCACGTTGATCACAGAAACCAAAATTAAACTGACCCAAATGGTGACGTGAGTGTTGCATCCATAGGTTCACACAAGCTGGATATTATGAATTTACTCCTCTCCCATGTCTAAAGCAGGATAGACCATATGCATTTTTCCAGAAAATAAACATCTCAAATGCATGCATTTCTAATGATAAGCTATTGTAGAATTAAAAAAGAAATAATGTTTTATGAACTTTTGGTCTTCTACCAGGTTGGACTGAGGTCCTGCTTCTTATTCACGTGGCTTTATTAAAGATAAGGCTTTGATCAGGTTGGCTAGAGTGGCAAAAGACAAAAAAGAGGAGTATTGGCACAGACTAGATCTTCCTAAAATTGGAAAAGTTCTCCCTTAAAGAACAATGGTACATTATTAAACTATTATTCTCCATTAATATGGAGAATGAAGTCAATAGAATCAAGCAATATTCTACTCTGGAGAAAAGCAAAAATTTGCACTTAAAATTTTAAGATATCCTTACAGGCTACTAAGAGAGATGCAAATTAATAATTTGGCTAAAGGCATTTTATCTCAGTATTTAAACTAAATCCAATTGATAATGGCAATACCATTAAGATACGTAAATATTTATTATTATAATCTTAGCAAACAATTAACGGCTGTACCAACAATTCACCTTTTTGAGCATTGAAGTTATTTAGAACTATTTAATGAGGTGCTGCTTGCTCAAGGTGCATCTTGCATTCAACAGGCATTCTATTTAATTTTTAAGGCTGGCAAAGAAGTTTTGTGCCAGGTGGCAGCCTTTGCTCCCTGAGTACTGCTCCTCTTGGGGACTGTCACCTGGAGCCCAGGTGTGTCACAGCATCAGTGACAGGCACACCCAATGCCATGGGGACTCTGAGGAGACTCAGTGTCTAAACTGACTGTGACACCTCCATGGACATTCCCAAGGACTCCTCAGATAAATTTGTGTTATAGGATCTACCTCCTTTTCATCACATGATTTAAACTTTTGTAGATGGGGGGTGGTTATCAACTTTAATTGTTTCCATGTATGAAAGCAACAGAAGCTGGGTTTGATTTCTGCTGTTGCACCTTATTACACCCTTTAAATCTCACTGCCATGCTTTTTAAGCAACTAACTTGTAAGAGAAGCTCCCCTCCTTGCAGCTTTTACTGCTCTACAGACCTCAGGTTTAACAAAAACCCCCAAAAATTGCAAAAAATTAATCTCATGCCTACGCACTCTGTACGGTGATTGTCTCTGAACCCCAAATTAGCCAGCAGTTAAGTTTGCATATTTTCTGCTTATTAAAAAAATTACTGTAAGTACTATTTAGAATACGTTCAGCCCCTTGTGGCATGTGGTTTCTATTTGGGGAGGCTGGAGATTCTGCGAAGGCAGTGAGTAATTACCTCAGTGTTGGTGAGTTTTCACTCAGGCTGGGGCGGCACACTCTAATGAGAGACAGTTGCCATAAACAGACTGGTAGGAGTAAGTCATGGTGTGTGGCCTTCTGGTGGAAAGCAGATATCTGCTCTAGGTGACCCTACCTCACTCTCACAGCTCAGCAGAGCCCACCAAACATATGGTCCCCAAACCTTTTTGTTCTGCAATTACACGGATGTTATCCGTAGGTTGCTCCATGGGGTTTCATCCCTCACACCACATGTGAAGAGATACCCGTTGTTGTTTTGATTTATCAGGAAAAACAGCAACAAAAAAGCATTTGAGAGATTATTCCATTCATGAGAGCTTCCACTTAGAGACTTCTATGTAGGCCCACCTGAGGAGTCCCTACCTAACTAGAAGTTAGTTTCCTAATTAAGTGCAATCATTTAATCTGCAATCAGCTTTAAAAATTATTAGTGATATTTAACATGGGATCTATTATACATTTTCTCATTGAAGGAGTCCAAACCAAAAGTATTACTAATCCAATGGCAGGTTACACATTTTGCACAAATGAGTTGTTTAAGCCAATACTCCTCCTCTTGAGGAAATATATTAGTTTGTGGCCAATGCTTTTCACAGGTGTGGTGCAGATATTTCAGTAAATTATTGCTGAGAGCAGCAAAAGATTGAAAGGTTTAGCAGACAAGTAGGAGAGATGGTCAAGGTACCTTTCAAGTCACAGCAGGTGCCTGAAAAGGCTGTGGTGGAGAGTAGCACTACCAACAATATTTTAAAATATTTTCTGCCTCTGCTTCCCCAGTAAAAAGGAGGGAAAGGAATCTGCACCCTTCCCAAGCAGGGTCTGGCTCAGCAGCAAATGAAACCTGTGAGGTGCTGAAGATCCCATTTAAGCCAGCCAGGCTCACATCCAAGGCCAGCTTTATTGCTGGAGAAGCTGTCAGTGAAGGTCTAACAGCTCAACCCAGTCCTTAAACTTGGGGCATGCTCGAGGAAGGTGGCAAGGTGAATCTCATTGCCTTTGAGATTTGTTTTCCAAATCCAGCAAGAGTCATGGCATCTGCTGTGGAGACTCTGCAGCCCAAAATCTGCTCCTAAAGCAGGAGCAGAGCAAAGAGGGTACAGCCACCAAGCGTGGCATGGCTAAATCCCACTCCTCACTTTGCATCTGCTCCTGGAAAAACATCCCCGGGACAACAGGCACATTCATACAGCACACAGTCTGTCTGGAAAGGAAAATCACATGAAAACAGCTCCTTGCATTGGACCACAAATTTCCCAGAACTCATTCAGTAACTCCCAGCCCTTGTGGCACAGGTGGGGAACTCAAAGGGAGCAGAACACAACCTGCTGCTCCCAGGCTGCGCTGCTTTACAGCAATGAAACAACACTTAATCAAAGATGTTTAGTTGGAGACTTACATATAAAAGGTTTGACACTGCTGTGGATGTGTTTATGCTGTTTGAGGCCTGAAGAAGTGGCAAAGGTTTTGCCACACTCTGGACAAGCGTGAGCACGGGCCCCCACGTGCTGGGAACGAATGTGCCTCTGAAGGTTGCTGGGGTCCGTGAAAACCTGCTAGGAAATGAGTACTGATTAACCAAGAAACTTGACTGTGCAAGAAGCCAGACATTACAAGAGCCCTTTAAAATTCAAACCTTGGAGCTATTTTTGGGAGTATTCTAAGGTTAAAACCCTTGCTAATGGCCAGCAATGGGAGCTGTGCCTGCAGGAAGGGGCCTCAGTTTCCCAGGATCACCCAAGTATTGTGTGGGTCTGTGCACCCCTTTGCAGCAGAAACACTTGACTTTGCTGTTAGAAATTGCACATTTGAGGTCATGGATTTCATGGGAAATGAGTGAAAATGTGGCTGCTTGAAACCTCTAAGTGTTACTGCCATAGAAATACTTTATACTGATACCTGAGTGTGTGACAACAAGTAATCCTGTACACAACTCAGAGCTAGAAAAAACGGTTACATCTTCTAAGTGTCAGCTCAATATGAAATTCCCATTATTGCAGCAAATCTACCTAAAACCAATTAAGTCCTCCTGCAAAAGGGCCAAGCTTTGGAAATGTGATAAAAAGCAAATGCAGAATACTACACACTAAACAGATAATCCCCATAGCAAGCCCAGTGCTGGGAAGTGATGGAGATGCTTTAGAGATGAGAGTTGTACTCAGCGCAGCTGGGGTGCATTGATATTGTTTTATTTTCTGTATTTTATATTGCAGCAGTGTGCTGAAGTTTCTGGTCCCAGCAGCTGGCACACAGCCTAGGCAATCCTCTGTCCTGTGTTTCTCTGGGGGTTCTTGCCCCTCATTGACCGTCTTACACCCCACCAAACTTTCCAAGGAGCCAAGCCCTTGCTCAGCATCCTGCATCAGTGCCCATTTTAGACTCCACAGCCATTTCCAAATCAAAAGGGAAAGAAAAAGAACATATTTTCAGAGTAGAACTGAAAACCCTTGAGAAATCATCTGAAGCCCTGTGCCCTCCTGCATCCCAGCCTGGGGCACCCCCATTTCCAGGCTCCCCTGCATCCAGCAGCACAAGAAGTGCCAGGCAGCCTAAAAATTCACTGTACCTTGGCACAGTTCTCACACTCGTAGTGCTTCCCGCTGTCGTGGGACATTTGGTGACGTATCAAGTTGGACTTCCAGTTGAAAGCTTTGGGGCACTGGTCACACTTGTACTCCCTCTCCTCACTGTGTGACAGCATGTGCTTCTCCAGGCTGTGGAAACAGCAGCAGGGCTCAGTGAGATGGGGGTTTATAGGAGGAGGAGAGAGCAGAGCACACAGTTACAGCCAAAAGAAAGAAAATTAAAAAGCCCCAAAGGCCCAGTCCTGACAGAAATAAGTCCTGTGAGTTCCTGGCTCACCCCAGCCAGGAGGCAGAACCTCCCTCTCCCCACCAGAATAACACAACCTCTCATGTTTTGCCAGGCCACTTGCAAATGCTCCAGGAGATGCTGCTGCCACCGCTCCCCAAGGAGATTATTTCATACACCTCTCACTATTTCACTCTGGTAATTCTTCCCTGCAGCCTGAATTATTTCTGCCTTATGACTTTCCCTCTAAACACACCTTGGATGCCACCACCTGCTATAAATCCACTCCTTTGATGGGAGTCAATTTTTCTTACAGCAGGAATAGATGAGGAATAACTCCTCTGGAGTAGGACAAGATGAGTTTAAGAAGCCTCTAGATAAGGTACACCACAACTGAAGCTATTATTGATTATTATTATTAACTGTGTGCAATTGTGTGGTTGTTTAGTCATTCATTTCTTGGTGGTTTATTCAGTCTATTATTAGGATATTCAGTGTCCACCTAAATTCTGTTGCACATCTTTAAATTAAATTTTGTCTCTGAATTTTTACCATTCATTTGTAGCAAATACGTATTTTTAAAAAGCTGTATTGCTTGCTCACATACAGAATCATAACCCCTCACACCACTGCTTGAGGGAAGGTCACTACATAATGCAAGAGTGGATTCATAGAAAACCCACTGGAAAGTGGGAATTTTAGCCTGGGATGCCCAAACTGTTTTCACATGAAGTTCCCACTGATTTTTGCTGAATCAGCGACCAAACCTGCTGGGGTTACAGCCTTGTTTGGGTTGTGTAGTCCAAACCTTGTTTGGGTTGTGCAGAAACCTCCATTCTCAGCCATGGGCAATGGAAATGATTTTGCTCTGCAGATGCTCTTACTTCTACCCCTCTTATTCTTTTGTGGGGGAAAAAAATTAATTCTGGCTTCTCTTCCTAATACTTTTATAACAACTGACTTTCCATCACGTAAACAAATTTGCCATGAGACCCAGAGAGATTCTTGTCCCTGGCTGTGGCACCTGGACTCTGTGACCAGCCATCAGCACTGGGCACTCCTGGATCCAGCACCCCCATCTTCCTGCCCAGCTATTTCTCCATCTAGTTACTCACACCCTCAAGCACAGCTCATTTGTGCCCTTTGTTTTATATAATCTGGATATAGCACACTTTGGCCCTTTTTTGCAGTGAACTGTCTGCGTGGTGTACGAGCCTTTCAATAATTCAGCAGTTCAGAGAACGGCTGCATTCACTCTCATTTTTCACTCTTTCTCACAGTACTGCCCATCTATTTATGACGACTCCTTCTTTGTTTTCTGCCTTTTCTCTTCAATATTTAATATCTTAAGCTAAATTTACATTTCCTCAACGATCCCCATATGTTAGATATCATCCTCTCACTCGCAGGGAGGAAAGAACTTAAACCTCACAGGCCAGATTCCTGCCTCACCCAGGCAATTCTTCTGGCTTGATCTGCCTCCATCAAATTAATCCCTCAGACTGAAAATCAGACACATGGAACACACACTACACAATGAACAAGAACCTGCCCCATTCAATCATGTTTTGAGCACCTTCTCCTACCTCTGTAAGTCTGGGAAGACCTGGTCACACTCCTTGCACTCCTGGATCTCATGCACGTCCTGAAGGTCGCTCTCGCTCTCGAGCTTCTTCTGGAAGTCCTCCTCCACCATGGAGAAGGCGGAGTGAGGGGTGCTGCAGGGGAACTTCTGGTGGTCCAGCAGCTCAGCCTTGGACTCGAAGAGCTGGTCACAGTCCTCGCAGCGGTACTGGCGCTCCTCTGCAACACACAGGGACAGGGTGGGGACGGGGACACCACCTCAGCTTGCACCCGTCCTTAACCACCACCCCACCACAAGGTGGATGATGGTGTGGTTAATGGATTGCTCCTCAATAAAATAAAGAAGAGAACCTCAAAAGAAAGAAGGATTTCTAAGAATGCTTTATAATGTAAAAACTGGGTGACATCCAACAGGAATCCCTAACCCTGGCTTAGGGCAAAAGTTTAAATACCAAGGACAAGCGTTTAAATATCATCCTAAATGGAATTATACATGGATATCCAGCAGAGGCTGCCAGTCTCTTCATTTCTCAATGAAAGGGACTGACTCAGACACAAACACCAGTATCTAAAATAGCCAAAAGGGTGTTTAGAGTTTTTTTGAGCCTCATCATTTTCATCACAGTCCTTCTGCACTACCCAGCCCTGTTCAAAGTAAGCCAGAGATGCATGAAGTTAAATTCTTTGCTTTAAATTCCAAAAAATTGGTCATAATTTCTTGCTGGAAACTGCAGAATATCAGCAAAGTGTTACTTTGGAGTGAGTACTGCATTCCCTTAACTAGTAATTCCTGCAAAAGAATAGATTAGCTGAAGAAAATCCCAAAAAAAACCAAACTTGGAGAAAACCATCCCACAATGGCTTTTTTTTCTGCTGTATTTTCTAGTGTTGGTCCATGCAAGGAGCCAGACACCCTGGTTTGGTTCCAGATATAAATGCCCTGAGGCTCTGAGTCAGAAAGGCACTGGCTGGGATCCCCAGTGAACGCTCTTGGTTGCTACTTGACAGTTGAGCTGATCCAGAGGAAGTGTCATGGGGCTCTGCTCTTGGCTGTCCATGAGCAGCACTTTGGCTCAGCCTGCTTCTAAATTAGCCCTGAGGGACATGATCCTGCATGTGACTGCAGAGATCTCCTCTGGTGTCATTTGTACAATAGCTGCTTGACCATGGGGACTAGGCAGGGAGTGCTGGACGGGGGGACACCTTCAGCAATAACTAAACAAAGTTAACACTGGAGGAAAAACCCAAACACAAAACCAAATGGGAATGAATGTATAACCCCCATGAATGTATAACTCCCACTTTTTTCTTAAGAGAACAAGAATGTACAAGCAGTTACAAGAAAGTGGAGATCTTGATAATTCCTGCCCTGTGCATTGTCCCCGAATCCTTGAAAATTTGTAAAATGTCTCTCTGGGCATAAACTGCAACATGCTGGGCATTAAGCAGATATCCCACACCCAGGTCCCACTGTGGCTGATAACCCACTGGTAGCACAGCTAAAGGAGATTTTGGAGATTGGGGGACAAATCTGAGCAACAACACAGGAGCCTCAGACAAAGAATCTGTGTGTGGGATGAGTAAAGGACAAGTGTGAGGAGTAAGAATGGCTGAGATGTCCTCACAAGTGACAGCAACATTGACAACCTCAGATTTCCTCTTTTCAAGGTCACAGTTGTTTGGCTAAATGACAAAAATTAATCTATAACCAGGGCCGTGCTCCTGCAGCAGCAGCACAGTCTTCAGATAAATACAGGGACTGTTGCTCTTCTTTTGAAATCCACAAAAAAATCAAGTTTCAATCAGGAACAAAAGGGCAGAAGATGGACAAATGCAACCACAGTCCAGCTCTCCTCTCTGGCTGCAGTGAAGCCATCCCAGATTCCAACAGAAGAAACACTCTTCCTGAATTCAGGGTTAATTTCAGTGATATTTTCTGTCATATGAAACAGTAAGAAAAGGCTCACCGTGGATGTCCGGAGCCATTGTTTCATGTGAATAATCTTCACTCTTCATGAACAGTAAGAGCTCCTCTCCCGGTTCAATATCTGCTACCACTCTGTAGAATATCTGGGAAAAAAAAAATAGAAAGAAAAAGCAAGGTAAGCACCACAACATGCAAAGAAACATCAACTCCTGCTGGTGAGTGTGGCAGACCTCGTGGCCAGAGCCTGCCCACTCATGATGACCATGGCAAGTCTGCTCCTTCCAGCCCCAAAGCCATTGTATTTTGGGCTCTGTGAGGATAAAAAGTCTGCTTTCAATAGCCTCTGCTGCAAAATGAGCTGTGTGATGACTGCAGATATCACCAGCAACTTGTCTGCTGAGTTATACCAAACCAAAGTACAGAGCTGCCATAAAACACATCCCTGAGTGATCCTGGTAAGGGAAGGAATTCCTGTTGCACTGTAAAAGTACTAAAGTAACTTTAATGCTTATTCAATTATGTCAGGCGTCTTTTCCAACCTTGATGTTTCTATAATTCTAAAGCAGACATGAGGAGATGCTGGTTAAGCCACAACCATCCAGCCCTCCATTCCAACCATCCACACAGTCCAAAAAGCTGTGAGGAGAGAAGCTTGTAAGCACCTGGCTATTCCTTAGCTCCAAATGGAAACCCCAAACAGGGGAAAAATCAGTCCTGGATGAAGAAACACCATGAGCAGCCAAAAGCCAAAGCTGCTGGTGGTGGTCCTGTTTGGTGACACCGTGTCCCCTCATGCAGGTGATGCTGGGCTGTGGGAAGGAGCCCTTTGGGGTGCAGGAGGTGGTGGGGAAGGACAAAGGGACACCCTCCCTTGGGTCCATGCACCAGAGGAAGCACAAGCCAGCACCACCAGGCTCTGCTGAAAGGAAATTCCCAAAATCCATCTGGCTGCTCTCTGTCTCAGCAGGAAATGTGAAGAGCACTAAAAAGCTCCATGAAGCAGCTCAAATAAATATTAGTAACTTCCTCGGGCCTTGTTAAACAAAACCACATGACAGCTATGTTTCCTAAAGGCTAAAAAATGATGCCTTTGCTTTTTCTCAGTATTTTTTAAGGGTTTGCTCAGAAACTTTTAACTCTGAACGCTCATTGCAGTGCGTGGGGAGAGAGGCAGCACATCACCTCCAGGGATCAAAGCCACACAGGGGAGTTTGGCACAGGTAAGGACAGGTGTCTGGAGGTCTGTGGGTACCTTCCCTGCCGGGTCACACAGGACTGTCACCCAGGGTGATGCTCTCCCTGCCCAGGCACACCGGAGCATCATCGGCAGCCAGCACATACCCGTGTCCTCCAGGAGGTGGCCGTACAGCCTAATCCTTTCTGCCTGCATAAGCCATGCCTACTAAACGGGATAAACACCTAAAAATATCAAATTCGGATGCATTTCCGCAGATTTGGTTTGTTTTTTTTTCCCTGCAGTTTGTCCCAAAAGCCGCTCCAGAGAACAGTGCAGGGAGTGGCAGCGGAGGCTGCTGGGGCAGCTCATCCCATACCTGTTCTGTCACCCCTCACCAGGTGACAGAAGTGCTGGCAAAACACATCAGGCACGAGGTAGCAGTGCCACAACCCCCTGCTTGTGGCAAATTTTCCCCATAAAAACCATGAAAAGGAGTTTATGGACTGTGATCCACCCTCCCTCCTCATCCACACCACCCTCCCTCATCGAACCACCAGCCTGGGCTGCTTGGGCTTCCCATTTGTATCTCTGGTCGAGGGGATTTCAAACTCCACAGAGTGTTTTGGAGGCACAGAGAGCCTGGCAGTGCCCTGTGAGCATCCCTTCATGCAGCCAGGCAAGTATCTGGTACCACAACCCCCTGAGCATCCAATGCTGCTGTCAGTGATAAAGGATGCAGAGCTTCAGCACGCTGGGGCTGCACTGAGACAACACAGCTCATCCCATCAAAGGCAAAAACACATGTAAATGTAGCCAGCTTTTACCTCCTGCAAATAAACCCAGTGACAATGCCACATCCAGTGAATATCTGCTGCAAGCAATGCTTGGTTTTCCATTTGTTACTATGAACGCGTTGAAAAGTGGATTTTTAATTCCAGAAGTGCAATGGCCTCTGCATATCTGAAAGGAAAGCTGCAGTTGGATCTGTGGAAGATAGGCCCTGTTGCTGGCTGGTCTGGGGGGAAAATAATGTGTGGAATAATGATATGTGCTCATTGACTGAAGAGATTTCTGGGGACCTCCATCGGCAGGACACAGAAGGAGCAGCACACAGCCAGGACACAGCAGGACTCCCACCATCCCAGAGGGACTGTGCCAAAGCCTCTGCTCTGCCCAGGACTTGCTTCTTCTCCCAGGTTTTGTTTCCCAGTGAGGTAAAAACTGCTGTTCTTCCTGGGCTGGTTTTGCACCCACACCAAGGAGCGAACAAAAACCACAGCGGAGCGTTCTCCCGTATTTTCCCTGTCCCACCAAAGGTGTCTGCACAGACCTTTTCACCTCTCACCACATAGGGAGGACACGTGGACTGGGGCATAAAGAGGGTCTTGTTCCCAGGCTCTGGATGAAGAAACACCATCAAAGCCGGGGAGCATTGCTGTTCTTGGGGCAGCCCAGGGCGATGCAGCATCTTCCCTGCAGCTGTGGGACACAGCCCCGAGCAGCAGCAGGCTCTGCAGACAGCTGTCTTGTCTGAACTGTTGTTTAAAAATCTAAAAATTACCCAGCTACCTATCAGGAACTGCCTGGCCAGTCTCTCTGTCCCTCAGCAGGGAAACACGACTAGTGTTCCAAAAAAACTCCATTTTTTAAGTTGAGTAGTGTTTCTTTATTTTGCATCTCAGATCTAACATTCTCCAACAAAGGCTGAGTGACACATTTGCAGCTCTGGCATTTTCACATCATTAGAGTACTAACTTTAATTATTAAAAATAATGTTTAAAATTTCTGTATATACTGAAAAAATTCACCTGCACTAAACGCTTTTTACATAAATTTACATTGCAGTGCGAATCTAAAATAAAACATTTTGAAGTTTAAACCAAAATGGTCATGCAGGTAAATTTATTCTGATTTTAAAGGCTGTCCTTATTACTTCACATTAATAGCTTTTTTTTTCCCTCAGTCTTCCCACCTAAAAACTCCTGGAATTACCCTACCTAGGAAAAGTGAGAAGCTAACTGTTGAAATGAACCACATTGCCTGAATTTTGAGGCAGCAGCAGATGACCAAGGGCAGGCAGGGAGGGGGGAAATCCTGCAGCCCACAGATGGGGAACCTCACAAATTCCCCCCAGCTCCACAAGTACCCCTTGGGCTGCCTCTGTCTTGCAAGAACAGCATCTCTACCACAGGCAGTATTTTTGTATTAGGAAATGCCATCATAAAATAAGTGTATTTTTCAATTGCAAAGCTTGAAGATTTCTGGCACACAGCCCTGACTCTACTGTAATTAATGAAAGGTTTCAATTTTCTGGCTATCATTTCTCCAGCTGACTGATGCTGCTGCATTAACCAACTTTTTTGGGTTAACCTGCACTGGGGTCTGCTTGAGAACAAGTATAGGAAGAGCTTCTGCACAGGAGAGGAACAACCAGAGGACGGGGAGAAAAAAAATTAAAAAAGCAAAGTCCAGATGCTCATTTCACATGCCCTGGGATCAACGGTGTGTGACTACAGTTTATGTAGGAAGAGCAAAATCGGATTCAGGTCTGGAAACACTTTCAAAGTTCAGGGGGTCTGAGGTGGGGAGAGGCTGGGGGAGGCCTGGCTCGTCAGTGCTCTGTGCCTGCCCACACCCACGCTGCAGGTCAGAGATCTGTGCTACCGAGCAGAAATAAAAGTTCCCAAACTGCAAAGCCATAAAGGGAAAGGGGAGGGGGGAAAAAAAAATAAAGGAACACACACAATTCACTTTTAAATGGATGAATAAGGCCTCATTGTTATGAATCCCAGTTTACTTTTCCTGGTCAGGCACTTGAAATTTTATTTATGCTTAATAGACTGCATTTGGCATGTGTAAAGATGACAGAAGCGTGAATTATGAACGACCTTCGACCTATTCAGGAAGTTGTAATAATTGAAATAATAGCGCAACGCGCTCCCCGCGAGCTCGGCTGGGGCCGCGCTCAGCCACGGAGCCCCTGAGCTTTGAAGCACCCCAGCCATCCCCTGCCCCTGCCAGCCCTGCCTGGACCCCCCTCTGCTCCCACCAGCATCCCCCAGAACCAGGAGGGGTTCCTTGAAGGCAAGGTTTTGGGGGGAAAAGCAGCAAATCAGTCACTGAGTGTGAGAGAAGGCAGGAAGTGCCATGCACACGTTTGTGGTGCCCCAAAGAGGAGCTGTGCTCTGGCACATCCAAATAAACCCTTTATCCCTGCCTACAGATTTGGGGAACATTGCACGTGGTTCAGAGCTGCCGGGTGAATTCATATTTTAGGGCAGGCTAGAGATGCTGCTCCAATGGATGCAGTTTGTGCTTTATGTGCTGAACTCACAGCTCCCACCACAGGGGAGGCACCCAGGGATCCTGTCCTGCACTGTGCACACAGGAGGACCCAGCTTGACATGGTGGGATGGAACAGAAGACCCCAAAAGTGGACTGGTCCCTGGTGAGCCCCACCAGCACTCACTGGCCACAGTCCATGGGTTCACCACCCCAAGCAAGGCTGCCCCATCTCCCAGCTCCTTTGGGGAATGTGCCCCAAGAGGCAGAGTGCATGCTGCCAACTGGCATCCACCTCCACACCGCTTCAGAGCAAGAGGGGAATTTGCTTGAAAAGTAAAACAAATTAAATGTCCAAAACTACTAATGAGCTCCATCCAAGGAGCTCCATCGAAATCAGGAATTATACCAGCCAGATAAATGAGAAGGACGAACAGACACACAGCTTCACAACAAGCTGTAATTAAGAGTTTGAAGGGAAAAAACAAGAAAGAAAAAGGTCCAAATAGAACAGCTTCAATTTTAGCTCCCATGATGAACAACTCATGCAGCTGGAGTGCTGTGTGATGAAACCCGAGCCAGGTTCTCTTTGCTATACTCAGGCAAATGATAAATTGAAAGAAACTGGAGTTTTTTCAAGGGCCAAGGTAGAGGAGTCCTGCCTGAGAGCTGTACTGGGCCCAAAGAAAACTTGAGCAAAAATCCAGAGGCGAAAGTCAGCAAGTCTCTGCATGCAAGGGGCTGCAGGGGCACAAGTGGGAGCCCAGAGGGGAGAAAGGACCCTGCCAGACCCTCCCCTTGCCCCTAGAGACAGGGCAGGGAAGCACCACAGTGTCTCAGCACCAGGGCTGTGAATCCTTTCATTCTTCATTTCCAAAATGCCCCAAAATCTCTATGCAGGATGGACTGGAGGAAGGATGCTCCAGGAATCCCCACTCTTCCACCTTCCTGCTCCCCAAAGCAAGAAGGGAACTGCAGGATACCTCTCTGCAGGGCACCCTTTTTGGCATCTTGGGGGCCTGCAGGCCACCTCCCTCCCCAGTACCACTCAGGTCTTCTTCCACTGTCAGTGAATTTTAGCTTCTGTGAAAGCCTTGGCTCCTCCAAGCTGCTCTGATCCTGCAGAACCTTTTCCTTAGGGATCACTATCCACTGACACCAGATACCAACTTCTGTCACCCAGCTGTTCTCCTGAGCTGATCTAACCAATGTGCTGCCCTCCAACACCCATGAACCTGCATTATGAGCCACACCAATATCAAGCAAGGTGCAGTCTTGTCCTGGCTCTGCGGTTGCCCATAATTCTCTACGTTTTAATGAGCAGATGAGTAGGGTTTGACAGCCCTCATCACAGAAAATCCCTTATCACTTTTATGAAACATGAATCAGCAAGAAAAACCTCATCACTTTGCAGATATGGTAACAAGAAGTTTCTAGGTTTGGTTTATAAACAGTTTACTTTAGGTCACATCAGGACAGTCCAGTGCTGAGAGCAGTAACACCACCAGTGCATCAAATTCCAGATAACACAGGCAGTCATAAAGCCCAGGCAGGAATTTCACCCACAGCCTCAGCTCTAACTGCAGCAAGTGGAAAATCACCACTGAGCAGCTCTTCATCCCACCAGCTCCACTGGAGACAGATTTTTAGTGGGAGTTGGATTAAGCTTTATTTGCTTAATAACCAGCAACTCACAGGAAGAATCATGGCAGAACAGAGCCCTGTGTGAGCTCAGTGTGTGCGTGCCCTCCTGACCCACAACAGCCAAAACCTTAATTTCACTCTCTGACAACAAAGCCTCAGAACTATTCCTTAAATACACAACTTTTGCAGGTGGCTGTGCAGGAGCCCCTGCCCGCCACGGACAGGGGGCCGCGGCCGTAAAACCTGAAACATGAAGCTGTGCCTGCAGATTAAAAAAGTTTGTAAAACGTGTAAGGTGGGATCAGAGCTGCTGGAACCTACAGCAGTAGGTTCACTCCTGTAAGTTTATATTACTGACATCAGGCACGTTGTTAAGAGTGTGATACTACTGGTTTTGCTCCCTTTGCAGTGGCACGTACTTGAGTATAAGGCAAGGAAACAAAACACGCACACAAAAACCCACTAAAAACCTATTGCAGCACGCACAGCAATCTAAAACCTCAGTAAAGTGATCTTGAGTCACTGAGTTTTCTCTGGATAAACCAAGGGGACTCTTCAGGAGCTGCTGTGTTGGGAGGAAAGGGATCTGGAAATCCAGGTCGCTTTCACAGCACTATGTGTCTGTATCACTGTCAGAACTCCGTAAGCAATAACCAAGATAAAAACAGTATTCTGGGGTTTTAACTTCAACAGTTACCAACAATCTTTCTAAAAATAAAAAAAAGTAAAGAAAAAAAAATTTGTAGTTTGAAGGTGACCGTGATCTCAGCCTGGAATGTGTGACAGACGCTGCCATGCCACTGCTTGATTTGAAACTGCACTTCCATTAACATATATCTTTAAAAATAATGCTTTTGCTGGTCTGACAGCACTGCCAGAGAGCCTAACAGAGCCAATCATTCTGAAGTCATTAAAAAGTTGAATTAATAGATATTTAACTATAAAAGAGAGGAGTCGTCCAAGTTAGCAGAAACTGCTCTAGAATCCTAAACTGCCTCTGAGCTGAAAAAGCACATTCCAGGGCAAGAACAGTGACAAGGCTCTCTGCAGCTCTGCACACACTGTAGTCTCTTTGGGGAAAAGCAAAAAACTGAGTGCCCAGTTTGTGGAATTTCATTATTGATATACAACTAAAATTACATATGTTCAGGTTAGATTGGGTGTGACAAGAGATAATAGTAAGACAGCAATAAGAAATCCTAGATCGACCTCATTCGAGATTTAAAAAAAAATAAGTACAAAAATGCAGCTTTTAAGCCCTACTCCAGCTGCAATCAAATGAAACATGAGTTGCATCCAGCGTGCATGTTTTGACTGCATCCCACCATTATCAAGCTGTTCATCTCAGCAAAGCTCATTTATACAGTCATAAGAAAGAGCCCAGGCCTTTTGTAAAGTTGATCCTAAGTGATGAAACCTAACCCCAGCCGTGAGTCAGGGGGTGGGGTGGTATGTCTCTGAAAAAACCCTAAGAGAGAATATGACAAAAAAATGTTTTTCTTTCCCTCTTTTTGTTAAATACAGCAGGTAGAACACAGAAGAGAGACCAGATTACACACCGCCCTGAGTTCATCTCAATCCTGCCTCGAGCAGTCTGGGAGCCATACCTATCAGTCAAGCTTGAATTTAGTAACATAAACTTGTGGGCAGCATGAGGCCGGGAGCACTGGAAGGATCTTTCACCTTCTCAGGTACAGCCCAATGTTTGCTTGTGAATTTTACAGATGAGTTGAAGCAATTAGAGGTGAACAATTACTGCTGATCGAGTGTCAGTGGCTCGGGAGCGAGCGCGGACAGGGGATGCTCCCTGTGCAACCAGGGCTGCTGAGCTGCTTGGTGTCCCTGGGGGAGGCAGCAAGAACTGGGGTGTCCCCCTTGCCTGCACCCAGCCCTGGCTGTGGCTGCAGCTGAGCTGGGGTCCCCTGTACCAGCTGGGCTGCATCGTCTCTGCCCTCCAGCTCTAGCCACAACCACTGACACACACATCCATCTTCACCTTATTTTTATTTCTCCTTTTTGTTCCCTTCTTTTTCTTTTTTCCCCCCTTTTATTTTCCAGGAGCTACCAAGGCTGAGTGACCCAGGCAGCCCCGCACAGTCTATATGTGCACACTCAGCCCTGACTTGCATTTGTCACTCCTTGTACACGCACACGTTTGGCCATGTAACGTCCATTTCCCAGTTTGCCTTCCCATTATATTTTATATTACCTCTGGTGAGCTTGTGCCAGAAGAAAGCAGAAGGAGGAGCTGTTAGAAAGAGTTTCTTGCTTTAAGATTCGAGAGCACATTTTTAGCATTAACTTTTTAGGCTCTGGTCATAAAACGTTGGAGTACGCGGACGATTTTGTGGGTAAGTGTGCAGCGTTTCCAGAGGGCCAAATGAACAACAATCTCCTGCTGACAGCACCCAGATCACAACAAGCTACTTGAAAGACAACCAAATCTTAATTTGCAAATCTCAGCAACAAAACGCAATAAAAATATGGAATTATGAACAGCACGATACTGTGCAAAATAAATAACAAGTCTCCAGTGAATGAAGGGAATTATTGGCAGCAGTACAGCCACCATTACCAAATGTCAGAAATGTAAACACTAAAAAAAAGAGAAAGTTAAAAGCGCCATAACTTTGCTTCCAAAAACGTCAAAGCGCGGGAGTGCGCTCAGAGGGAGATGCTGATGGCTCAGCCTCGCCTGCACTTTCTGCTGCAGATCCCCAGCACCGACCCAAAGACAGTGAGTTGCTTGACCAATGCATGTGATTTCTTCTCATCTTTCCTACCTACACCAGCTCCTGCTCAATGTAAAATACTTGAATTTGCTGTTTCAATTAATCTACATAGTTTTCTTTTCCTATCATTGTTCCATAAACGCTCTGCACGGACAGAATTTATCGTTTTTCAGCACAAAGCGTATTTCAGCTTGGAAAACGTAACTTGCTTTTACTAATAACCTTTATGGTTTCTTTAGTTAAACCAGCTGCTGTATAGAAAAGAAATTATCTCTCGCTCCGCTGGCTCGTTCCATGCTACATGTGCTCAGGGCTGAACTGTAAAAGTTGGAAATGAAAAAGATCTTCTCTCATAGTTTCTGAGAAAGTTATTTAACCCAGTTTTAATCAGCTATCTCACATGAGTGAAATACGTAGCACTGGGCTGGAAATAGCAGGCTCCCTCACATTCATTTCCTATACATATGGAATTTGATTAGAAAGAATGATTTCTAATTGAAGCTTTGTGTCTGGTTGTGATTCTTCTTTCAATACTGTCAAGGCAATTAAATCAGCTAAAGATAATCTTTAACATTCACCTGATGCAGTTAATTAAGTGGTGAAAAATGAAACACTGATTAAATGAATCGAATTCTATGTTGCAGGTAGCGAAGTTTAAATTGGAAACAAGAATTCACAATCAGCTGTTGCTTTGCTGTTTTAGGTATTTTACTTTAAAGAAGAAAAGCTTCCTCTGCCTAACTTTGCCCATTAAAATATTTCATAATGGCCTGTGTTATCCGCAGACAAAAGCAAACCCTGATTTAGGAAACACCTAATAACTCATCAGTATAATTGAAAACAAAATGCTTTACTGCATTCTTCCTCTGCCTATCCCAGCCTTTTTCCCAACACACAAGGATAAATAACGTTTCAGCCCAACAAAGAGTGGATTTAAGTGCAATAAATGAAAAGAAAAAGAAAACCACCGAAGACCCTGATTCAGCACATAAGTACTACGAGTTCCAGCAAAGTGTATGGGAAGGCACAGTAATATCCATGCATGTGTGCATTCAAATCCAAAGCCCCACACATGCAAGTACACTGGTAACATTATCACTTTTGTGTCCTCCCCTCTTTCCATTAAATTCATGCTACAGCATCCAACCAACTCCACGATTTAACACAGCAATCCAAGTGGACTGCAACAGGAGCCAGAAAATGCTCCCAATTCAAAATCAGCACATAATGCCTTCGTATCCCTTAGAAAGCAGCCCTGAATTTTATCAGACATAAGACCAAAAAAACTCCTTCATGAATTGAACAACAATACATAAAACTGAAAATTCGTATTTTCTACCGCCCCTAATCAAAATTATTCCATTCTGCATTTCCATCTGTACCTTATCATTTGCCATAACAGCAAACAGGCCAAAAGCTGTTGTGAAATGCTGTTATTTTTTTTTCCATTGACACGTGAAAGTTCCTTTAAAAAGTAAGTCCAGAAAGTGAACACCACGTACCTGATCACTTATTTGACATGCAACAAGGTTGTGCTGATTGTAGCATCCAGCAAACTTGATATATTTGAGCCAGTTTCCTACATCTGGTTGACTGGCATCTATGCAGAACTTCACATTGCAAAACTCATCCAAGATCTAAAAAGAAGAATATGAAAGAGTAAATCTTTCTGTCGCTAGCTGAGTATTCTAATCAAAAGATAAATCACAGGTTTCCAGATAAACAAGCAGATAATAATAATAATAATAATAATAATAATAATAATAATAATAAACAATAGTAGCAGCAATAGTAATGGTGTGTTTATTCAGAAATATGTTTCCCTGCTGAGATTTTTTTAGGAACTGTCAGAATACATACATAATAATAAAAAGACAACAAATGTTCTGAAAAACGTCTTGACAATTATTTACAAGTAATCGAAATGTTGCCTAATTATTGCAAGGAAACAGTATGTTAATTTAAGAGGCACCTGATTTTCTATGCATTCATCAATGACTGTGTCTGAAATTATTATTTTAATTAAATAAGAATCTGGCAAAACTATAACAAAAATTATTAAAATAGATGGTGTTGGCTTCATTTAACGTTTCTGTTTTGTTTTAGGATTTACTTTGATTGCAGCACTCATTTAGAATTTTTATATTTGTTGCTCTGAACCAAACTTTATCTGGTAGGCAGAGTTATTTATCTTGTTTTACCATTACACTTCCCAAACAGTCCTGTGCAACACTTAAATCCCTCCCCTTAATCGAAGCAAATAACAGAACTCCTTATGTCAAAATAAAGAGAATAAATGAAAAACAACATAAACACTCATGCAAACCATGGCAGTATTCAATACACACCAATAAATGGTTCCAATTATGCAGACAATAAACAAATATAATGAGACTGCTCGTGGACAAGCTAAAGACGATGCTCTATTCTAATATTATGACAAATTACTAATCATTACAGCGGACTGAATATCATTATTTGCACGCTTCACCATCGGCCTATTCCAAACTTCCCACAGCTTCCCGGGAAGCTCACTGCTAAACTGTAACAACTTCTCCTTGCCCCCGGCAGCAGCCGCCCCATTTTCACAGCAAAATTAAGGAAACAACCCGAAACGCCCCAAACGAAAGCGAAGGGCTCGGGAAGCTGCGCCCCGCCGGGGAGCGCCCGGAGCCGCCGCTGCCGCTCCCCGGAGCTCTCGGATGTCCCAGCCCGGATCCTCGGCGGTGCCGGGCCGAGCCCCGCGCTGTCCCCGCGGGACCTGCCCCGCTCGCCCCCGCTCACCCCCGGGGCCGCGATCGGGCCGGGCCGCGGATGGGGGCGCGGAGGGTGCGCGCAGCCCGCGGGGCACCGAGCATCGCCTCGCCAAGCCGGGCTCTGCCCTCTCCTCCTGAAGAGACGGTGGAAAACCTCTCCCCCAGCCCGGAGGCCCCGCAGAGCCGCGCAGAGCCGCGCCGGGCGAGCTCGGTCCCCACGGGCGCGCACGCTGCCCCGCCGCCCGCACCGCCGGCTGCTCTCGGGAACGGGACGTGTAATTTTCCCGTTCGGAGAAAGCCCCAAGGAGGGAAGAGGGGCTCACCCCGCACTGCCCGGTGTCTGGGCTCCGGCCCGGGCCGGCGGCGCGGCGGCACCGACGGGGCAAAGCGGCCGCGTCCCGCGGGGCCGTGGCAGCGCCGCCGCCGCGCTCGCCGCTCTTACCTTGTGTCGCCGGGAGCCCGCGGGGGCAGGGAGGGGGCAGAGGAACAAATATCCTTCAGGCGGCTGGAAGCAACATCTCGGCGTTAAAGGCGGGCGGAGGCCGCGGCCGTCGGGGTCCGGGGAGCGGCGGGCGCGGTGCGGGGCGCTGCACCATGTGCGGGGGGCGGCGGGGCCCGGGCGGGGGCTGCCGGCCCCGGAGGGCTCAGCGGCGGCGGGGCTCGGCGGGTTCCTGCCGCCTCGCCATCCCCGTCCCCTTTCGGCCCCTCCTGGTCTTATCGGCTGGCTTTGGGGCGGCGTGTGCGAAAAAAGTTATCGGGGAAGGGGGAGGAAGGGGAAAAAAAAAGGAAAAAAAAAACCCACACAAGCCTCTTCAGGGAAAGGAAGGGGGGAAAGGAAAAAAAAAAAAAAAAAAAGGGGAAAAAGAAAAACAACAACAACAAACCCCACAGCGCACCGCTCAACAAAACAAACTTCTTTCACTTCTCCGCCGGGGATGGGAGAAAAGTGAGTGCGCGTGGGAGGGCGGACGGACGGGCGGCTCTCCCCCTCCCCACGCCCGCAGCCTGCCCGCGGCGCTGCTTCCCCGCCGCACCCCCGGGCAGCGCCCGGCCCGGCCCGGCCCGGCGCGGCCCTCTCCGCCCCCCCTCCCCGCCCACCCCGTCGGGCCGTGCCCTCCCGCCGCTCCCCTTTCGGGCACTGTCTCTTTAAAGCGGGGCAGCCCCGGCCGCTCCGGCCGCCTTTTCCCCCCCCACCAATCCTCCCCGGCCCCCCCGTCCGGGGCGGCGGCGGCGGCGCTCCCGGCGCGCTTAAAGCGACAGCGGCCCCGCGGCCGGGGGTCACCGCCAGGTCGCGGAGCAGCGGCCCCGCGGCGGGGGCTCACCGGCAGCCCGCGGGGGCGGCCCCCGCCGCGCCCCCCCGGCCGCATCCCCCGCCCGGGGCCGCCGGTGCGCGGTGCCTCGGGCCTCGCCGCTATTTATTGGCCGCCGCTGCTCGCCCCGGAGCCCGCAGCCCGCAGCCCAACGGGGGCTGCAGCGAGCGGGAGCCGCGCTCGCCCCGACGGCTGCTCCCGGTGCTGGCGCGCCCGGCGCGTTACCCGAATTGTCCCCGTCATCGCGTCACTCTGGTTATTAATAACGATATTTAATGAAATGCAACTTTTTTTTTTTTTTTTCTCCCCCCGGCCAGTTTCTGCGACGACCCCGTTTGGTGCCGCGGAAGCATCGCCCCGCTTGCCGCCGCTTCCTAAACGATTTTTTAAAAAAATTTTTTTTCTCCTTTTATTTCTTTGGTAACGAATCCCATGAATGGAGCGGCGGGAGGCCGGGCTCTACCTGCCGGCCGGGCCCGCTCCCTCCCGCCCGGCTCGGGGCTCTCCCGGCTTAAATGGACCCGAAATCCAACCGAGCCGCAAAGCCGCAAACGTCCGCCAAGTTTGGAACAGCCCGCGCTCACTACGGAGAGATCCTCGCATATGTGCTTTGGGAAGAGGGCAGGGGAAAAAGAAAAAATAAGAGGGCTGAGCTGTATCTTTTATTGCACCATACAGAAGTGCCACCCACTTTTTTTTTTTTTTTCGTGCAGATATATTTTTCAGACTAAAAGTGAATTTTTCTTCCCTGGGGGGCCAAGTGGGGCCGGGGAAGGAGAGCGAGGGGGAGGGCGAGAAGCCGAGTGACAGGAGATGCTGATGGATTCGTCTCAGCGGCCCGTTATCTGTGACATTGACCTGTTAGCTCAGATAATGGCTATTGTCCGAGGGGAGAGAGACGGGGGAAAAAAAAAAACAACCAAAACCCGCACGCAGTGGTGGTAGGTAGGACAGGAAAAAAAGAAAAAAAAATCCTTTGTCACTAACCTCAAAAAACCCGGTGGGAGATTCCCAGAGCGCCCGGGCCTGGGAACCGGAGCCCGCCCGGTGTGCGGGGCCGTGGGTTCCTGCCCTCCCTCCGCTCCCCATTGTTGGGGTGGTTTTTTTCCTTCTTATTTTTCCTCCCTCTCTCTCTCTCTCTTTTTTCCTTTTTTTTTTTTTTTTTTTTTTTTTTTTTAATTTAGCCATAAATTGGCCCGGCTCGCGCTATGAGCTGTTCTATTTTCTCCCTGTCAGGATGAGGGATTTGCTTTATGATGCATTGTGTATTAAATACAAGTAATCTGGGAAACTGATTGCTCGAGCCCATCGGCCTGATCAGAGCCCCCGATGGGGAGCCGGAGCCCCCCCTTTCCCTCCCCCTGGGCCGCGGCACAAAGGGAGGAAGCGCCGGTGGATAAACAAAAGCGGCTCCCGGTACCGGCGGGGCCCGGCCCGGCCCGGCCCGCTCCGCGGCTCGCCCGCAGCGCCGCCCGCCGCCGCTGGGTGGCGCTCGCCGCCGGGACACCGCCAGCGGGGCACCGCTCCCCTTTTTTAGGGGGGAAACCCCTTTTTTAAATAGTTTTCCTTCATGCAGCCCTCCCAGCGGTTCGGCTTTAATACGGAGGATGATGAAGAAGAGGGGGGGAAGGCTCATGCCCCTCAGCCGGGGTTGGGAGGCACGGAGGGTCAAGGCTGACCCTGCCTCCAGTCGGGACCTCCAGCATCCCCATTCCTGGATATGGATACACACACCAACACACATCAACACACCGCGATGTATTTCTTCTTTCAAGCGAAAACCTTTTAAACGTCTCTTGCCGCCTTTCCCCTCTCCCCTCAGACGGTTCGGTGGGCGCTTCAAGAGGCCCAGATATTTCCACAGGGTCCCGTTGGCAATTGTTTATTTAAAACAAGTCGCTCTATTAGTGGAGCAGTCAGGAGTTAGTACTCCAGTCTGCTAGTAATTCCCACCAGGCTGTAAACTGATGCCTCTTTTAAGCCTTTAACTTCATGGTCGTCCCAGAAGTAAAAGTTCTTCTAATGGAGACCCTATGGGCATCGTGCATTCCAGCACATCATTAAAGCAAAGCAAAGCAGCTCGGCCACAGCCAGATGAAATAACGGCACTGTCCACGTTTAATGGGCTTCCTGGGGCCAAACGCTGCCGAGGACAATGGGGGAAAATCAGACAAGTCGCTGGTGATTTTTTAAATACCGTAAATGTTCATAATATGTTAAATATTATCCTTTCGTTTGTAGACAAGCTGCTTCACAGCCACCTTTTCGAGAGGCGTTTAATGTTATATATCTCAAAGTGACTAAACACAACACTGAGCATACTGGCTAACACTGTGATGAGTGTTTGAAACACTGGGTGAGTGCATTAACGTGGAGAGGGAGAGGAAAAGCAAAGCGAAACAAACACAAAAAACAACGTTTTCCAAACATATCCAAATGCTCCAGGACAGACCTGGGAAACAGCAACAAGAATGAAAGGCAACACAGTTTCTGCATGTCAATTCCTCCCACCCCGTGTTGTGGATATCAACTTGAAAGGAAAAATAAAAACAGGTGAAAATACAAGTGTTGCTGCTGATTTCAGGGGGAAGAGTTAGATAATTTCCAGCACTTGATGAAGGAGTGGGGTGGGCATGGCAGTGCCCCCCACGTCAGTGCCATGTCCCTGCTGCCCCTCCTGCCCTCACACTCTGCCTGGCTCATCCCTCCCAGCCAAAAGGCAGTTTTCAAGTGAGGGAGAGGAGGAGAAAATTAAAGGTAAAAAAAAAAATGTAAATAAGAAATTTCCCTTGGTCTGGAAATGGGCCCAACTGAAAGCATGTTAATCTCCACCTCAGTAATTTGGTTCTCCTGGAGAAGACAGAAGCCCTGCTGCTGTGCCCTGCACTTCATAAATCACGTCTTTATGTGGACAAGGTCAGGGCACCTAACAGCTCAGACATGGGCCCTTGCAGTGGCTCGGAGGGCTCCGGCATGTTTATTCTCTCGCACAGATCTCTGAGGAGCAGTCCAGCACGCTTCTAATTACTTTTGATTATTTTCATTTGCTCGGGTCAGGCTGGCTTTGCCAGCACTGCTGGAGGGTGGGTTTCCTCCCCCCGGCCCGGCTGTGGGATGCAGGGGGATCAGTGCTGTGCTCTGCACCCCTTCCCTTCCCCAGGGCACTGCAGGGCTCCAGGGGCTCACCCCACCACTGGAAGGGTCCCATTTTGACAGCAAAGCCTGGAACCTCCAGCTGAGTCAGGGACCTCCACAGATTGGGACATTTACCAGTGTGAAATGAGGGGCGTGCAGAAAAACACACATTTCCCCCCTGCCTCCCCTCCCAAAAGTACCTACTGCCTTCGGGGGAAAAAAATAAACGACCCTGTATCCTTGCAAAAAAGTTACAGCGGTGCATGTGCAGGCAATAAAAAAGTTGAAGGAGCTCTGCTGTGGCTGTGGGGACAGAGCTGAGCTCGGGGAGCACACAGAGCCCCAGCCCTGCACAGGCACAGCATGGCTTGGGCTGCTCTCCCCAAACGCTGAGCACTCACAGCACAATCCATGGGGATGCTCGGTGCCCACACAGGGGGGATGCATGGCAGTGCTGGGGTCCAGGTGTGGGTGAAGCCTTCCACAAGCTCTGCTGCTCCCCCTCTTATAGCCTGGGACAGCACACAGCTGCCCAAGTGCTGAGCAGAAAGGCTCTACTTCTTCTCTCCCATTAAAATGTGGGCTCCAAAGTAGCATGTTCCTTCATATCCTAATCTGAGCTTGACAGCCCAGCCCTGTGTTCTCATCCTGGTGTGAATGAACCCTTCTGTCCTGTACCCCAGTGTGCCAGGGTCTCCAAAGGTGAGGATGGGCATTGGTGCCATTGCAGTGGTGGTACCCACACTCCTAGACCAGCTGGCTAATGTGTGTTTCATCAGGGACCACCTGGTGGGAAGGAGTTTTCTGGCAGACACCAAGCCATGCCACTGGGTTTTGAGCCTGAAACCTTTTGGGTATTGGGTGTTACTGCAAACTAGGAGAAGGGAAATCACAGCAGATTTACCTAATTCATCAATCAGGAAGATGTAAAAATGTGTCAGTGGCTGGTATCTGGCTGTCTGGGTGATCTTACTCCTGTCATGGGGAGGAAATCCTGCAGACACCCTTCCTTGTGGCAGGACAAGATGTTTGCCTTAATGCAAACAAACCACAGCCCTCACAGCACACCCCAAATCTGATGCTGAGCTATTCAGTGCTGCTGGTCCCCATCTCTGCTGTGAACACACTCCTTGCAATGCCTTCCTCCTCCAAACCTTTCCCTAGCCCTCCCTGCCAAGGCCCGTGCTGTAGCACTGGATGCTGTTGCTGTTTTCCTTTGCAGTGCTCATTACTTCCATTACAGAAGAGTCTGGAAGCCCTCAAATCCAGCCAGGGCCATTCTCACCAAGTTGAGGTGGCCCTGCTGGATGAGTCTGGCACAAGTTTGGCTGTGGTAAAAGTCTGGGGAGAAACCCACATCAGCCAGCTTGTCTTAGCACCTACGAGAGCCAGGGCAAGGCAAGGCTGCCTGATGTGGCTGTTGGCCTCCTGTCCACTCAGAAGCTGTTTTCCTGTGCTTCACCTTTCTCATGTTTTGAAAGTATGCCAAAATCCTGGAGAATCTGGGAAGTTCCGCCGGCAATGCCCTTGTTCTGCATTGCCCTGTGTGCTGGGCAGCCTGGAAGGCTCTTTTCTTTCTTAACCCACCAGAGAGTGAAAGACCTTGAGCATAGCCCTTCAAATCCTACCAACATGACCAAAAAAGGATCTGTTTGGGTTTTTTATCACTCTCTCATTCATCCTTGTTGAAATACAACTGAATAAATCCCTCAGGTTTGTACCCACTCCTGCTTCCCATGATTTGCTCATCTGGAGATGGAGCAGGGGGACCCATGAAGCCAACAGAGGGTCCATGGGGTGGCCAGAGCCACCCAATGCATCTGCTGCTTCTCTGCCTGAAAACACAACTTCTAGCAGAAGCTGCCCTAAAAATGGAAGATCCCTAAGAAATACTCCCTGAGAAGGCATAATATCCAGGAGGGAGGAAGAACAATATAAGGATTTTGCAGACTTACTTTGTACGTGCATAAGAATTCAACAAGGTTCAATTAACCCTCAAATTTTTCCAATTTTTTAATTTTCAAGCCTTCTGAATTGACAGATAATTGGAGGGCCTCCTTTGGAAGACCACTTCCAATCCCAGAGCCCTCATGGCTCGTGAAGAGCCATGCAGGGAGGTTGTGTGGTAGCAAGTCCTGGGAAACCATTTGGGTTTTCATGATCTGAAAGCAAAATTTGCAAGCCAAAAGGATGAAGAAGAAAATATGGAAGCAAGGAAAACGCCAGGCCAAAGGAGACTGAAGGGGTTAAACTACAGAACTTTACACAATAAGAATTAATGTGATGCATAACAGGTAATTCTATTTTAATAATCAATTTTAGGAGTGACTGGCTATTTTCAAAGCATTCCTGTTGTAGCCAAAGTTTTAACTAGGCGTGCGA
Organism: Zonotrichia leucophrys gambelii; assembly: GCF_028769735.1. Taxonomy (NCBI): domain Eukaryota; kingdom Metazoa; phylum Chordata; class Aves; order Passeriformes; family Passerellidae; genus Zonotrichia; species Zonotrichia leucophrys. Next base: position 21,771,005 of record NC_088179.1, on the reverse strand, counting down.
GAGTGGGCATAAACACCTGTGGACTTTATAAGAGTAAGAAGCAATTTATCACCCAATAAAAAGTCAAACACTCATGTTAAAATTTTCAGGTTCGCATTTGCTGTTTTAAGTGTCACATGTGTGGACGGTTCTGGGGGAGGTTCAGAAGGAGTGGATGCACATCCTACACACAGAAACACACGTGCACACAGCCTGCTCTACAGCAGGGAAGAAAACCTGCCTGAAAGCTCCAATGTTACACTTTCATCCCTCGCACGTTTTGTGTTAAACCCGTTGTGATCATCGACCGGAGTTGTCTAAAACCTGGACTAAATGGGCATTAAGTCGGTTGCCATATGGAATTACTGCCATTCGATTTTCAGATAAACCACAAAACTTGATGAACTAACATTGTTCCAGCTGAATTAACTCATCATCCCCAGGAAGAGAAGGCTGTGGAGGGAAGCGAGGGCTCTAATAGCGATGATTAATCCCGCTCCTATTGCAAGGCACTCACTGCAAGTGCAGAGATGCCCTGCCAAAGGCAGGCTGAGGATCCACCGTGCCTCCCAAACATCTGCCTTGCCAAGCCCTGATGGCAGGGTTAAACATTATTTACATGTGCCTAGGAGAGGGAGAATTTTTTTGTTACAGGCTTGTGATGAAACTATAAATACACTAAAATCCCCGTCAACGGTTCAAGTCATGCTTGGTAGACAAATCCAGGGGCTGAAATTCAGGAATGTTAATTTATTCAGCTGGCGGAGGAGCATGCAAAGCTGATCCTTATCCCGTACTGGGGCAATCTCGCTGGGATTGAGCCATGGAGTGTTTGGGCAGTGTTTGCCCTGTGTGAGCAGCTCAGGCTCCCCAGCCCTGGTGGGCAGAGCCCTTGGTGTCCCCCAGCCTGGCTGTGCTCAGGCTCCTGAGCTGTAAATGCTTAACTGGCCCTGTGTGAGCTCTGCAGCCCACCTGGGCGTGCAGGAGAAGTGCTGCTCCACATAAATTAGTCACACATGGGCAAAGGTGCCTGATGCATTTGGAAAAATCTTACCCCGAGAGCTACCTGGTTTGCTCTAAAAAGATTTCTGCTCATCGGGAAAATTCAGGGCAGGGAGTGGGGAGAATATATTTGGTGCAGGTGTCCAAATAAACCTGTCCTATAACCCATGGATCACAATGGGTTATTAATGAAATAGCTGTGAACATCAGCGTATCCTTGTGGCAGATTTCTTTCATAAATGAGTTGAACATTTTCCAATTTCAGGAAAGTGCTGCCACCTATAAACTTGGAGATTAAGGGCTTTTTCCCCTAAGACTCAGATCCCTCGGGGCACTTGTGTTCTGGCATGCATCCCTTATTTGCTGAAGAAATTTCAAACTTGGTAATTTAGCACCATACTGATAAAACAAAGTGGGGAAGGAAAAAAAAAATGCAGCAGTTGGGCATGCATGTGAAGGAGGAGAGAGGTGAGTGGTACAGCTTCAGGCATTTTTCTGAGTTTTTTTGGGTTTTTTTTTATCCACAAGCCATACTGCAGATTTTTTGTGAGATTCATAGAGAAAACATTCCCAAAATACAACATATAAGGTGCATATCAATCCACAAGCTGAGGTTTGCAGATGCAAAATGACCTGCAGAATTTGAAGCAGGATGGAAGCTGTTTATAACCATTATTTTCCATATAATTTATTTAAGCCTAAAATGTTGGGCTGAATTTGCCACTAGCAGAATTATGAGTATTAGTATTATTAGCATTACAGCAGCACCTAGAAGTCCAGTGGAAACTGGGACCCTTTGTGGGTAGAAAAATAATAAACATGAGACTGTCCTGAAATCTTATGGTTGGCATGGATGGGATAAAAAGTGTGCCAGATGGGAAGATTACCATTTTATTTTTACAGATGGAATACAGAGTTCTGCTCATGGAGAAAATCAGTGGCAGATTCTCATGCAATATTTTCACATAATTTTCATTCATTGAGGAGTTGTTTTTTATTCCTTTTCTTTGAGTGCAATGAACAGAAACTACTCTCTGCCTGCTGGTGCTTACAGCTTCTCATGGATAAATAATGGGAGTCTGCTTGGTCACTGCCAGTTAAAACAGGTCTGCATGCTTTAATATGGCTCATCTGTAGCAGAAATTCTACTTTATCTCTCCCTTTTTAGCTAGGAAAACATTTTAGCCTTGGAAATGAGCAGTTGATACTTTGGAACAGATCTTTAAACGTAAGCACATTGAGCTGATTGGTGCCATAAATGAAAGCCCCTCCTATGGAAGCAGTTTTGGGGAGGATACGTCAAAGTCTGCCTTTGGCTTTTGTGGCAGAAATGTGAAACGGAGTTCATGATGTCAGGTCTTGTTGCTAGGAGTCCCCCAGCAATCATGCAAGTGCTGAGCATGAGATGGATCATGATCCCCACCAGGGAGAGGGGGAGAAACTGCCCCAGCCGCTGCGCTGTGTGCTCCCAAACCTCACTGAGGGGCTGCAGAAAGCAGCAGGGACTGGGCCTGTGCTCAGACACAGCTTTTTGGGTCCATAGAAGCTAAATGGGGCAATGTGTTAAGAACAGGTGTCTTTCCACCAGGAAGGATTTCAGAGACTCCATGGTCTGTCCTGCTGAGAATCCAGTACAGTAAATACAGCACTAAAGATAATTTCTTTCCTTATGCTTCCCTGTGCTGGAATGCTCACATGGGAAAATCCAGGGGATCCACTGGGCTAAGGAGCTGTTGCAGGACGTTTTGGCTGAGGAAGGTGCTCATCTTTGTGGGCTTTTCAAGGAGTCATAGTGAGATCTGGGCTGTCACACATTCCCCAGCAGCTCCAAGTCCTGAACACAGCACTGACCTGAGAGCATTGGGGCTGAACTGGTGGCCAGAAGTGTGGATCAAGCCCAGACAGAGTTCCATTTCCACTCAGGATTCCTGTCAATTCTGGGGTCAGACAGGGCACTCAGACCATCCTGGGCTGTCCCAGGGCTGTGGATGGAGGAGCTGCTCCAGCTCTGGACAAAAGTCAGTCCTGGATCCTCGCACTGCCTCCAGCTCCAGGACCAGAGGGCTGCAGCACAGTATTTCAGTGCTATATTTGTGAGCCCTCCAGAAATAAATGGGAGCTAGAAGCTGTCCTGCCAGGCACTGTGAGCAGAACAGAAGCTCAAGCCAGTTGTGTGTTGCACGAAGGACATCTGTCAGCTTGGGTGATAAAGCAAGAATATCTGTCACGATATGAATGACCACAATTTTCCCTGGAGCTTGTGGTGCATTTAACAGGGCTATAAAAGATGAAAGTGGGAGTTATGAGGGCTCATTAGCACTTCAGAATTACTTAATTATTTCATTCTCTAAATTAATCCATGAATTTCATCTCAAATGGAAAACAGTGGGTTTAGATCAAGGTTGCTGTGGACCGGGAAATACTTCAATGAAAAGAAGAAACTGAATTGGTTTGAATGATTTATAAAATGTGAGGGTTTCATTCCAAAATATCATTTATATGCCCAGAAATCTACGCAGCAAATCTAATCCAGCAAAGGAAAATGAACATTCTCAATCCATGAATAAAGATGAGAAGTAATTCTGCAGCAGATTCAACCTGTGCCTGCCTATGTATGACAAGTAACTGATCTGAAGCCTTTTTACACATCTGTTAGGTGTGTATTTACCCTGAGTTTAGGAGACAAAATTTGGGAAAAAAGAATATGACAGTAAGCTTCAAGAAAGCAATAATAATGACAGCTACTCCCCACACTGAGTTAAGCACATCCTTCCTTCCTTCACTGATGGGAAAGGAGGAAGAAGGTCAATGTCAGAAGCAAAGACTGACAAAAACCCCAAAACTCCAGTCAATCCTTTTGCTTTTTAAAGAGTGCACCTCCACCAGTTGTAGGGGTACAAAAAGAATAACAGAGAAATGGAGTTTATATGAACAGGGTATAGCAAAGACCACAAAGAGTGTGGTGACCATGGATGATGTTGCTCCAGGTGATTCACTGCACCTCCAGTCAGTAGCCAAGTGTCCAGCAGACACATCTGAAGTGCAGTGACCCTGGCTTGCATGAGTGAGGCCAGTGGTAAAAGCAAATGGAAGTTAAAATGAAAGATGTATATTTTTAGAAGAATTTGTAGTGTTTGGACTCCAGCTTTAGATGGCTCAAGAGTATTTTGTAAGCCAAAAATCTGTTCTTCGCTTCTGGTTTGTTGATTAAATATACTTGTTACCAAGAACTTCAAGCAGGAAAAAATTTAAAAGAGACTTCAGCTATGATATTGTCAGCTTCAGCTGCAGCACTGAACAACTAAAACATAATAGCTCTTCAGATTCTCAAGTTATTCCCACTGACTGCCCTATAATCAGCATGTTAAATCTGGGCACCTCTTCAGGCACAGTTATTTGTGTGATATATACAGATCGATGCCTATTGATTTTATAATTTTGATTCATCTCTATGCAGTGATTCGGTTTCACATCATCTTATTTATCAAGCTTTTCTCCGTGCCTTTGCTTCCAAGCTTCCTGACATTTCCAGGCCACTCGAGGAGGGTCCCACCACAACCACCCCTTTTGCCCCTGCACACACTGTCAGTGGGCACTCACTTGGTCACATTGCAAGGAATTTTGTATGCAAAGAGCTGGGTACCAAGGGTTGTTAATGCATGAGGGTAAGGTTCATAAACCTCCTTGGCTAATGCCACAGCCCCACTGCCCCTGCTGGATGTGGAGCCACTTCCCCTGGAGGCTTTGCCACCCCAAAGGACTGAGTGCAGCCACGTGTTTCTTACCCTGTGGCCATGAAAGCTAAAACTTAAGGCATCATTCATGCCTTCACACTTCCCTTTGTGCTGGCTTATGAAGACATGAGGGGGATAAAACTTTGCACCGAATATTAAAATTTGTTCTTTTAACCCCTGGAGGTGTTTTGGACCTGTGCTGGTACCTGAAGCCCTTCCCCACTGCAGCTGCTCCTGTGGACACAGCAGCAGACTGAGCAGAGGAGCTGGCACAAAAAGCCCAACAGTGACTGATTAACAGCAACCTGCTTGGCACACTGGAGGAAACCAACCCCATTGCTGCTGCCACAGGGCATCAGGGAAATCCTGTTAACCTCATAAATGCAAATGACAGCAGATTAACGAGCGCCAGTGATGCCACCATTCCCTCTGCTCACACCACTTCACATCACAAAAAACTGTGTCTGGACACACAAGAGATGCCCCAAATAGACTAAATCATGATTTAGCAGCTCATGTCTGCCCAAATCCAGCTCAGTGGGGCAGCCCAGGTCTCGTGCTGCTGGCAGCCCTTTGGCAGCACCGCGGTGGCCGGCGGTGACAGGATGTGGTTAAAAACCATCTGCTGAAATTCATGTGCTGAATGAACTGAAGGCAAACAGGAGAAACTTCTTTGTGTTCAAAATGCCCAACAGAAAGAACTGAGCTCCCTTCCAAAGCAACTATTTCCAAATGTTTTCCTAGAAGGTGCTGAAGGCAGCTGGGACGTACTGCATCTGTGAAATGGGAGTTATTGGGGTGGATGCCTTTGAAAGGGAAACAAAAAGGATTGATGAGGACTAAACATTTCAGGGGGGCTCACACACTCCAGCAGGATAGAAGCATGGGCTAATTACAAAATAAGACCTATCACCATGCAAAAATAAATGACTTCAGAAATAGCTTTAGATATCATGTTAAAAGCACCTTTGGGAACACAAAGATGCTATGCTAAAAACAGGAGATCTAAAGAGCTGTTATTACACATCCATTACGTTTTCGGAGCTGTCACATTTACTTTTTGAAGTTCTGTACACATGATACAGCAAGGCAAAACATTTTATGTACCATAAGAAATTTGAAACAATGTTTAATGTTCACAAGATAAAGTTAACAAAACTACACTTCAGTGGCTTTTTTATTTCTCTATTTTACGACCTTTCGAGAACTTAAGAGTAAAAGGAAACAAGAAGGAAGGATAAGCAACAATACTCTCCTGCTTGCTTTTTTCTACATTGCTGATCAGAGCCCAAGAAATCATAATAAAAAATGTCTTCTTTTTAATGTCTAAATAGGAGCTGTTGAAACACGGATGGTACGAAGTGTTTCAGGATGGAAAGCATTTGTTCCTCTTGCAGCTATCAACAGTCATATGTTACATGATTTTCCGATTTTTCTCCCTGAAATTACAGAAGCCTATCACGTCTTCACGACCATTTGGAACAGTTTTTCTGCAGTTTCTGCTTTTTCTAAAACCAAAACCAGCTACCACAATGACTCGCAAGAACTGTTTCTACAAGCACCAGGCAATTCAGATTATTGACATTTTCTCTGTTCCTTCTAAACATCCTTGGTTATAACTTGATGAAATCGACAGTGATAAGTACTGAATTTATTGGGCAGTGATCCCCCCACAAACTTTCATCTGGCTGGATGCAGCTGCTGTGATCACTGATGTTATAGCACAAACACACACACAAAATTCACTTCCTAACCCAAGCAACCACTTCAAATTCAAGTTGCTCATTTCCCTTGGAAACAGAAGGCAACCACAAGCAACAACAACAAAAAAAAAAGAGTGAATGTGATGGGAGATTGATGTGAGTTTTAGAGCATGGTGTAGTTCACTAATTTATTGGCCTAATGAAGAAAAAATTGATATCCGAGTGGCATGAGCTACACCAAACACAGCGTCCTGCCAAACCTACATTAGATGGAAACAGGTGCTTAGTTTAAACTGTCAAAATCTTCCACAGCAGAACATCTATGCTGCTTGTTGCTAGAGGGTCTGGTAGAAAGTGAGGTATTATTTCTGCTGGTTTCAGGAGGAAGATGCAAGGGAAATAGCAAGAGCACCAGCAAAGTTTTATAAAATGTATTTCACAACATATCTTGAATGTGCAATCATTGAACTTTTAAAAAATCCTATAGCTAAAAGACTATAGTCAAATATATTTTGAACATTTTTTGACTTCTGTTATTTCTCTCAATGACAGGCTTTTCTTCCCTTAAACTAGAAGTTTCAATATCTATTATTTCTGTATCAATATCTAATGTCTTCTATTACCACCCTGCAGATTTACTATCCGTGATTCAGAGGAAAGTCTGAGCAAACCAGAAGGGATTTTAAGCTCTAGAATATGTTCCTGCAATCTAAGTTAATGTGGTCAAATTCATTCCTGATACAACTTCACTGAGCATTTTGGGTTTTTTTTTACTAGGGGAGAATTTGCATTTGGATGGATTTATTCCTGGCATGAATTTCAGTGTTCAAATACAACTACTTAGGGTGACACCCTTTGACTAAAATCAAATGTATGGGGGAAAAAAGAGATGGGTGAGTGACTCAGGAGCAGCCTAATGGTGTTTTGAAGGATGATATCCATGCAGGATAGATCTACAGCACCTCCTTAGCTGACAATATGGCTTTCTTATTATGGGAAAAGGTACAATAAGTTGGAAGGTGCCTATAGCAGAGCAGCAGGATGCAGCTCCCCTCCCCTGTGTTTGAGACCAGAAAACCTGCTTCTTTATGATATTCCAAACACTTCTAACAGCAAACTCTGCAGGGAGCTCGTGTCACTGGTGATTGAAAGAGCAAACAGCCCAGGGATGGAGCAGCATCCAGTGAAGGGGAGGAACCCCATCCCACCAGGACCTCACTGGTGGTGTAATGGGGTTGGGGATTGCCTGGGCATTTCAGGTGAACATGGAGTTAATGTATGAGCCTTTAAGGAAAGATCTTTAATGACCCACCAGCCCTCTGAGACTTCCCAAACCTGAAAGGACAGCTCCATACGTGTAACCATTACGTGGGTTCAACATGGACCTGGGGAAAGTGTCACCTCCTGAATCACAGGGGATGCTTCCAGTAACATCAATATTTTCCATGGAGGTCCCCCAGCCAGCCCTGCCTTGCCCCAGCCCTGCTTGGAAGGTCTTCTAGGGCTGTAGCAAAGGTGGTATGGCTGGAGACCAAGTCAAGGCATTATTTTATTTTGTTTTGGTTAGCAGAGTTGATATTTGGTCAAAGGCTCCTAGCTGTGAAACGATGAGGAGCTGCCAATTTCTAAGCTAAATGTTGTACATTCATATCCTGCTACCACTAACTCCATTATGATTAGTCAGGAGTGAACTTAGAAGGTTCAGAAATAACGTTTGGATAAACATCCCCAAATTTTGGATGCTTATCTGAGCCTGACCCAAACCCCCTGAGTATGCAGAACTGAGCTGAAAATCTGGCAAGAATGTTAATTTCCACACTTTTCATTTCTCTCTTGAAGGCTATATTTGCAGTTTAAGATATTTCCTTTAATTGGAATTAGCATAATACATTATTTCCCTATGGTGAGAACAGCTTTTCTCTAGTTACTCTGCCTGCTTGGATTTTGTCCAAGGAAGTACAAAAGGGGATGAAAGTGAACATGAAAATCCAAAGTAAATAAGTGAACCAAACTCTTTAAACCCCACAAATGGGTAGATTCTGCTAAAGGCTTCCCAGAAAATAAATTACTTGGTCCAACCCTAAAATGATGCTCTTCCTTTTTAGTGGGGCCTCTGTACTGGTGCCAGCCATATTCCTGTCACATGCATTTGGTAAAAATTAATAAGTAATAATTATTTATGCTTTGGGTAATTTTGTGCCCTTTCTTTTCTGGGGTATATCACTGCTTCAGATAGCATCTGATTTGTTAAATTCTATTAATAATCAACACCTACAAAAATAGTGCCACGTATGGTGAGTCTTTGGGGAGCTTGGAGTAACAATCAATAAGCAACTGACCTTGCAAAATTTGCAACTTATAAGATGCCAGCTCTATGTGTTTACTGAATTCTGTGACATTTTCTGTGCAAGTGGGGTATTTCAGCAACCTTCAGATGAGAGGAACTTCACATCCAGGTTGCACACGGGAGGCCCAACCTGCTGTAGGGAAGACCCAGGTGTGAATCCAGCTGCTAGACCTGACCTCACTGCAGACCTTGGGGTGAAGGCTCTAAGATGAAAACCCTGCAAACACCCCAAGTGAGGTTCTTTCCAAATTAACCTCTTTGCAAATCAGCTGGTGATGCGAGGCACATTCGGAAGGACACGGGTGACCTCAGACCCTTTCGGAGCGCGGGGCTGGGAAGGTCGTGTCAGCCCCCAGCTGCTCACCCTTCCTCCTGCCACTCTTCCCAGGCACAACTAATGATAGCAGCAGCCTGTGCCTGTGTGGGGGGATAAGCACATGGACACATCCACACACCTCCGCAGACCCGAGTGTTTGCCCACATTTAATAACGGGCAAAACAAATAAAAATGAGTATTGACACTAATGCCTGTTACCCAACGCTCCCAGGGACGGAGAGCAAGGCCAAGTGCTATTCCAGGAGCAGTACTCAAAAATATTCCTCTCCAAGCTCAAACCCAGAACATGGCATGGAGACCAGCTTGAGCAGCGAAACAGAAACCCAGCCTGGTGTTTCCCAGCTCCCGCTCCTTATCAGGGAGATCTGGGCAGGCTGCCGGGCAGTGGCCGAGGGCTGCGCCGCTCCTCCCTGCCAGCCGGGACGGGGCCGCTGGGGAAAGGAGAAAATGTCATCCAGCCCCAACACAAAGGGCAAGATGGTATCTCACTGCTGGCCTGGTGAAGTCATCTACTAGGAAAAATATATTTAGCTGTTCCTGGGCAGTCCCCAGGAGGCTGCAGAGCTGGTTTGATACCAGCCTTGTTCACCTGCGCCAAAGCGCTGCGTGAGACACTCACGGCTGTGGCACAAAGAGGCAAACAATGACAATTGACCCCCATTCCAGTGACCCCCAGGAACACTGTAGGAAGGGGGGAACACACTCCTTACACAGCTGGGAACATGCCAATATTGGAGATGCCAGCCTGATCAAAGAAAACAACCAGGATCATCCAGAGACATAGCTGTAAAGTCAGCAGAAACACCCCAAAGTGAAGAGCAAGGTATGAAATATTCCCACCATGAAATCCTGACTCCACTGAGGGCAATAGAAGAGCCATGACTGCCTTTTGGACAGAGAGGGCAACAATTCAAGTGTTTGTTTAGCCGTCAGAGAAGGAACATTACTTGGTGTACAGCCCACATTGCTTTGTGATAAACATGTTATAAAACAGATATTTGCACAGACTGCATACAATGGGAAAGTCACAGGGAAAGGTGGGGTTGGAAAATGGGTTTATAAAATTATAAAAATGCCATGGAAGAGAACAGGCTGGAGGATGGTGGCAGTTCTGTTCTCCTGGCTCAGCATCCTGAATTTTGTTGTTTCTTCTTGCTGTTTCTTCTGTCATGTTACAATAATTTTACAGTTGAACTCATCAGCTGGCACTAACCAGAGTCGCCCTTTTTAACAGCACCGTAAAACAAACAATCAAGAAGAATTTGTCTCTGCAGCCATGTACTTTATAAGGCACAAGTCTGAATAAATATGTAACTGTTCACACCCTTTGAGAAGTGCTGGAACAGGAACACACTGAACCCAGAGCACTGATTTATATCTAAGGCAACACTGACTCCAAAATAAGAGTGAAAATGCAGGTTAGATGGATAGTAGGTGCTACAAAGAGTAATTGCTCTCTTGTTTTACACCTTGGAGAGCTGTGTGGGGTGGGCAAGAGCCCAAGACAAGATAGAAAACATCCAGCTTGAAGCATGGACTGGAAACAAAGGAGAGTCACAGCTCATCCTACCTGATCAAAAATACCATTCAAAACCATAATGTGCACTATAAATCAAGATGAAGGGTGGGAGGCTTGTCTCTCAAGAGGCTTCTCTCTACTTTCCTGGTAAGGCATGGAGCCCTGCCAAAAACACACCAGCCCTGCCTGCAACGCCTGAACGGCTCCGTGGAGCTGCATGGCCACTTGCAATGCATGAACTCAATCAGCTGAAAGGAGCCTCTGAATTTAATTGTGTTAATAAAAAGAAAGTTATGCATCCTCACTGACCACAGGGGGAAAGTTGGCAAATGGTTTGAGATCCTATCTTCTAGATTTCTCCTGCACAGGCTGGGAGAGCAGGGAGGATTATTCCTGGGCAGCCCTCTTGGGCACAGCAAGCTGAATTTTAATAAATGAGCAAGCAAACAGGCTATCTGTGTAATTTTTTTATACACACTGTGATTAACTTTGTGAAATTCACATGACAAATAATAATTAGCCATTGCACTATAAACCCTCATTTCCCAATGCTCAGTACCAAACCGAAGTAGCCATGTGTTTAAAGGACTTTGCCTCTATTCTTAATGTCAAAATGTAAAAAAAAGGAGTTAATTTTGGAAGGGAATTATTACAGTCAGGTTGTGTGAGATTCACTCTGATGTACTCTAAATGATGTGTTAAATGATGATTTCCAACAGAGCCCGCAGCAGAGAGTTTGTTTGGAATGACATTTGTTGTGGCACCAGTGGCCACTGCGAAGATGAATTTATATATACACTTAAAGCACCTGCCTGCAGAGGTGTCGCAGAGAAGTTCTGCATGAGCAGATGACAACAGATATTTTGCAAGCACTCACACACTGAATCTGTGCTCCAAAATAGCAACAAAAAGGTTGTCTAGAGCACTTTCTCCACTTCTTTCATGAAATGCATGCAACCACACTCTCTGCTGTTGTTATTGAGCATTACATGGTGATTTCTTCAGCAAATAACACTCCTTCAGCAAACCAGCCACACTGCTGTGGTTTCTTGCAACTTGTTTAAATTTTAGTTGTGCAGGTTTTGCAGAACTGCTTGTCTTGGCTACATGATTGCAAGCAGTGACATTTATGAATTAATATAATATTTGAAATTCTAGTCAGATCTATTTAGGCAACAGCATCTACACAAACAAAGCTCTGATGCTCTGAGATTAGCAGCATACTGACAGAAAGATAACCTGCACGAAGGCTGAGTAAGGAGCAGTGATGGATTTGCCCACTTTTCTTTCAGTCTGTTGAGGAGCCCTTCCCAGTGAAGTCACTTCTTTACCCTGCAAACATTGAGCTCCGGTTTTACAGCTCTGTGATTTTAGATAAATACAAGTGTCCATGTCAGGAGACAGATGCCACCTCCCCTGAGGACAGTGATCACAGTCAGAACTCCTCTGCTGGGGTTCCCTTTGTTGTTTTGCCATCAGGTGACATCTGCCTTGCTGTCCCTTCCCTCTCACACATCCCAAATGTGCCACCCTCATGCCAAAATAGTTTGTGGAGTTTCCCATCTTGTTACAGTGACCAGGACCCAGCAGGATGCTTTCCACCAAACTCTTCCTCAGTTTCTAAGGCCTAAGATGCACTGAGAGTGAGAAAATAATGGGTTTTTTGAGCTGACAGCCCTCCTAAAACCACATGGGATTTGCATAGCAAGAGCAGCTTCCACCAGTGCCCAACACCAAGTGGTTTCCCAAACAACACCCAGCCTTTATGCTAAAACCAGTTGTGTCTGAAATGCCTGCTGGGTTCAGCTCATACACAGCCAAAACTCAAGTCTAACTTCCCAAGTGCTGTCTTTGCTCTCAGATGCTTTTTTCTTTACTGGTTTTCCACTGTCTGGCATTTACAATATACCCGCAGAGGTGGAAAGGTTTATATTTACCGCCCTTTCCTATCAAAGCTACTCTAAATTTAAGGCACAGTGCTGTTTCCATTTGGAAATTTTCTTTGCACGAGCCATTTACAAGAGCTTTACAAGCCATGGTAAGCCAAGACCTCTCCAATTTCTCCAGTTTACTGCAAAGGAGTCTGGCTGGCATGGAGAAGGCTCCACCATCCCACCCAAAGCCCAGCAGGAGGACAGTCACTGATGCCTATGGACAGCAAAGCTGCAGGTAGGGACAAGGGAAGGCTGGGAGGCAGTGGAGGTAGAAATCAGATTTTTATGTTCCAAAAGTCTTTTCTGCCATACAGAGCTAGCCTGACTTCTGGCAGTTTCTTCAGTTTGCATGGGATTGATGGCAGAATAAACAAGTATACTCATTAAGTCCTAAATACATCTGAAAACATATACATAAATATACCTAGATGTCTGCTAATAATGGTGTAAAGCTCTTCAAACCTTGGTACAATTTATTTCTGAGCTCTCTATGACCCTCACTGCTACTGTTTCCATCATCTGGTATGGGACACACAAATGACCTTCTACTATAGCCCTGGTCAGCAGAGGTTTGGTGCCAGCTTTGCAGCAGGAAATCATCATCTAATGGCCTCAACTAGGGCTGAAAGCCAGAATTTGCTGCCATTTACTGTTGGCCTGAAGTGGTTACTTCTGTGAGCATCACATGCTGCCAAGCAGAGGTAGCACCAAGCACATAGGAGATTTTGGGAAACTGGAGAGGATTTGGGTACTCAGTCCAGCTGGCTCTTTGGAAATTAACAAATTAATACCACTTGGAAAGAAATTAAAGTAGGATCATGCCATAGCAAGGAGAACTGAAGAGGAGTAAGAGGTGGGAGGGCATTAGGAGCAGCAAGAGAAAGGCCAAGGAGGGCCCCTGGAGAGAGCAAACAGGGCTTTCCCGGGGCTGGGCTGGGCTCAGGACCACTTCTGGCTGCACTTGATGGCTTCACAAACACCCAGCACAATACAGGAGTGTAACACAAGCCTCAGCTCCTCGAGATTAGCCACGGCTGGGAAATAATGTTATCGCTCCCCATTATGCTTCAGAAGCCCTTGAGAAAAAGTCCCCAAAATTCCCACGAGCTTTAAACGAAGGTGAGATTTTCCCCTGGTGCCCATCCTCCCTTCCTAGGAAGCCTTGTGTTCTGCATATGTCACATTTTCTTAGTCTTTGCCCAGCCATGGAAGAGTTCAGCCTTTTGCACAGCAGTTTCACTCTCTATGAAGATGCTGCTCCTCTTTCACCATCTCTCACTCTCTTCTTAGATAAAGTTAGGGATCTAGGATTTTCCTGCTGGGTCAAAACCCAATCTCCTTCCTCACAGGGGCTCAATTTAACTACACATCACTCTGCCAGACGGTGACTGTTAGTACCACCCAGTTTCATTAGTTATCAAGGGCTAAAGTTGCACTTCGAACAGTCATCAATCAGTAGGAAAAAATACGCATCGAATTAAAACTTCCAGCAAACTCCAACACCTTAGGGCTTTTTCCTTTTACAAGCAACATTTTCTTCCACTGAAAACAGAACTACTTGTGCAGGTGGTTTTTAAACACAAACAGCTGCTCCATGGAATTGCAGTTGGGGAAAATTATTCAGGAAAAAAAGGCAAAGGCAAAGCCATGGGTGTGGAGCAAGAATCTATAGTGCCCCAATTCCCAGGGAAATATAGGAAGGGAAGAGAAACCTAAGACATAAACAGTAAGTGGAATTTCCATTGCACTGGTCCCAATAAACACGCTGGTTTTGGGGGAAGGAAGGTGGGATCAAGGGAGCAGAGTGAGGCAGTAGGTGTTGTGAGGGAAAGCGTGGTGGAGGGTTACGGCTCGTAAAAATCCGCTTCATCTTTCAGTGTCAGAACAATGCCCGGGTGTATGGTGGGCTGTGTTATCAGCCAGGGAAGCAGAGCAAGGCTGGGATAAACAGCACCAGACAGCCAGGGGTTTGTGGTCATGATTTACTCCTGCCTTCCCAGATAGTTCCTCCTTTCTTTCTGCTCTATTTCTGTTGATCTTTCCATCTTTTAAAAGGTTCTGTAGGCCATAGCTGCTTTTAGCACTGTTGCCATAATTTTAATTACCAACACAATATTTTTGTCTGTACAGAATGTTTTCCACCACGATTTTTTCACTACCATGATCACAGACAAATATTCCTGCTTTTTCCTTATTCCATTACTTTCCCCTGGAATGCCTCTCTTCTATCTATGAACACTTTTATCCCCTCATTCTCCTATGCATCCCCTCAAGTAAAAACTTCACTTTCAGGGCACTTTGGTGTGTGCCGTACCTGTGCAGGGACACAATGACAACTCCCTTTCCAATTACAGACTGCAGAGGCAGCCCTTGAAACTCTGCATTTTCTCCAGCCCTGCCCTCCAGACAGAGGAGGCTTTCCCTGCAAACACCCCCAAAGTTATTTCACCAGTTTCCTCCCAACTCTCCTTCAAATTCCTCTTTAAATTCATAAGGATTAATCTCCTGGTATGCTGCAGCTGCTGTCAAGATGACAAGTTCTGGGTTTCCTCCTCTCTTATATGCATCCATTAATGTTCTCTTGGATTGAAAGATCTTAAAGCAGAAACCGTCTTCGTGCCCTTTATTCCCCACCCAGTCTCCTGGCTTTTTCTGTCCTTGTGGTGAAGCCCCAAATTTTTTGAGTAAAGACTGAAAAAAGCGATTCCTTAAATTTTGTACACATAGGAGAGGAATGACCTCAAGTAATGCAAGCAAGCCCAGAGCCACCTTCCCATCTGAGCAAGCATACTGTCACTGCAATAAGGATCCCATTTCTTTTCCTGGTGCTGAGATTGTATAAAATACTTCATGCACAGACATGAAGATGGAGTCTCACCTTGGGATCTGCATTCCAGGAAAATCACATTTCCTGGAGAAGAGGTGCAATGAAAGCCAATCTGATGCTGCTGAAGGCCCACATGGAACTTGTTAGTTCCACCATTATTTTTCCCCTCCTCTATACTCTATAATGCTAATGTTCTTTGGAGGCAAGGATTTTGCAACAGGATAAGCTCTTTTACCACGCTGAATCAGGCCAGTAGTATCCCAAACTGGGAGAGCCTAAGTGCCAGATAGACCTGGAAGGTGTGCAATGCTTGCAGCAGACAAATCAGTAGCAAAACCTTAAACATTCAGGAGGAACACAGAATAATCAATTGGAATATTAACGTGCTGGTAAAATGATTAAAGTTTGGCGTTACACATATTTCCAAATGTACTGACACTTCATTCTCATAAAGACCAGCTCAGTTATGTTTGATTTGTATTCATATCCTATAATGTGAATATATTTGCTCAAAATTGCTCCGTAGTAAATCACCATCACAGAAATAAGCTTATATTTATTCTTAGCATTCATGAATTGCATGGTGTTGGACCACCATATATTTAACACCTCCGAAGAAATCCAACCACAACTTTTGAAAGCGACACCTTTATATATCATTATGGACATTGTTTCCTTAACAGTTAATCACACACTCTCCAATCACATGGTTTTCACCTTAAGAGAGAAAAATGAGTGACTCTATGGCTTGAAATGCAAAGCCCTCTACTTGACCTTTTGATGTGAAAAACCCCATTGGGCCAGGTCCTGAGGGTGCTGAGCACCCTTGGCTTCCTCTGGAGCCGACAGAAGTTGAAGGCATTCAACAACTTGCTGGATCAACCTTGTAATCACTAAAAGCTCTCTTCAGAGCCGTATAAATACGGACAGTCACTTCACTTCACAGATTTGGTCCAGCATTAGGGTTACTTTAAAACCAAAGCTGTCGGGGAAAATGTTGGATCTATGATATGACTTTGAACCCAGGTCACTAAAATCTTTCCCGACGCAGCATCTTCTTTGGGATTCTTAAGAAAGCTAAACCTGCAAAGACAAATATTATGGCAACAAAAATAAATGCCTGAGTTTTTAACCTTTTCAGGGAAAGTAATTCCTTTATTGGCTGCAGCTAAAACTTCCTACCTTTCTTTCCCTTTTTGTTGTATCTGTGAGTAATTTCTTCAGTCACTTTGTTTATAAGAAGTGAAGTTATTCGTAATCATGCCTTAAGAGTATGTACACAAACTGGACATCCTAATAGAGCACTATGTATTAAATTCCTGATTGTTTGACATAAATTCTCTCTCTTTCTTTTACTCAGACAGGAAGCTTCCCATTTATTTACGAATAGGTTAAGACCCTAGTCATGTTCCTAACTGTGTTCCTAAGTGCTAACATATATTAAGTAAATTTAGAGCCTCTTCTGCATAGGAAACAAATTAAACTGGTTAAACATGGAGAAAGACTAAATGTAATCTATCTTTTGTCATGTTTATGATATCGGAACGCATCTTATATGAATGTTCCAATTTGGCTGTTACAGCAGATGGGTTGCTTATGATAAACCACAAGTACAGACAGAGAATGTGATAGTATAAATCATAAAGAAGATAAATAATGAAATTCTTTGAAATAACGTTGGTTAAATATTTAGACATTTGGTTTCCAAGCTTGCTTGCATATATGAAATAGTATTCTCTACTGATGGAAAGAAATGCTCTCAACAATAATCATATTGGGACAACTAATAAGGTCTAAAGGACATATTTGCGTTTAGAGACCCCTTTGGATTTATATAAAATTTGTATACACAGAGAAGATATTGGTACTTAGGGAAATAGTCCTGGATGGAGATCTGTATGAAAAGTAAAGACAACTCATGATTGAGCCATTTTTCCATAGGTCGAGGCACACTGGAGTTCTCCTCTGTGCTTCTTTGTGCAAAGTGCACAAGTCTGGGAGAAAAAGTGAAGTCTTGTCTTTAACCTCCCTTATTTATAGCTGGCCTAGCTGAAGCAGGTACCAAACCTCAAAATTATTACCAGGCAGAACTTCAATTTTCCAATTCATAAAAGTCCTAGAAACCTTACTTCTACCAGTAACTTAAGAAGGAAGATTAGTGTGCAAATCCAATGAGGGATACATGCCACTGAGCTTACAACTGCACCAAAGAAAGTAATCCACTCTCAGGGATTTTATTTTTACTGGAAGCTTTACACATTTCAAAGGTGGGTATGAAGTCCAAGTTCCCCTTAGAGAGAGATCAGACTTCTTGAATGCAACCCTCATCATCTTCCCTAGATGTCTAGAAAATGGGTGAATTGCCCCCAGGAGATACTACTCTTTTTGAACTGATGGTCAATTTAAATTACTGAACAGTAGATGGCTAATGTAGGTCAGATGTCTAATGATGGCATTTTATGTGGCTGATGATGGAGACGACAATCTGGTGTTTCAGTTTTAAACACCACTTGTGTATTTGGCTTGGTGAGCGCCCAGAAGAACAAAGCTTGAGCACACAGCAGTTAAACAAAAAACCACCTATGAGCTGTGTTAGAAAATGAAACTAAACCTGTCATTAATAGGATACCTGCCCTGATTTTATTCAGAGTAGGGCTAAGGCTTATCTTCCTCTGAGTTTTCCATGAGACATGCATCATTTTACATCATTTGGGGTTAGTTCCATTCAATCCCTACAGCAGTGAAAGCAACTGAGGCATTCATTAAACAAAGATATTGGTGTATCCCCAATGGAATCATTCCTCTGCCCAAATCCTGGCATGTCTTATATCCCAGGCATCCAAAGGCTGCAAGGGAATCCCAAAGCCAAGTGCAGGCAGCCAGTGCTCCCCTCCCAGGAACTGATGCACGATGAAATGCACAGGAACTGCAGCACACGTGGTGCCCCTTTCTTTTAAATTAAGGATCTTGCCTTTTTAAATGAAGTGATTATGATGAGGGCAGTGGGATTAAGAGAGGACTGGGGCCTTTTGTGCAGGTGGTTTCCCTAATAGGAGACTTTCTAGCAAGAGAGCACTATATATTCTTCAGCCTCAAAGCTAAACTTCTATTAAAACCAATTAATTCATTGAACAGGCTTGTATCGCTTTACAGTGCCCGGGCCTTTACTTAAAAGAAATCAATTGTATGAGTACAGCTGAGAAATAACCACTATAATAGATGTTTTAGCTCTTGCTTTTACTTTTCTCTGATAGCCCTTAAGGTGGTCAGAGGTAAAAGCTAAAGATGCATTGTAGCCTGAGGGATGATTGAATGAAAAAATGGGGGATGGGAGCAGGGCTATGCTGATAGACCAATTTCCCACCACTGCAAGCCAGCGCAATTGATTGATGAATCCTTGCTCTGTCAAGAGGCAGCCCTTCAGATTTGATCACATAAATACTCATTCAACTCAAATTCTGCTTGACAAGCCTCAGACAGCTTTGTTCTGTCACAGATATCATTGGAAGGAAAATGCTCCATTAATCATCCTTAATTAACTTTACCATAGTCTGCTGGAACCAATATGTTCCCTGGCTAAATCCCTAAGACTTAGCTAGATTTCTGTAGTTATCAAATAGAAAGTTGTTTTTAAAGTTCCTCTCCCTCATTGCTGCTAACTACAGGAAATCTTTCCCTGCCTGTTTTCTAGGAAGGCACTTGCATTGATCAGGATGTGGCTTAATCCTTTGACAGTTAATCTCCTTTGCCAGGGACACACACAATTATCCCTATTTCTGATTTTAAAAGATTACTGATCTATCCGCAATAAGTGCTAAGGTGTTGTGCTTCCAAAGCACCCCCTTGTTTCCAGGCTGTGGGAGAGCCTTACAAACACAACTGAAAATAAAAATAAAACCCAAACAAGAACCAATGTGCAAAGAGGGACCAGGAAGAAACACAGCGATTTGGTTGGATTTGGGGGATAACTAGAAATAATAAATAGTGTTTCAGGTGCAAAGTAGGGAAATAATGAAGGAAATAATGAAGACATGCTTGTTAGCCAGGGTTGCCACTATCCCCTCTCACTCAGCAGTTTTGTTCTGCTGCAGGGCTGGAGGAAACTCTGGGAGGATCTTTTACCCCCAAGAGAAAGGATCCTCAGGTAGCTCCAGCTCTTGGAGGGTGTCCTCCATCCACAGGGATGCTCCTGAAGCACATGCAAGGGCATTTACCCCATACAGTTCCCTCCGCTTCCTTTGGTATTGTTACACTGACAATATTTCTTTCTTTACATTTTTCTGACTTTTTTTTAATGTGGTAAAAACCTTACATTCCTCAGGGATTTTTCAATGGGTCCAGAGGGGTCGAAAACCTTGCTGGCTTGGGGTCTCTTGCTACTCTAAGGTGCTACACACAGGCAGTGGGACCAATAGATTTTGCAGATAAATTCCTTACCCATTCATTTCCATTGTCTGGGATATATCCCTTTGAAAGGATTCACTGGAGATAATGAAAAACAATAACACGGAAGCATTTTGACTAAATAGAAATAAGTGTGGGAGCCTTGTCCTCGGTGAAACAAAGCCTGGAATTGTTCAGGGCCAGGTTGAATGGGGCTCTGAGCAACCTGGTCTAGTGGAAGATGTTCTTGCTCACAGAGATTAGATGATATTTAAAGTACTTTCCAACTCAAAATATTCCATCATTCTCTGGTATTTGTTAATCTCACAAAACCTTTCTCACTTGAGGAGTCGTTATTCCTGAAAACTGTATTACTGAAAGCTCAGGAGGACATGGGCTATCTATACTGCTAAACATTTATGTGTGAAGCTGGGTGCAAGCAATGAAATATAACCTAAATTGTTTAGCAAATTTAATGGTAAAAGCTCAGGCTTCTTTTGTTATGAAAAAATAGTATTTTAAGTAAACACTGCAGTACAGGGCGGGGGGGGAAAAGATCATACTCCATCCCTGTGTACATCACAAATCTTCTGCTTGCTCTGGGGAGAAGTCACTTCGTGTTATGCTCTCTACCAGCCCTGGACTGTGGTCAATTCAATCAATGCTCCTCCTGACGGCCGCGCGGCTCAGCCGAAAATGGAAGTGACCGTTTCAAGCTGTGCACTCCCAGCAGCCAGCTGGCCCATTTTAAACTCTCTGGAAACTCGACATGCTGATGTTTCCTTTGCAGCACCGAAGGAACCAGCTCTAAAGGCATCCTCTCAGGTTATACAGCAGGAAAAGGCAGATGCATAAATCAGGGCTGCCAAGCCCTGCACACCGAAGGGCCAAAGCGGAGAAGCGTCGTCCGGCAGCAAAGTGAGGATTACTTGGGTGCAGAAATGAGAGATATCTACATAAAACATGGAAACAGCTTTTGTTTTCTCTTCTTGTTCTCAGGAAGAGCTGAAGCCTGAAGACATAATCAAAGTTGGGACCTTTCCAACTTGTGGAAAACTTTCTGGGTTGAGTTTGCTTTGCCTTCAATGTTCCTTTCCCCTTTCTTTCCCTCTTGCTTCCTTCTCCTTTCTCCACACTCTTGCCTCCACCCCTTGCTATTTTTTTGCTTAATTTTTTTTCTCTTTTTAACCAATACTTTGCAAAAATTTTTCTCCCTACTGAACAGGGACCTTATCTGCACTTGGCTGCCTCCCCCGGTTGCAGGTTTGTGAGTTGGGTTCTCCTCTCACCTCAACACAAAGGTGCTCAGAGACAGGAGAAGGGCAAGATATTTAAGGTCTCAGAGGGAAGGAGTTTCCTAGCCCTAGTTCCTGCCTAATTCCATCTGGAAAACAATGATAAATCAGATTTATCAGCACTAACTTGAGTTTTTCTCTTAAGGCAGGTTGTAAGGAGGTAGGAGCCCTAGTGATCCTGCTCCTTCCAGCACTGGGATCTGTGGCTTTCTTTTCAATCTTGCCTCAGAATATAACCATGTCATAAACTGATGGACAAAATGCACAACTGAAAGAATACTTGGAGCAGGAAACTTAAAAAAAAAAAAACTGTATTATCTAGACCCCTATAAGAATGTCCAGTCCATCTTTAAATCACAAAATGAAATAAACAGGATCAGATATGTGGTGAAAAACCTGTAAATGTCCTTTCTCATTATGGAGGTCAAAGAATACATTAGTTATTTTTAACTAATGTCTTATTCGACCCCATGCAAACTTAAATCAGTTTGGGTCTGACTGATTCAAAGCTGTTCTCTGGTTCCCTGCTCTGCTGTAATAATTGACTAGGCTAGACTTTAGAAAGGTCAAAAAAGCAACCCCGCTTCATATTATTTCAGCTAATAACTCAGTTCTTAAATCAAAATTTAAGAACTAATCTCTCAAAGCACTATTTCCTCCCCCTCCATTAAATCCATATGTAATTTCAAATTAAATGATAGATGTCCAAAATCGTTACTTTTTGCTTAATTACTTTTAAGTTACTGGGGGACACAGCATGAGGGTTTGTTAGAAGATCTAGGATTCTCCAAAAAAATTGGAATTAAGAAAATCTAAGAAAAATCTCAGAAAATGCAGCTGTGACTGAAGAACCTGAGGTAAAAACAGCAGGCACTGGATAATCTAAAGGAAAACCAGGCAGACACATTGCAGCATCTAAGGCAGGCTCAGAGGAGGCTGGGCAGCAGGTCTGTGGGGTAGGTATTGTGGGGCTGATAGGGAGCTTGTGATGAGATGTGATGGGGGTTTTCATGGAGTGGAAGACAACAAAAGCTCCACATTAACCCATCATCACTCTCTAAATACATGAATTCCAGGAGGATGCCAGGATGTGTCTTACTGAGTGCAAATTTATAGATTGGCTCATGTCAATTGTTTAACATAAAATTTAACAGGTAAGTAGCACATTTCTACCAAAGGTTCTGATATAGATTTGTAAAACCCCCAAATCCAAGCGCTTAAATTTCATTACTTAGTTTGTGATGTTACAGTCACTCACAAAAAACTTACTCCATGTTCAATATATTCTCAGTTCATTCTGCTGTCCTTGTTTGACTCCCTTCAACAGAATATTTGCCTTAATCCCAATATAGGAATGCAAGATGAAGATCATTAGCAAAGAGTGGTGTGAACTAGGGCTGCCATTTCTCCAACCTGCTTGTGGTCATATTTAAGTCACAAAAACAGAAAAAATAACCCTGCTTGCACATGAAGAAGGGGATGGCCTTGTCACATTGGAAGTCACCTAAAAAACCTCTCCTGATTCTCAAGGGAGAGGATGGAAGGATGCTTGGCTGAGCACATCTGCATGCACATCTGAGGGACCCTTTTGGTACACACCTCATTGCTCCACACATCTCCTCTCACCCCAGTATCACAAAAACAGAGATTCAAGCTAGACACAGCACAATCAGGCATCTGCTGTAGTCAACCAGTTGACATAACAACATTTTCCTCTTACCTCCCCCAAAATGCCTTTTCTCTCCCCACTTTCAAAAAGATTTTTTTTTAAGACACCAAACGGGCTTTGACCGCTGTTTATGGGATACTTACTTGGGACTGCAATAAACTGGAAGCGGTTTGAGGCTGGCTCCTCGAGCTGTAACTACTGTTGGGTTTTTTGTTGTTTCTTTCTGCCGAGGGAGCCTTTTCTTCCCCGCTTCCCTGCGGCCACTGTGTGCTGTGCTTTTGTTTGGGCTCCCGGCACGGAGTTGTTTATTTGCACTAACAGCGCCGGCCCTGCTCCCCGTGGACTGTTTGTCCAGTGGCCTGTGGAGCCTCCATGGCTTTATTGTTGACAAGTGGGAGGTGGGATCCAAGTTTTTGTGGTTAAATTGTTTATTGATAATTACCTGTTAATTACCGCTGCTGCCAGCTTCCTATAATTCATCATGATCACTTTTTCTTTTTGTTGCTCTTTGAAATAATAATGGGAAAGAGGAGGGATAACAAAGAAGGAAAAAGAAGGAAGAGGGCCAAATTGTGATCACTCCTTCCTGAGTTTTAAAACTGCATAATTTGATTAATTTAACGTCTGGCCAGCTCTCATCAATGGAACCCATCAGTATGACAAGGGCATCCCCTCCCCAGGTGCTGCCAGACGGGTCAGCTCTTCTCCAGCATTCATATGAGAAATGGATTTGGTGTAAGAGAACCCAACCACACTTCCCCCACGTTGTGGAAAACCAAACTCTTCAGAAAGCAATTTTTTTTTTTTCTTATGGACAACACAAAACTGTTCCCTGCCATGTCTGAAGAAGCAACATTTTTAGGGATTTGGTTTTTTTGTGGATTGTTTGGAAGCTGATTTTGAGCACTTAAGATGTCACTATAGGACATCAGCAGAAGAACCAAGTGGTTCCCTCAGTGGTACCACTCTAAACTTATTGATCCAAACCAGGACAAGCCAGGCAGCCACATCCCCCAGCTGTGGCACAGCTGCCCAGTGAATCAGGAAGGGAAGAACCAGCCTGGGAAGAGACTTGTCTCTTGAGCACAGACCACCTTGGCCCCTGCCTGAGGGCCAGCTTTCTCTTCAGAGAGCTTCTGGTGGCCACAGAATTTCTCTTTGAAGACCAAAATCAAAACTAAGCCCATGTATTTATTTTCTTAAATGTACTTCCATGCCTATGAACTCTGGCTTATCTTAAACCTGTGTTTAAAGCATCAGTGCTTGGTGCAAATACATTTTTAAGGGGTCACAATGATAACCACTACCCCTTCTGAGGTGCTGCCCAACTGTCAAATTCAGTCTGATCGATAATACAGAGCATGAAAACCAGCACCATCAGCAGCCTTGACTATGAAAAACCAAAAGCAACCCAATGCCAAGGGCACCTAATTCATTTTCCTGAACACCTACAACAAACCATTAAAATTCTGTAAATAAAAAACAACCATGTTTCCATATTTTGGTGAGTTGACACATTTGCCCATTTTAGAAGCATTACAAGTGGGAAGGAACTGTGTCTTCATTTCAATACATTCATAGAATTTATTCTAGGTGCCTATTTAGACATTTCCTGGCCCAAACAATAGCTCCCCCCAGCCCCCTGTGCCATGTGTGCATCGGTCACTGCCTGGCATCATCCCTCTCATGACTCAGGCTGTGTACAATTGTCCTGACAACTCACAACAGTTTATCATCATTGTTTGGTATAATTGGAAACAGAAGTATTTATACACACCCGTGTACCCTACAACTAAATTTATAAAGGCAACTGTCTCTTTTAATCTATAGCACAGCCAGTGTAAACAGTAATTTGAAGGAATATTCAGATTTATTACATTACTCTCTTAAAGATCAATGTTTAAAATGGATATATATTGCATTAATCCAAACACACAACAAATCATAAAGCTATTTACACAATAAATTTACAATTCCCTCGGACACTTTAATCCTGTTTCTGTTTCCAAGGAGCACTCTTGTCTGCACACACACACATCCACCCACAAACATACTCCCACACTCAGAAAGTACTATTGTAATGTTAATTAGCCTAATTTATAAACCACCAACTAGACCTGTAACCTCAGCACAATATACATTTAACCATAAATATGTGAATTAAAGGCACGTTAAGGGGAAGGGACAAAAGAAAGGAAATTTGGCTCTGGGGCTGAGGCGCGATCCCGACCTCAGCCCTGGCACCTCTGGTGTCACCTCTCTGCGAGTCAACAGCATCACTCTGGGCTTCAATCCTGCTCGCCTCACCTTCCTGCAGCCCAGCCATACCCCAAGTTATTTAAACTTCATTTCTGTGGTTTAAAATAATATCCCATTGACGTGGGATCCAAAACGCCTTCAGAGCTAATAAAATGTCACCCTGCCAAACTGAGGCGATACGTGCCAACCTTTAGCCCAGTGTGAAATTTTATAACTGAGTTATAAACCCCTCAAAAAACAGAGCTTATAATGGAAAGGCTGACAGATTCTTAACTATACAGTTTCCAGTGGGCTTCTGCTTAATATACTGTATTTCTTCGCCTTGAAGATATTAATTTACTTTTTGAAATGTTCATTGCTAAGATTAAGCGTAGGGTTTTGAAATGTGTTCATAGGCAATTTATGCAGGCACACAAATGTACTCTTCTCCAGATGCAGAGAATACTAATTTGAAAATGATTTATACTCCGCTCCACACTGTACATCCATCCTCTGCTCAAAAGGTTTCCCTCTGACACAACACTGGGATCATCTCATATATTAACCCTCTCATAGCATTAGAAATTCATTGAAAAATTGATGAGGATTTTGGTCGATGGCATGGGCTGGAATGGATTTTGTGGATTTCAGCAAAAATTCTCAAGAAGGGCAGAATAGACACAGAACAGACCCATCAACAAGTGAACACACTGGAAAATTAAGGTCTATCCATACAAAATATGTATTTCTGTGGGAGTACAAGCAACAGAGAGGTTGAGAAATGCTGTGAAAAGACAACAAATTTCCTAAATCCTTAGGAGAACCAGTCCTTAGCCCAATGACTTGGTATTTGGCTGTGTTCATGCACCATACTGGCCATGGTATTTCCACAGCAGCCCCTGGCTGTGCACAGGAGACTGGAATGATGCAGGAAAATGTAGTAACAGGCCCCACAGCTGACATTAAAATGAGATTACAGACTGACACATCACTTGGCATGTGAATATTTAGCAACAAACATTCCTTCAGCAACTGAAAATATGTTTAAATAACAATTCTACACTTACACCTCCATCAGGAGTGTAAGAGTAGAATTTTCCTCTTTTCCTTTCCTCACTTGGTCCCCAGCTTCTCCACATGTAGGTGTTTGAGTCCTGCTTGGATGTCTGCTATGTACACATCAATGGTTTGCCGCCCAATATGACCAAAAAAACCACACATACACTTGAAAACAACCTATCTCAACATTTTCAAAGGAAAGATCTTCTCTTTGAAGCTACATGAATGCCTATATTCACTATAAATTTGGGAGTATAAAATGCATCAGTGATGAAAAAATACACTTGCCTTTGAAGGGTGAAGGCACGGGAGAGGTGAGCAGGATTTACTTTATTTTTGACCATAGTAAAATTTCCTGGGCTTTGCAGCCCCCACTCCATCTCGTGTGGCCTCTTGGAGCACCATAAGAGAAATAGCAGCAGACACCTGAAGGCTCATTCAACACTCACAGGAGATGAGAGAGAGAATTTATAGATACAGTGGGTGAGATTTCTTGTGGAATATAGTCTGCTTCATCTCTACCTCGATTTTATCAAAAATACACTGGCAGTCAAGATGAGTGGCTCCCACAGGAGACAGAGAAAGCCAAATATGTGCACCATAAACACACAACCCTAAATTGCCTTAAAGTAAAAGGGGTAGAGGAAAGCTTGAACTGCCCAGGAACCCTTCTGTTGTTTCAATTACATGTTATGCTGTGGTCCTTAATAAAATTATTCCCCTGCTATGGACACCAAGGCTAAACCAACCAATTCATTTGGGAAATTAGCTCATTGGAGGTGATGGTTTTGGTGATGCTGAGAGGGGAGAAAGTCCCCTTATTCCTCAGGGAACAGACCAAAATACTCCTCTCACTCTACTTTTGTCTTTCACCATGAAGATTTTTAGGCATCACTACATACCACAAACACAGAATTCAGTATTTTTGCCAAAGAGTTGGATGTAATTATGATTTTAGAAAAGATACTTCAGATATCCAATGGAGGAGATTCAGTAATTTGTTCTGTCAACTGGGAGAACAGCTTCAGTGGAAAACTATTTCATCTGCCCCTGCTTGAGATGATATATTTTATTTGAAATAATTTCCTCAGCCTGTGTCTGGAGGGTGAAAAGTGACTTGTTCTTATTTATCTTTCTTTTGGGGCTACATGAATTTCAGACTCATGAAAGTGTGGGACTGATAGCAGTTAAGCCAGGCAGAGCATTGGCAGGTGAGCTCAGAGCTTCCACTCTGCTGCCAATGTGTCTCCACTGCAGCCCCAAATATCTCTATATTCTAGGGAATAGCCAGCCTTTAACAGGCACTGCCACTTTTAAAATACCAATAACTGTGATCTATGACTTGGATTTCCTATGGAATGGCAACTAGATTGGTTTCAAAAGTACCTCTCCCCTGCCTGCATTATGGGTTTGTTGAGCACCCTCTGCTGCAATATCCAAATATTAACTCAGGCCATTGATTCCCAAGCATGGGCACTAAAACACTGGGTGCCCACAGGGTGGGAGGGCTCAGAGGGACAGTGGGGCAGTTAGAGATGGGCCTTGAGAAACCACAGAGGAGAGAAATGCAAGGACTCAGTGCTGAGAAGCTGCAGCTCTCAGCACTGAGCGAGAAACCAAAAAATGCCTAAAACAGAGATGGAAACTTGGCTTTCCAAAACCACCTCTTGTGGTACTCTAAAGCATTTTGGCTTAATTCTGCCTACAGTTTCTCCAGAAGGAGCTGGAGACAGGGTTGAGCTTGTTTTTGTTCTGTGAAGTTGAGCCCAGCATCACAGGTGATGCTGAGATGTATTTTGGGGTCCATTTTTCAGTAGCCACTGGATTTGGCCCCACATGGTGTGCTTGGCTTAAACAAATCATGGTGCATTTACAAAACTACAGCCATTCCAATTGCCCTGGAAACAGCAAAAGGACTTTACAGAAGCATCCTGAGGACAACACCACTGCTCCTGGTTAGAAAACACCAGAGAGACCTGAGTACCATTTTTTAATGTTTGCTCTGGGTTTGGAGGTTTAGGTCGCCACTGCATGGAGTATTTATGCCATGCTGTTCCTCACAGCCCACATTCTCCAGGAATAAGGAATAAATAAAATTATCTTTATCTTCTATGAAATATAAACTATCAGTTTTCAGCGCAACCTTACCTCAGTGCTCTCCTAAGAGCAGGTTTTTTACAGTATGTGAAACCAAGGGCTCTAAAGAATCATAGGGCAGAGATGAATCAGTTAGGAAGAACCCATTAAACATGAATCCATGGAAATCCTCCCTTTTTGTTGTTGTTGAATATGCCTACAATAAACGCTACAGTGTGACTTGCAATTTCCTCAAGTTCCTTTTCTCAGAACAATGATGGTTGGCAGCCGCTCAAGATGCTTCAGTAAACTTTGCAAGATAGAAAGCAATTTAGTTTCCCTGTAAGACTTCATTGCTAAAGTTATGCCCATTGATTTCCAGCCTCATAATTAAAATTCCTCATTAAACATGCTTGACAGCTGAATGTGATTCCTTCTACCTGCTACTGCTACCTTTTTTTTTTCCTTGTGATACCATTTCATTACAAAAGAACAATAGATTTCCTTTCAGGGTGATATAAGGGCACGGTGAGTAATGTACTTTCTATCCTACAGAAGGCCTAATATTGTTAATTTGCTAAATCAATTAAAAGAAACCACTTTGGAGCACGACTCAAGCCCTGCATATGGATCACATCAGCCATAATGTGCAGGAGTTCAAAGGCTGGCATTTCGCCCCAGTTGGCACCTAACAGTTTACTCTGATCCAGGGAATTTGGCTCTTGATTTCAAACAAATGCATCCTGAAGGCTTAAGGCCAGGAGTAGCTCCGTGTGATTTATGTTTCATATTTTCTCATAACACAAAACCTAAAGAGCTAAATAAAAAAAAAAAAAAAAAAAAAAAAGTTGTTATTACAGGGCATTTGCTGTAGCGTTCATGTAAATACAGAATTACTCAGCTGCCCCGTGCACCTTGTGTTGTTTAATATGAGCTTTTCCCCTGAGTGGCTGTTTGATTCCTTAAAATTCCTCCTCCTCCTGCCAGCTCTGACAATCCAAAATGGAAATTACCTGTTTGTAAATGGCTTTGCTCTCCAGGCCAGAGAGCTCGCACACAAAGGCAACAACCACCACCTCTCCCACCAGGAAAGGTGCTGGATATTTCAGGTTTGCCCTGAGATATCCAGCCAGGAGATGGTACTGGCTGCACTGGGAACATCCCACAGAGCCCCAGATGGAAAACCAGCTGCAGGAACCTCACATCTGCTCCCAGCCCAGCACCAACCCCACCTTCTGCTGGCCACCACAGGAGGGTGGATGCACGAGGAGATTTACCAAAAACTGAGGGAATTTTGCGGGGTTAGCAGAGCTGACCTTGGAAGGGGCTGGCTTCAAGAGCCCTCAGAGCACCCCAGGAATTCTTAGGCTCGAGCACTTGGCAAAGGAGCAGAAACTCCCTTCTCAATCATAAAATTAGCAACGAGAAAAGTTTCAAATGACAGATTCAAGTTTACAGGCGCAGTTAAAACATTTAGTACTGCCTCACATGCCAGGTTCCTGGTGCAAAACACATTGTCAGAGCTGCTTTAGAAATGAGCGAGGGGAATGGATCGCTGCTTACAGAACTACTAATTGTTCCACAGTTTAGGAGAGCAATTACATGCCTTTTTTGTTTATTTGTTTGTTTTCTCTCATTTTCAGATGGCTTTCCAAATTCCAGTTTGGAAATGGAGGCATCCAGAGAGCCAGTCACCATTCCAGTGGAGCACTAGGTAATTAGCAACATACTGCCATGCAGCACTGCAGTGCTATGTCTTTCCATGGAAAACAAATAAAATGTTGTGTTACTGTGCACTGCTGGTCCCCAAAGTTGGTAAAGCCCAGCCCTGCATGGATTTTCTCTCCTGCACATGAACATAACACTTGTTTATAGCAGTGCCCAGTGACAGCTAATGTGCTGTCAGCATTTTCATTACAAGCCCTATTTTTCTATGGTTTATAACTTGGATATTTTTTCCTCCCAAAAAAATGTGGATGTAATGCTTATGGACCTGATAGTGTGAATATTTTAAGTCATGCTAAGATGAAATTTGATACCACAGGCTGTGAATGTGAAAGTGAGGGATATTCATTCTGACAGAGATTGTAGAAATAAAAGCTTTAAAAGAAAACGACAAATAAGCATTCAAATACACTGTTTTTATGACAGATATTGCTAATTTTTCAGGTGACAGGTGTGGAATGCAGGGAGGCAGAGATTGCTGCTGACACTTGTCCTTTCTCTGAGAACCTCTATCCACTAAAAAGATTTCAGGAAGCTTAAGTGAAGAGATTCCGCTGCTCTCATTGGTGGAAAAGCACAGATATTGTGTACTTAGTAGAAAAAAAGTCAGATCAAGGTTTAAACATGACATCCCACAAAAAATACTGGAGCATTTGCAGTGTTTGCACTGCAGAACCACCACAACAATGCAATATGTGTCTCTTCAGGACCTGTTTTGGGCAGGATCAAGGTGGGTAGGGGATAGGTTCAAGGCAAAAGAGCACCATGACTTACATGTTCCTTTTGAGCATACACACTGTAATTTTTGGACATTTTGGAGGTGGAAGCAGCAGCCTCCAGGCAAGTGATGAGGAGTGAACATGAAAAGCAGATGCCAAGAGCTGCTCAGGAGTTCTGAGGACAGCAAACAGAGGAGGTGGCATTGTTACCGCAGTGCTGAGCCAAAGCCACCCCAGAGGCTGCCAGCAAAGGCAGCACTGTCCCTTCTTCCATAAAAACCACCAGGTCTCTTATTTTGGAGAGTGTGTCTTGCTGAGGACACACTTATTTGCTGTGTCTGATGTGGGTGATGCTGCAGTATATCAGGGAGACACAGGACACATCCCGTGTCTCCGCTCTTTGTTTTTTCTGGAGAGGAAATCCGTCTGTGCAGTCCCCTGGGAGCCATGGGACACTCCACTGGAGGCCTGATAAGCACAGCATGAGGACCTTTGCCACTCATTGATGTTGGCTGAACCTGCAGCCAGCCTTTGAGGAGGCACCTGGGCAGCAGGACACCCATTCTGGCCTCCCTGATGGAGGAGCTCACCCAGCACACGCTGGTGGCACCAGCCTGAGGGACTCCCTTTGGGGTCACAGGAGGCTGTGAGTGGCTGAGGAAAGATTTTGCATTTTACAGACAAATTGTCTCTTCCGAGCAGCAGGTTTGCTGAATAAGCTCCCAAATAGGGAGTTTATAGGTAGGTCTGATAGGGAAAGGTGATGCAGAAGTGCCTGATTCAGGGTTTTGGAGATCTGGAGTTAACCCTCCTTTGGACCTGCAGTGCACTCACCCACTTAAATAGGAAAACAACAGAGAGTGAAGAAACGGTAGGAATGCTCAGAGGACATCAGAAACCACCCCATTCCCCAGGCTCCAAACTCCCCTTTCCCACAGAAAAACACATTTTAGAATAATGAGAGCAAGGTGGAAGGGGAGAAGCCCAGGAGGGAAGGAGGTGGGTGAATGTTTGCAGGCTCATCTCTGACAATTCCTCAGCATTATTCATTTCCTGGAGCTGCATCCATGGGAAGTGATACAGTCACTGTTCTTTGAAATATCCAAGTGTACGAGGCATGAGGGACCTCTCTTCATTACCACGTCATTCACATTTTTGAACTCTATATCATCCTGATGCTTTGGGAGAATCTCCTCCCAAAGTAAACAAATTTTGGTGGGGCTTAGTGGAAATCTTTTGTGGCAGACAGAGTGATTTAACAAAATGGACATTTATGAAGAAAAGCCCCCACTTTTGAACGAGACTGTGAATCAAATTAACACAACACATCTAAAACCTCTACAGTCTCAATATTTTGTCACTGGGAAGAGGGAAACACAAGTTTTGAAGGTGAGTCTTGGCACCCAAATCCCTCATTAAAATCTGACAGTTTTTGGAAACATCTGGATGTATTTTATCCATGCAAGAGCAAATCTGGGTCTACAATTATCTGCACCAAATGAGGACTCACAGCAGATCCCAATAGATCTCTGTCCATAGGATGTTCTCAGAACTCTCTACCTGCCATTTTTCTACCTGTTTCCCACCTATCCACCTGTCTGTGTGATTTCCTTCCTGTCTTCAGAGCCCAGGTACAATCCAGAAGACCTTAAATGGCTCCACCAGTGCAGCTGGGAAGCACTGGGGTCTCTAAGGGGTGTTCCCATAGTGACACATGGGATGTGCATTGATCTGGGGATAGAAAACAGAGCACAAGGAGCCTGTACTGACACAGGCAGAGGAATACACTGACTTTGTGAAAATCCCCATTTTCTGATCCATTTGTGCACCTCAAGCACAAAGAAATGTTTGTCCTTAGTCCTGAGGCAAAAATAAATTAAACAGCAAAGATTATCTCTAGAGAGAATCAAAGGTGAATTTGATACACGAGCATTTACTAAGGATAATCTGAGAGAGGTGGCAAGCACAACCATAGGCAAAGACTTCAAATTAATTTCAATGTCCTAGGAAGTAATTGAAAACATACGCAGTTCCTACAGCCATGTAAGAGCCTTGCCATTCCTGTGCAAGACAACCCCAAGACAATCCATATGGGATCCTGACCAGTCACATGGCTTTTAATACCCACATGATGGCACTAAAATGGCCCATTAGATTTACAGTGTCATTAACCTTCCAAAATGAAATGACTGTTCTCGTGTAAAAAAAAAAAAAAAAAAAAAAAAAAAGAAAAGAAAAAAGAAAGTAAATAAATAAAAATAAGGAAAATACAGAGAATGAGAAAAAAGAAAAATAAAGATAAGGAGAAAAAGTAAGAGAAGAGACAGGTGAAAAAAGAGAGAGAGAAATAAAGAGAAGGAGGAAAATGATTTTTTTTTAAAAGGATAAAAAGCAAAAGAGATGAGAAAAGGAAGAGTAAAAGGAAAAAGAAGTAGCCTAAATGCTGCTGGGTTTCGGGTAACCAGTCCATGAGGAAATGCTGACAGGGGTCACTGTGGCATAATCTTTCATTCAGCCCCAAAGCTGTCACATCCTCCCCAGATGTCTGAAACATAGATATAAATTTTCATTATCCAGCAGAATAGGGGCAGAGGTACACAAAATGATTTTTTTAGCAATCAAATTATGGCTCATTGTCAGATTATGTGTAAACAGTAATTTTGTGAAGTTTTCCTGTGGTCATTTATCTACACCCACGTTTAGTAGCTCTGCTGAAGCTGAAATAAAAAAGGAAGGTTTTTCAAATTGCATTATTGTCTTCATAATCAAGTTGAGGGACCATAAAAACTGAATAAAAAATTAATATTATTATGGAGGAATTTTGTCTTACTCAACTAAACAGCGAGGTCGCAATATTTTTTTAATGAAAGCAGAAAGGATGCGCCCCTTTAAAGGGATGAGGAAAAACTGGTAGTGGTATATGAAACTAAACTGAGGTATCTTGTAGAACTCTAAAATCTCAGTATTTGCCCCAGGTTGAGTGAGCACAGGGTCACACCAGGGTGCAGCTAAGCAGCTTTTTAGGAGCTCTGCAGAACCTGGGCACTGGAAGCCAATGCTGCTCTGCTCTCCACTCTGCTGCTCAGCCCAGTCCTGGCCAAGAGAAAGATGAGACCTCTTCTGCCTGAACCAAGGCAAACAAATGCTTCACAAGTGGAGATGTAGCTGCATTTCTTATGGAAAGGAAAAACAAGTAGTGTCATAATATTTTATGGTTCTTCAAGGTGAATTCAACTAAGTATTAGGAGCATACAGCTTGTCTAGATCTTAGGTGGTTAAGATAAATATCTTAATGACCACCCCTGGTGACAATAATGACTGGATAGCCTGGCAGTTTTAACAGGTAAAATATTGCTTACGGATGATGGTTTTGCAGCACACATACGCATTTGCTCTCTGGTCCTGCTTTGCCTTGCTGAAGAAATAGTTGTGCTGATGGTTTAGTGCACAAACCAAGGGGAAAAAAATGCCATGTTTTATTTTTTCTTGTTTACAAGACAATGATATTCATATTTCTTCATGCAAGACAATGGCACCAATAGCTCTTTGTGTCAGGAGGAAGTTGCGAGGCAGGATCCCTGCAAGGTCTCTGTGAAGGAGGGCTGGTATGCTCAGAAATGCAAAGCTTACAGTATTATCTGCTTTATTATCTCGCTTTGGGACTGTACCAAATGCTCTGCAAGTCTGGATCACTGTCACCCTGTTACGATGAAAGAAGTGCCTTTGGTTATGAACTACTCCGGAGACACCAGATTAGAGTTCAAAGGCTATTCCTTGCATTAGCAGCAAATGCAGGAATTCTGAGGCAAAGTGATATACTTAGTGTGAGCTTTTGCATATCACTCTATTTCGCTCCATAACCACCCTGCAGTAGTCAGAGCTACTGTTTGAACCTAAGCTCCCTACGAGTTGAAAGTTTGGGGCATGTTTATTGGATAACCCAGATTCTTTTCTAGTGGCCATCAGCAAACACTTTGTATATGTCACAAGCCTCCCACTCCCCTCCAAAAGATAGGGGTTGGATGGAAGGAGGAAGAAAAACACAGCTATTATAGATTTAATACATCCCCCGGAAGAAGTAAAGCATGCCCAACTTCAATTTCATACAAGGCATACAGAGAAAACTCAATATCCTCATTTAATCTGGGAAATTCCACGTGGAGAGGGAGTTTTATGGATATCAAGAGCCAGATTTCCAGCTATAACAGTCTGGCAGTGCATTTCCCCTGCCTTGGACTCAGGCAAAGCTGACAGAGCCAGCTGGGCCACCTCCCTGAAATGGTGCTCCCCACTCTCCCACAACAAAGTACCACATCAAAAGCTGTTCCAGCCAGGGAACATCGGGAAATGCGTTTGGGCAAGAGATGTCTAAGCAACCCCACCCCCAGCTCACACTCCTGTGTCCAGGGACCTCTGTCTTGGGCCTGTGATTTTATTAAAAAATCCCACAACAAAAAAATCCTGCTTTTGGTACTACGCAACCAACGCACAAAATGATGCCGGGTCTGCTTTAAATTAAAACAAAAGTTGCGGCAGATAGGATCTCTGATACACACTGAGTTGCTTTTCTCATCTGAGATTCTTCCTCAAACAGCTAAAAACAATTAGGATAAATGAGTAGATATAAAGGTCAGCAGTACAAACAATTCTGGGAAAACCAGATAGCTCACTGGATAGTTCCTTTACTTCCGTCACCGCAGAATGAATAGATACAAGTCCAAACGCACTCCCAGCGATCTGATTAGAAAGATATCCAGAGCTCCTAAACAGCCTTTGTGGTTTCATCTCTTTTTTTTTTCCCCTAGCTGAATTGCCTCTGTGCTGCCAATCCTGCCCATATCTGGCCAGGCTGAGGCTTTGCTGCAGCAAAAACTCTCGGGGTGTTTTTGGCATCCTATGGTGGAAGGTGCCGGAGCCCGTAGGGGAACGCCAACATGTGGCATTCTGGCACGTGAATGTCATTCCTTGGGAATATTAGTCACCCCTGTAATGTCTAATGACATCACTCTGGAAGGAAATAGAACAGGAGAAAAATCAATGGACAGCAGATACCTACCTATTATGAACTATAATTGTGCATTTACCAGTCTGCCAAGCCATAAATCTAGTAGTTTAAAACCCATTTTAGCATACATTCATATATGTTAGGAGGCTATTAACACAGGGGTGAATTATAGCAAACAGGCTTCTTAGCAGAGTCAGGATATGTATTTTTTAAAATAATTATAGCGTTCAGCACTGTAGTTAAGATTCAAAAGGGTTTTGTATTCCACCAGCTTTTATCCCTAACCAATCACAATGGCAATGAACACATCGTCTCAGATTGCAACTTTTCAACCCTGAACTCCTTCCTTGCTGCAAATATTGATCATGGGGGGCAACCAGCAAGGCCCTTGTTAAGAAAAACTAGGAAATAATTATTGTGTGGGGTTAGGGCCAGACTCAATTCTCACTGAACTGAGGGCAAACCCTTTCACTCCTTTTATTTTGTGTTAGATTAAACTATTTAAAAGTCTCAACTCCAAAATGGACAAGTTAGAAAAGCCTGAATTAGGCCTCCAGAGATGTTTGGAACAGTGTTTGCCTTGGCCAACAGGCAGTGTTAATAATTCAGGCTGATGGAGGAAAGAGCCGCAGCAAATGGCAGATTACACCCCAACAGATTAGGAACAATTGTGCAAATACTTCTGCTGTGGTAGCTCAGGAAAGATCCCTTTCTTCTCCTAGCAGTGGTCTGTCATATAAGAAATCCTTAATAGGTTTTGTATGAGCAAATAATAATGATTTTTTGTCAAAAAAATACAGTTTTAAAAATATTCCTTTTGAAGAGGAATTAGTGGGAAATGGGTATTAAAACACCAGAAAGACTTTAATGATAGAGAATAGATATTCATGGAAATTAGTGCATGGTCACAACACCAGCCAGAAATGAAAAAGCAGCAGTAGTAGTGCAGGAAATCTCAGCTTTTCATTTAATATTGTTACATTCATTGACTCAGCTGAGTCCACCATAAACATCAAAGAGGTTTGAACTGCACACAGAAAGTGCTGCTCATGTGCACAGATCTTTATTCTGATTGGAGTGCTTGACTTGGCTTTGGCTCTAACATTTCCACGGAATATAAGCTGCAATTCCTAAATATATTGTTACATATGGGGAAATATAAGACTCCTCTTCCATTTTCCTTAGACTGCAGCCCAAAGCCACCATCTTTAAAACTTACACAGTAAATGTATGTTCTACATAATTTTCCACCAAAAAGGCTTTTTGTTTTTTCTAGATAACATAACAAATTGCTTTAACTCAGAACACAGGTAAATTTAGTACTTCAGAGATATCTTTTTGGCTTTGACAAAACTTCAGCTTCTGATTTAATTGATTTTGAGTCAAATTCCTAGAAATTATAAAGAATCTCCAACAGTTTTGGTGATCTTAGTCCAATTCTTCCCTACCTTTCCCTTTTTTAAATTTTTCTGAATTTTGTGCTCACTGATTTTCACAGTGGTATCCATTCCTCCAGCTGCTCATTAAGAGGTGGCAATCAGCAGTGTCACAGTCAGATGAAATTACTTCCAAAACTCTATTACACTTTTAAAGACATCTATAATACCTATGTGAAGCTTATCCATTAATGACAGGACTAAGAGAATATCTCTTAAGTGCGTGAAAAATGAGGGAAAAGGTGGTGAGGAAATAGCTGAAGTTTTTGGAGATGTTGCTCTGGCCCTTCAGAGGGGGACGTGCTCATTGAAACATAACAGTGGGCGCCATGAAAAGAGATATTTTTACCAAAAAAAAAAAAAAAATCATCTTTGTTGCAGCAGCTCTTTCATGGTGGGTAGAAAAAGAAGAGAAACTTTACTACACGTTTCCCTGCTGCTGGAGCTCAGTGGTTTGCTCTCCACAACACCCACTCTATTTCTCTGCTATTACGCGACCGTCCCCTTCACGCCGCGGGGCTGAGCGCGCAGGCTCCCCGCACACCCAGCCTCTTCCTCCCAAGTACTTATCTCAGATTGATGATGTGGTGCAGGGCCCACGGCTGACAACATGTGCATGAACTCAGTTTCCACACGGTTCCGCCAGAATACGAGCGCTCGCTTTCGGGGCCAACGATTTAGCGGCAATAAATATTTACTTGCAGCGTGTGGATTCCTAAGGTCATTTTGCAGCCCCAGCAGTTGCTCTGCTGAGTAAGTCGTTCTTTTAAGGACGCCTCTTTATGAAAGACATCATCCAGTTTCTAAGTCTTAGTTTTTCATTAAAATGTGATGGGAAGGGTTCTTAACTGGACACGTTGATTCCCAGTGCCAGCAATCTTTTAAGTCAGAACAAACTTTTTCAGAACTCTAAGCACAGGCCTTGAAGCCCAACTTTAGGCATCTGTTTTTAAAACTTCTGGTGCATTTTCTAACAGTTCTGATTGCCTTTTTTTGAAAAGTGAATCCCACCCTGAACCTTTTCATAGGTTTTCAGTTCCTAACTCAAGCATGAAAATCCCCAGGATTACTCCACATCTGCTCATCTCAGCAACCTTATTTACATCTTAGTGAGGTGAGACCTCTCCCATCGTGCCATGTCAAGACTGCTTCTCAGCCGTGAGATTTTTGGAAAGCATAATTGACATTTTTGTAATACACCAGCTCAGCTTTGCTATTTGCTCCCTTTCCAAAGAATGCTGCGAGTGAAACACAACCAGCGTTTTTTTGGGAGCCAGGTTTAACTGCTGGAAGACTGATTTTGCAGGATCTGGATAAATCAGACAACCTAAATATTGTAGGATGGAACAAAATGCCAAAAGCAGAGCTGGGACTGGAGAGGGATAGATCTTCTCTAAATAGGCAGTAGAAAAAATTTGTGAAGACCTTGGCTTGTGCTCTCCCATTATTGAACTGCTCCTGCCATAAGAGCTTTGTAATTATGTAAACATAGAATAAAAGAGTTTGATCCAAATCCCTGTGAAAGACTCCTTTTGACTCCAGTGACCCTTAGATTAGCCCCAAAATGAAGAGATGGCAGATTCTTGGGATATGAGCATCATCACCTCCAATGTGCAAGTATTCCCATTTGTGGGGTAGTACAAGCATTTTTTATGCAGCTAGAATTAGAAATAAAACATACTAATGGGATATCTAATACTTCCTTTACATTAAAAAAATACAAATTTCAGTTTAATCCAGTCTTTTCCAATTGCCAAGATGGGAGATGGGTTGATATTTTCCTCTAACTCTCCCAAACTTATTCCAATCCTTTCTGGATTTTTTTTATGAAGCCCATGAGTGCAGGTCAATTTTTAACAAGCTCTCAACCTTTTGGCACCTTCTGTTCCTTTTCAGATCATTTTGATATTTTAGCTATTTCCTGGCCTGCCTTCAGTAGTGGTGTGCAGGTTTTCATTTGCTGAGTTGTAAATAATTATGCTCTGCCGTCCTGGATTTGTCTTCCACATTCCATCTGGGATGAGATGGGCCAAATAATTTCCTGTTTTCTATATACAAATGATAAATGCCCATATTTGACATAGCTTTCAGTAGTTTTCATGCTGGAAACTTTCCTGATGCTTCTCTCAGTGTGTGATATATAAGGTGTCACGTTTTATTGCGTGAATAACTCAGTGCTCTGCTCCAATGGACAGCATTTTTCTCAATTTTTTTTTTTAACCTAGAGAGTCAAAATGCTTTGCCAGTTGGAGGATTTAATATTCTAATAGAGGGCAGGAAGCAAGTAAAGCTATGTGACAGAGCAGACACTGCCTGCACTCTAAGTGTGGTGAAGGACAATAATTATCACTCCACAGGGAGTGATTAGGCCCACTGAAGCTTGAGTGATTACCCTTTCCTTTGCTGACCCTATAATCAGGCCTGGATCTCTAAAGTTATGTGCAATTTTTAGAAGAAAAACTCTTAAGGAAAGCACGAGCAGCTCTCACACACCATATGCACAATCAGACAATCCCAGAGGCACAGCTGCAAGAGCAAACATCTACTATAGAGTATTTATATTATATCAATGCCATTCAAATTCTACTGTCTGTGCAATAAATTCTTAATAATTAGTAGGGAGAAGAGAAAGAGCAATGCAATAAGACAGAGCAGCAGTTCTTACTAATAAAAAGGCATTATTTACCAGCACTAGCAGAGGGTTCATGGGTTTCTCTCAAGAGGTTTGTACAAAGGAAGAGAATGGCACTATCTTAGACAGTGGTCTTGCCAAAATATTTCACAAATGCTGAGGTTTTCAGTAGCAGTCAGTGGAGTGAACAGGCCAAAGCACATTAGTGAGAATAGGAAGAGTAATCAAATGACAAGAAACTGTAAAATGGACCGGTTTGCTTTCAGGGCCTTTTCCTCCTATAATATCAATTATTTATTCAACAACATAAGATAAGAATTGAGAGCACAATTGTTCAGGGGAAGTCAAAATGTTCCCCTTCACCAATTTCTTTAGTCAGTGCATTGAGGGAAAAGCATGGCCTGCAGCACAGATAAACCTCCCTGCATTTACCACTTGCCCTTACCTCACTTCCTTCTGACAACAAATCTAGGGTGAGCAGATAAGATTATAACCCATCTGCTCCATTTTAGAGTGACAGGTGTGTACCTTTCCAAAGCCAAAATGCAAAAGCTCTCACTCAGCTCAAAGGCCGGCGGGGCTGTGTTTATGATAACTGTCCCCACCCAAGGATACAGGGAGCATTTCAGCTGCCCTGTAAACCCCTCATTTTTAACCCTAAAAGAGCATAATGAGATAAAGATGAAGCTGTAGGATGTATTGGATGCACTTGGGAGATAAGCCAGTCGA
Source organism: Zonotrichia leucophrys gambelii (assembly GCF_028769735.1). Lineage (NCBI taxonomy): Eukaryota > Metazoa > Chordata > Aves > Passeriformes > Passerellidae > Zonotrichia > Zonotrichia leucophrys. The sequence goes on along the minus strand of NC_088179.1, from coordinate 21,730,657 downwards.
TTATCTGTAACATCTGAGCAGGCTCTGAGCGCAGCATCCTGCAGTCCTTGAGTACCTGCTGGACACACGCTGAAACCATTATCTCAGAGCCCGTCAGTCTGCAAGTCTGGGCTCAAATACCCCTCTGCCAAGATTAGAAGAGTTGGTAGGGAACATAATATTTGGCCAATTTAAAACACTTCACGAGTTAGACCTGAGTGGGGGGGAGGCTTCAGATTGGGATGTCATTTCCAGTATTTCCACTGACTGCAGAGAGACTCAGATCGTGGCTTTCAACCCCAATTTCTGGAGCTCCTCTGGCAAATAATCACATTCTCTAGTCTCAGTCAAATACGTGTAGGAAGGTAGACAAGAAGCATTTGTCTGATGCCTTGACTTGGGACCTTAGCAACAGCCAGAGAGAATGAGAAAGAAAACCTGTTTGGATGGAAAAAAATCTTCACTCTGTTTAGCTGAGGAACAAATCGTGCTACTGTTTCATTCTTCTTTTGCCATTAGCTCTGTTATCATGTTGCTGGCAGTATTTCTCATCTCAACCTGCTCACCATATGTGCATGTGCTTTCTGTGCTGCTAATTGCCTCTTTTTGACAATATCATCTATACGTGCACACCATATTGCCACTTTTATCACTCTAAGCCTATTAATGGCCAGACTTATAGTTCCCAAAGGAATTAATATTAACCAGCTCTCTAAATATTGTTCATGTCTTTCAAAAACTCCTGACTTTTAGAGCCTGACTCTGGTTGTGTGTAATTGGGCTGCTGTATTTCATCCTCTGGGGCCTGGTGCCTTGAGTTTTGAAAGTGTAGCTCAAAAAAAATTTACGAGAGCAATATTAATAACCAGGAAAGGCAAAACCTTAGGAAAAGCAAACAACTCATTGGTTGTAGCTGTTTGCTTACCTAGGGTCAAAATCTGCCCTCAGATATCCATATGTAAGTTCAGTGGGTCTCCTACATACAGATTTCTGTGGAAAGAATTTGGCCTCAGATGACTTCAGAGGTTTCTTTGTCAGCCCCATTTCCCAGAGAACACTGAGCACTCCTACGTGTACACACCAGCTTAGGCTTCTCTGCTAAAAAGAAAACACTTGTAAGGAGATACTCATTTACCAGTGCCCAGAGAACGTGACAGAATTTTGACGAGGAATTTTATACCCCTAGTTAGGCTTAAGAAAATAAATGGTATTAACATGCCACTCAACAAACTGTCCCCACACTGCTGGGAACCGTGCAAGGCAGATAACAAATGTGCAGCAAATGAGAACAGTGTCATGATTCACTGCAGTTCCCAGCAAGACAAGACCCCTAAGAATACACAACATTCCATGTGATTTGGAGTGGGAGAACCCCAGACAGCAGACAACTGCGTTCCCCGTGGAAGAAACATGAAATTAATATAATCAAAGGGTTTTAAAGCAACTTAATCCTTTAACTTTGGGAGACAGAGGAGGGAGATTCAACATATTACACATGTCATTGTGGCCCCAATGGTGAATGTGCATGTTGGCTTTGCAGACCCCAGTGGGGGCTCCTGGGAGGGTCTGGGGGTGGTGGGACACTGTTCAGAGTGGGTCACTCCCACACAGCTACTGCAAAGCTGTTGCTGGAGCCAGATGCTTCATGATCAGATGCTGAAGGCCCCAGCACTGCAGCATCTAAATCCTTCTCTGGAGCTGGGTTTAAATCAAAGGCCAGCTAGTGGCCTTTTGCAGTTTTTAACCTCTTTTTCATAGAATCATAGAATGAGGCGGGTTGGAAGGGATTTTCAAAGGTCATCCAACCTCCCTGCAGTTGCTGTTACTCAGCACAAATGCCCATTTTCTAGGAACCCTGTGAGTAGACGTGTGCTGGCATTAAGATCTACATCTCCCTTATCAAGCACACAATGTTTCACTCCACATCCCACTTTTTCTGAAGGGGGTGGAAAGCTGGACAAACACTGGGAGGCTGAAATTTAATCTAGAAAGGATGCAACTGGTGTAGGCAAGATAAAGCATTTTGAGGACTATCTGCACGAGGAACTAAAGCTCTGATTTGCATTCCCCTACTGTCCAAATTGTTGTTTTCCTCTCTTTTTCTGACCAGGAGATGAGTGCCCTTCTCAGGGGTGCAATTTAACAGAAGACAAATGGAAGACAAATTCCAGGAATAGTGTCACTGGGGACCATGGCTTATCATGAAGCAAGAAAGCAGTTTAGGAAGGGAAAGAAGGCCTCTCAATTTTTTTGATATGAAGCCTAATTAGTGCAATGATCCTTCACACCATTAGTAGGTGTGCCAATATTAACTGTGTTGCACTAATTAGTTAATGTTCTGCGTTAAAAAACTCTTTTGCTTGACTTCTTTTAGAAAAAAGGGACGACTGGAAAAAGGGAAGAGTGACATAATTTTTCCTTGTATTTTTTTCTTTTTCTCAGTTCATGAGGATTTCTTCACTCATTTATATTATCAGGACAAAAGTCATCTCAAAACCGCAGTAAGGTTAAAAGAAATTATTTTAGATAAACTGATGTCTCGACCAGCATTAAATTTTTTTCTGCTTTATAGTAAAAAAAATAAAAGCAGATAAGGCACCTTTGCACATGCAATTACAGATCCCTAATGGACAAACCAGGAGCTTGCAGTGAGAGTTTGCCCTGCTGACTCAAGCTGCTGTTAGGAAAGCATGCTGAAATGAGAATCTAATGGAAATTACTGTTCTCTGATGCAACAGGGTTTAAATGTGGAACAGTGATCTTGATTGATCTGTCTACATACACAGAAAACTGATTTTGCATTAAATACAGTGAAAGGAATGGGGAGGACAAACCAACGCTGACTCATCCTGGGGAAATAAATCTGGAACTACTGGCAAGAACAAGAATCTAATTCTGACTTGTCCCATCTGATGAAAATTTTGCGAGATAAGCTCAAAATTCATAGCTGTCAATATCCTTCTGAGCCCTAAGATGGAATCAACCTCAGTTACCTTGAAATGACACAACCAGAGCCAGTGCTGGAGCCTGATCTGAGTGATGCCTGCTCAGCCCATCTCCTGCCCTGGTTTATGCCAGGGAATTAAACTCAGGCTGAGTTTTGATGCTGGGGATGTCAGTATGGATCCACTGGGGTGTGTGGTCTGCCCGGCGCTCAGGCTGCTCACTTTCATCCACGCTGAACCTTTCACTTGACTTTTGACCTTTCACTTGGCACTGTCCTGTCACTTCCTTGGTTTCACAAATTTTAGCCTCTCACTTGACCTGTGAACTGTGACCTTTCACTTGACCTCTGCTCTCATAAATTCTGGAAGCTCCTGCATGTAATGGTGGAACAAATAAACAAAGCCTGCCCAAGGCACTGCCTCCGAACGCAGCCCAAGGGGCTGGGGAGCAGGAGCCCAGCCCCAGCCTCACCCCTGGACATGTCCCTTTGTGCCAGCCAGGACTGGCATCTCCTCAGAGGGAAGAGCATCACACACTGCCATGGCTGCTCATCAGTGCCCGTGTGTTGTCATGGAAAGGGATGTGGGATTGCACAGCCTCCAGCTCTGTAAGGATGAGCCTCATCCACCAACCTGTGCAAATATCACAACTTCCAAAGCACTGGGAGGGTCTTACCAAATAAAATCACCAAAATGAATAGAAGTCTCCCACTGCAGGTGTTGAATTCTCACCACAAACCTCCCCTGAGACCTTTTGCCCCCCTCCTTTCCAATGCTAATCCTAAATGCTCCAAACACAAAGCGATGTTCAACCATTGGTGCGGTGTGACAGTGCATGATAAGGAAACTCTTGGTAAATCAGCTGGCTGAAATGATGCTCTCAGCTGAGGATAGCTCTGTCTGTACCAAATCCAGAACATGGCATGCACAGAGGATGGCAGAAACAGCAGCCAAGATTACAGCTGAATGAAGTTATCAACTGATTGCCACAAAAATTATTCTCCTATACAGAGCAACAGTAAAGGTAAAGTTTCAGGGTCAGTGGTAGCATTACAAAAGTATGAGGTCTTCAGAGAAACTTCCAGCACATTTTCATATGTATTTCTCCTGGTTTAGGGCATAAAGTCACCCGAGGACATTAAGTAACCTCAAAGTGTGCAGGTATTTTAATGGTCCAGTCATTTGTTTCATCACACAGTCCAATTCTTTTCAGCAATCCTCAAATATTCAACATGAATATTGCAGGCACAACTTATAACACAGCTAACCCAGAGCAAACCCCAAACTATGTGTTTTTTCCTCTTTTCCTTCTTGGTAGAGGGAAAGACAGAGATTGGAAGAAGGCTCTAATTTAAGGATGCATCGGTGTCAGGTGCCTTGAAAGCAAAGCAGTTTCTCTTTGATATTGCAGGGACCTAAAGCCAAGCAAGTGGCCAAAGCAGCTCCCATGTAGAGTGTAATTGTACATGAGTAGGAAGCAAGGTGACATGGGAGACAGACAGGAGCAGTGCCAATCTGCCAAGCCATCGCAGAGGAGCTCTCTAACAAAAACCAGCTGGGGGACCTCTGATTTGCTCTGACACATAATGTAATGAACCAGTGCACGCTGTCACTTTACTTGAATTCACTGCGATTTTACATTTTGGAAGCAAACTATTTTAAATTCATGGGAAGAAAGACTACGCAGAGAAAGCCACTGGACAGAGAGAATGGTCAAAACTTTGTGTTCTTTCAGTTATAGTAAAAAATTTTGAATTTTAAGGTGAAATTTTAAATGTCATGTGGAACAAAGAAATGCACCTCACTTGTAGGTGAACAAATTTTGTGCAACTTTCAGAAAAACACTTAGCAAAGTAATAAAGCATATATGCTGCATTTCCAGTAATGCAGGCTCATCTTCATTATCCTCTTTAGGGAAACCTCTAGGCTTTATTGTTTCCTCAGGAAGACTGTCAGATCTGCTGGGTCTCTTCTCTCTTATAAAATCCTGCACTATAATCTTACTGCACACTTGGATCTGCAAATCCATGCTGAAGACTAGGCAACACTTACATTTATTCCAGGGTTTCTGTGACTTGGTTTTCAGTTATCTTCTAGCTTGTCTGGAAATGTCAAGTAGTTGTTGTTGGAAGGAAAAGGCGAGTGGTATGGGTTGAAGGAAGATTATTAATGGAATTTTCTATAGGGCAATTTTCCCTCTGCGCTTGTTAAATCCTTTCATTAGTGATTTTATCAGAGAGTGGGGCTGTGTAAACAAAAAGGGTATAATATGTTTGACATTTAATAACAGAAATAGCAAGCGATCTGTTACAACACCGAAACTCATCCTTCACCCTTCAAGGAGTGAGAAAGGCTCGTGGAGTGGGGATTAGAGATGACTGTGTGGTATCAAGGAGGCACACCTTGATAAGGACCAAAGCATATCTCCATGAATTAAGCCAAGGGATTATTCACTGTGTTACACAACACTCTGCTGTGTTCTCAGGGACGCCGCGTGCGACTGAGTCACCCACGGAGAATAAAATCCAGCCTGGGACAGGTTTACAATAGGGTTACTTGGTCTGGGAGAGGGAACCAAAGGAGCCTGGATTGTTTAGTTTAAGAAAACAGAACAACCTGGCAATTCCTACCCAGCTCTGCTTCCCACCGGCCTCAGTGGGAATAAAGGCTGCTGGTTTCCTGACTTTACTGGGGGTTTTGTCGTTGAATACAATGGGAGCAGAATCAGATCTTGAAGAAGAAAAACAGAATTGGACCCAGAGGAGCCAGGGCTGGGAAAGACCCAGCACGTTCTGGTTTAAATTGAGCAGGGCTATAAAAAGCTAATAAAACTCATATTGAAATATGAGCTAAAAGAAGAGCATATCACTGAATTATGTCGGTCAAGACAATTAATTGAGTTTAGTACTGGGTATATATAATTTTTGACATGCTTTAATTTATCTCAAGTCTATGTTGTTTTCTTGTGATTAAACCTGTTTGTTAAAATTCATCTTGCCTACAGAAATAGTAATAAAGAAACAAAGCAGCTTTTTCCCACGCTTTGGATTCAGAAGCTCTTTCACTGCAGTGTCAAAAGACTGGAATCCCATTTCCTGCCCCTAATTTCAATGACCAGCTCAGTGGTGTTTTACTGTCTATATATTTATCAAGTAGAAAGTAAATTATTTTGTTAGACACATCATTCTATTTCCAAGATAAATCTCAGTAGTTAACTTTTATGGAAACAAAGAGGAGAGTCCAATGCGGCCCATTTAAAGCCTGTAAGCACCTGAATCCTGTTTGCCTTTTTAAAACTTCCTGAATATGCTCAAAACTCACTTTCATCCAAACTCAAATAAAGCACTACTGGCTGGTCCTTCTGTGCTTAGAGCAATTAGAGCCTAACACCTATGATACACACCTGAATTCTCTTGCTCCCAGTATTTGAATGAAAGAATCAGTTTGTGTTGCATAAACATTCCCACACACCTTTTAGAGCCTGACTCTGAAGATGCTCCATTGAGATCCTCTGCAGCAGTTTTTGATGCAGAATGGACAATTACAGCTTTTAGACACAGTGCACAAAGCCAGAGTCTGGATAAATATTGCCAAGTCAGTGACTAAAACCCAATGAGAATGGTGCTTGTCAAACATAACTATGAAATTTATCAAACACATCCATTTGCTTACATCCCACTGAGGTGACTTGAGTGTCCTTAGGTGGACACCAACTGCAGAGGAAGGCACGAGGGGTGGCAGGAGGAGGAGGAGGAGAGGTCTGTGAACACAGGGAGCAGCCACAACCCAGATCACATATTCTTGATTCAATTTAAGCAGCAATATCTGACTGGGAAAACAATGAGCATCTCTTTTATAGCAAGCAGGAGCACAAAGTGATTCAGCCAGGGAAGTTTAATCACTCAAGGATATTTCCTGGGACAAACTGGGTGCACAGATAGCTAACAGTTTTTTATCATTTTAGCTCCACTTTCCTCTCTGATTAGAGCTCAAGCTGTAGGTCACACGAGCGATCACCCACTCATGGCATGTGGGATTTGGGATCATCCACGCATCCCCCACAGGATCTCTGTTTTGCAGGTCCTATCCACCACACATGGCTCTGCTCCTGGCCCCCTTCCCCCTCCCAAACCCGGTCCCTGCTAGCCCAGCCCTCGCTACAACACTGACATAAAGTACAAATAAGTTAATGAAACCGCAATATTTTTTTCTGTGTAGACCTGGACTGTTTCAGCCACGAGCAATGTGAGCAGCCACAGGTGTTGCACTAAATAAAGTAATAGAAAATGTCTCCATTGTAACAGTGGAAGCCCTGTTTCAAAATCCCTCTCTGCTTTTTATTAATAGTTGGATTCCTTTCTATCAGCAGTCATAACTGCATTTACCTTATTTTTCAGCGAAAATGTTTTGCTAAGAAAAAGTCCACTAAAAATTACTACTGCTTTTCGGTCAGTTTGTGCTTGAGCAAGCTTTCAATCTTTTCACAGAAGGGGAGAACATAAACTTGTGATTCAGAAAAGAGAGGAAACCAGGGGTTACAAAGGTTGGGAGGCCAAGTAGTATGAAACAGACCCCCTCCGTCAAGTAAAAAACTTGGCAGGATAACTAGAAACAGACCAACCCTAAATCCAAGGGTTCATGAGCAGTAACATAATTAGCTGGAATAAAACTAATATTCTAGTGTTAAATTTCACCTCAACACAGACCAGCACTTATTAGGGAGAAACCGGTGAGAATGAGGAAAGATGTGTTTCATTTAAGAAATTTACACCGAGTGGGAATGCACACACAGGGGTTATTTCCTAAAAAGCCCATTTGGATGCTCCAAGTGACTGCAGCCACAGCAGCTGCCCTGCTCCAAGCTGGATGCGTTTGTCAGCCTTGCCCAAAGTGTCTGGTAAAGCCCAGTCCACCAGAATCCTGAAACATTTGTTCCTGGGAAAAGAACCACAAATACACTGGAAAAAATGTTGAACAGGAAATGTTTGACCACTGCTACATCACAAGATATCAAAAGAATTTCACATTGGCTACTTCCTTCTCTGAGGGGAGGCAGGGGGTGCTCGGCTCGAAAATAAAATGGCCCCAGAGGCCCTACCCAAACCCCCCAAAAGAGCTGAGGTTTCAGCAACATTAAACACAGTTTCTCCTTTCCTTTATTAGCGAAAATGGGAGCAAAACCTTCAACAACAACACAGATGGCAAATATTGGTGCTGAGAGAGGAGATAAATAACGCCAGCCAGCCGCAGATCGGGCGCAGGAAATTCCAGCCATCTGATGAGCTGTTGGCTTAACAAGCAGCTCTTCACATGTCAGCGGCCAGCAAAGGCTATTTTCTTTTTTTGCTGGTTCCCTAGAAAGGCACGGGAGAGGCAGAGCAAAAGCAAGACGAGGCACTGGCAGAGGCATGGCAGGGAAGGAAGGCAAGGCTGCCCTGGGGCAGGGCAGAGGACGGGGTGCAGAAACAAGAGGAAAACCTGTTGCTTTCCGGAGACAGCCGTGTGTGTGTGTGTGTGTGTGTGTCTGCCCCCGAGACTGCGGCGCTACAAATTCCGAGCTGCTCCCGCAGCCTCGCCGCGGCCTCGCCTCGGGCCAGCCGCGTATGGTTTCTTTTTGAACAAGCTATCTTTTAACACTCACAACCGGGATGATTTAACAGAAAGAGAGCGTCTCAATCTTTTTTTTTTTTTTTTTTTTTTTTTTTTTTTTTTTTGCGAGCGACATCCCCCCTAGACTCTACCCAAACAAAGCTACTAATGTGTGGTCATTTTCTTGGCAGCGTGGCTGCATGCTGATAACACCGCTGCCTGCTATTCTCCCAGGAGCGGGGCTGCTGGAAGACTGCTCCCTACCTCATCCCCTGATGCTTCTGATGCGGGTGATCCTCCGACTGCACGGCGCCAACCACAACATGCTACCCACCGTGAGAGAGCAGGACACAGGCTGCTCTAGTCAGGAGTTATCGTCTATCATACTGATTGACGAAACCAAGAGTGAGCAGAAAAAATAAACACGAACAGAGGCTGCAGTGTATGGGGCAGTCAGCTGGGAGTTTTAGTATTTGGCCTTGGTGATCCTACTCTCATGGTAGGTTATCTTTTCCTTGTGCTATCATTTATCATAACTTTGAGGGCCAGAGGGAGAAACAAACCTACAATTTTTCTATTGGTTACATTCATTAAACTCTTCTTTTTTTAGCACCACTTCCTTTGCCCCTAATAACAATCCCACCCCCTCGATCTGTATTCCCTAAAGAACAGTGAAATCAAATCTAAGTACAGTCCTCCCCTTTTACTCCTATTACAGCAATAGACCATTGCAAGCAATTAACCTCTGTTATTCCATCAGACCCAGGCCTCAGCCGCACGCTCGCCCGGCAGTGCCTGGCTGCAGCCAGCATTAACTCCTGCCTCAGCTCCCTCCATCCTGGCCCCCAACGTTATTTGGGCAGAGATGTTGGCTTTGTCACGACCGTCTCCTTTTCAAACAACGCCAGTTGACTTTTGCAGGCACGGCCCATGTTCTGTATTGGGCCTGACAGCCACCATAAAGCGCTCCCTGAAGTGTCAGTAACAAAGATGATTTGTATGGGGCTTGCAGTCGTCCCCTCTTCTAATAGCTTTCTCATTCCAGCACAGAAACACCGAGCAGAGAGCAGCTGCTTAAAGCTGATACAAGCATTTCTTCTCTCAGCAGGCCATTCTTGCATAACCATTTATTTTGCAGAGTTTTAAAGTGCCTGAAGGATTTAATTATGTACATAGACAACCCCTATAAACTCTATTCTAGGCTTTTTATTGACTTTTGTGCCAGGCAGCTCTTAGGCATTTCAATTAAGTGTTTTTTTATAAGAAAAGCAACAATATAGTAAAAGAATATATTCTTTATAGATAGTTCCAAACAGTTTGTGCCGATTTAATAAAGCTTATTTAATTGACGAGGATTTAGAATATCTTATGCTACGGCTTGGAATACATGTCCTTTTGGACCATGGGTCTGTTTAAAAGGGTCTGCCAGGACCACTTAGGTACCAGGGGAAAACAGCTTGGATCTGATTACTTAATCCTAATAACGTGTTGTGAAACTTTAGGAGACTACCTGTCATTTAGCATAGTGGTCAAAATTGAAGTGGTAAATAACTAAGAGATGAAGTTTGGCATTGTCTCGGTCAGGGCTTTTGGGATCCTGGGGCAGGATAGAAGAAATTTTCCGTGTTCCCAAATTTTCCGGAAAGGCCAACATTGCCTTTATCTGCTTTCTAAACTATTTACAAGGCTTCTGCAAACCTGCCTTCATTATGGCATAGGATATTTCAGTCCCAGCAGGTGGCCAACAGGAGAGCAGGCCTGTTTGTGAAATATGTAATACCCTTTTCATATACTTTAACCAGAAATGTGCACCTCAACAGCCCTCCTAACCCTTCTAATTTCCCTTTCTCCTCTTAATCTGCTCTGCAAGCCATGAGCACGCATTAAAATCTCCCTAAAACATTTCACCCAGAGGCAATGTAATTCCGCAACAAGCAACCAACATTTCACAGCTCCGGAGTAATAGATTAATTTGAACCTAATGTTGCCCGTCGTTTACTGCTCCAAATGTTCTGGTGTAGACATAGCCCCGAGGCGCAGCGCTGTGGCATGCGCGGCTCCTGGAACCAAAGCTACAGTTGGCTTCACATCTGTGCATCACATTTGCCATGTGCCTCATTATCCCGCGCCCCACTGTGCCTACCTGTCCCAATCAGCTTCTCAGCCACAGGCTATCCAATTTTTTTCCCCCCCCCGACTAAGGATCTTTGTTCTCCTTCTCACTTACTAAATTTTTGCGAGACCTCTGCACCCGAGCAGTAGGGATTCTGCGCATGTGAACCTCCAAGCTTCTCCAGGTTCTTAATTCTCCATTAGGAACAGGAAAATTACAACATTAAGTCTCCGACATGTCACTGCATAAATTGTACCATTTGCAGAATCTAATATAAAGTCAGTGACTAAGCACATAAGCATGTAATAAAGAACTGAGTTGTTTGTTTTGACTTTAACAAGTTCGGTCTGCATCAATTATCTGTAAGTAAAGAAAGAGTAATTTCCAATTCCAGATAAAAACCCCTGTCACAGAAAGAAAAGATTATTACATCCCAAATCAAAACCAACTGTTCCCAAAAGTTTAAAGAGCCAACTTTTTAAAATTCATTGATACGAGAGCAAAAATACATATATTTGTGTGTACAGATGAAAATAAAATCAACTTTTAACAGAAAAATGTGCCTGTTTCAGTATTTAAAGCTCTGTATTTCATTCTCTATTTATAGAAACGTGTGCAAAAAAGGCACAGTGCCTTTATCTCAAGCCACTACATAGTAAAGAAGAGAAAGTAAAATTCAGTCTCAAGCAGAAGCAGGGATTTATCTCAAACCAAACATATCACTGAAACCCAACAGCTCATCACTGCATTAAAAGGTTACGTTGTTTTTGCTTCAGTATACAAAGCACTTGAGTTTGCTTTAAGTTTATATCCTTTGGATTTTTTCCAGTGAGGAGAAATTAAAAATGGTTTTGGTCTAACAGAGCAATGCTCAACCTTTCAAGGAGATGCAGGGGGAACTGGAACCTAACAGACACTGCTCTCTTTCCTTCCAGCAGCACCAAGGGGCCTCAACACAGGTAAAACACCACATTTCTACCTCCTCATAGTCCCTTCTTGCTGGAAGAGGACCTGACACAACTGAAAGCCCCTTATCCAAGCACTGTTAAATCGAATAAACTCCGGTGGCACAACCAAAAATTTATCATCCTGTGAGATCCTGAGGTTCCCGCTGCAAACTTCTTGTGCCATCATTTCTAACAGCAATTTTTACCTGCCCTTCCCTGATTAGCTGTCAATTCTGCCACCAGTCTTACCTGCTGCAGTTTACGAACTATATTAGATTTCTACACATAATTCCAACGCACAAACTCCTAGCACATTTCATTACATGCTTGAATTAATTTATTCTATATGGAATTTGTTACCTTTACAATAAAAAAAAAAAGTTACTATTCATTATTGAGAGCAGACAGATGGAACATGTTCAATTTAAGACATCAATAAGAAGGGAGGAGGGGGGGAAATCTTATAATCCGTGTGGCACAACCTATTCCATCTGGTACTTCCAACTTGTCTGCCAAGACTTTTTTTCCTATATAAAAGTGAACGTTTCTCTTTAGAGTTAACGGAACATTCTTGGGCATTAAGACTCTGCATCTGATTTATAGATAACAAGCAACAACACACATTTAACGTACAATATTTGGAAAGCGTAATCTGTTTCATAAGGTAAAGGTTGTGGGCTTGACCTAGGAGAAAACAAAACAAAACAAAACCCACCAAAAAAAGCACAAACTCCAGGAAATTGTGTTTATCTGAAAATGTTATCTGGGCAGTCAGAACAGAAGCTGCAGCTTTTGCTTTAATGAACCATGAAAGTGATTCAGCAAACTGCTTTGGTCTCTTAAAAACAAATATTAAGCAACACCAATGCTAATTTATACAACAAAAAAATAAAGTTAGCCATCTCTCAATAGGAAGAAAAACATTTTTAGCACATTCCTACCAACATCCAGCATCTAGGAGATAATGCCAAAAACTGTGATGTTTTGGCACGTGTCAAAATCAATTTTAACTGTTGGTTTAAAGGCTACTCAATTAATGGAAATTTACTTCCAATGAACGTTAAGATAATGGAGCTAAAGCAATAATTTTTCTTAATATAACTCCTTCCAAGAGTGTTTAATCAAATAGGTGGATTTTTTTTTCTAGTGTCTTTTTGACAGAGCATTAACGATACATTTTCCATACGTTTCGTTTCCATTCTTGAAGCATGTCCCCTAATTCCTGCAGTGCTTTGCATTAAGCTGTCTCATTATACCAAAGACATTATGTCACTTCTCTGTTTATGAGCACACTGGCCCTCAGCCCTTGCAATAACACCCAGCCACAAACACCCACTTCTGGCAAGCAGCCTAATGACAGAAAAGATTGTTTCTAACCAAAAACGAAGAGGAATCCAATTATCCACCTAAACCTTACAGGCACGGGGGAACACGTTAATTTGCCATAATCGTGTACCAAAGGTTCACATTGATCTTTTACATCTTGGGGAGAGATTATGTGGGCGGCCACGGAAATGAGTGGTCGTGCTGGAGGGCTGCTGGGTCTCACGTGGGTGCGCTCGGTGTGGAAAAGCAAAACAATGAGCATCTGCCTCGTGTATCCAATATCTACCTATCACCTCCTGCATCTCTAGCAAGGAAGGAAAAGTGTTTTCACTGCTAATTTTACAGGATTTTGTTGCAAATCTGTCTTATTTGCTTTGAGTGCCGCCAACTTTTCTTGTGTTTTAAGGAGAAAATCATCACAGAGCAAATAATTTCTCTGTGGAGGGACTGTGCAGGGGTGAGGTCTGTGTCAGCTGCAGGACCTCTGAGCCCAGCACAATCATAGAGTTAAGCATTCTTATCTGTATAAAACTGGACTAGCCACGATTATTCAGTGAAGATATTCAGGGTTTATGTAAAACTAAAAGGTTTCAGCCCCACAGAGGTTTTCTGGGTGAAAGAAGAGATCACACTCGTGTGCTGGGGCACCAAGGTCCTCACCTGCAGCATCCCAGCCCCACAGGGGAGGCAGGTGGGAGGGATGCACAAGCAGAGGAGAAAAAGACTGGAGAATATTGTGAGGATGTTTGAAAATTAGCAATACATTTCTTTTTGCCTTTGGTCACGGCTTTTTTTTTTTCCTTCTGACTCTTGGTCAGAGTTTACTCTAAGGCCAGAAGCACCGCGGGGTCTTTTTCCCCTCACTGAAGTTACAGCGTGCAGGGGACATTTCATTCCTCCCGACGTCCAGAACCTGTACATGATTAAATCTGAGCTGGGGCAGAATTAACATTCTGCTAACAAACCCCTCCTGCATGGGGATGTGGGCCGGGAGGGCCGCGGCCCCGCAGCCGCTCCCCTGGGTCAGGCCATGCTGGGAGGGGAAATAAGCTACAGAGCAGACAATTTTCAGCTTGACTGGTTTTACTTTCTCTACCAGGCCTCACGAAAACAAACTGACAAAACAAAGGACACAAAATTAATGACCCATGCCTTCTGTCAATTGACTCTTAGTAACAGTGGCTAGTTCACCTTAATTTTATTTTATTTATTTATTTTTTTCCTTAGCTTTGAGTGAGTCACTGTAGGCAGCGGTTAAGGTTCATTTAAAAATTCTTCAGAGGCATCACTTGGTTTTCATTAATTTGGTGGCTGTAGTTTCTGATGGTGATGAACAAACAACGCAAAGAGTTTATTAAAACTAAAAAAAAAAAACAACCAACCTCTTAGCCACTGCATGTGTTTTTCCACTAATGGTTGTAAATAATGGCATACCTATATCCAAGAAAAAGACACACTACTCAGGGCTTGCCATCTCCTCAAAACATTTTGCCCTCTTCATTTCCTTTTGAAACACCATTATTTATATGGCTGAAGTTTCACTTGAGAGCTCGCCAGAAAGCCAAGTTACAACAAACCTTTTACAGTGGAGCAACAACATTATTTCTGAGTTGGCTTTACTCGTGTTTTCAGCAGAGGTGGATTTTATGTCCTAGAGAATCCCACTCAAAAAATGCTAATATCTTGATCCCTCTTGCACAGCAGAGTGTTTCCCAAACCTCACTGCAATCACAGGTTTTCCTTTTATAATTCCTGGCACTTCGGGAGAAGGTGCCTGATGCTCCAGCCAGGAGCACTCATGTCCTTTAGCCCTGCATAGCTAAAGCACTGCACAACTTTTTAAATATTTACCCCATTATATAAATGTCCATTGAAGGGCACTTACATAAACGATAAGCGCTTACAGCAAACACTTTTAGAGAGCAGGATCTGTGGTATGCAGAGGAGATAAGGCCACTTCCTGCAAATCCTTATTCACAGAATTAGTCCTTAATCAGGCAAATAGACTCCCTGATATCAATAGGATTTCACGTGTGAGCAAGGGTGGCAGGATTGGGCTCTTAATGGCACGTTTTAAAAATTCATGTTTCTTCCCAGTAAAACCTGTGAGACCTAATATTGATTTTAGTGGCAGTAAAAGCATCCCACTGTGCACATCCTAACCAATAATATCCATACTGTGCAACCTGGTATTCTCCCCTCTAAGAATTTAGTTATATGTCTATGTAGATTAACACCATTATTCACCTTTCTGGTTTATAAAAGGCTGTGCTCAGTGGTAATCTCTATATAAAATAACTAACAGGTATACCAGAGGCTAAAATACATCCGACAAAAAGACAGTATTCAATCAATGAAAATGAGCATGAAGATGCTGCTTGCCAAAAAAGAAAACAGTAAATTAAACACCATTGGAAGGTTTTAGAGAGCTAGTGTAAATGCTAGAACAGGTAGTCCTGTGAAAGGCACAGAAATATGAACCTGATTTACAAGTCTGGGGAGTGAACTGGAGCAGGGGCATGTCTTGGAGTGACTGCAGCAGGCTGGGGATGGGGCCAGACCCCACGCCAGGGCAGGACCACTCCAACTCCTACCTCTGAACTTGAAATTCTATTCATGCACCAGAGGAAAAAGAAAACCAGCATTACTAAAAGTCTATTTCCAGGCAGCTTAACTCACCACTTGCTGTCTATGAACTTCCTAGAAAGTTGGAAATATCATAGCAGTGCTCGCTTAGTGCCACTTTTCGTGCTGTTTGTCAGCATTTCCATTACAAACCTTTTTAAAGGGTTTCCAGCTCAGCCACAAAAAGCCACTTCAGGCTGAAAGCTGGCGTACAGCTTCCCAGTCTGGGAGTGAACGACTTTGTCAAGCTAAACAAAACGTGGTTTATCTCTCTTCAGCAAAGGAAAAGCTCTGGAAGGTTTGAAAATTAACAGAAACTTCTACTTATACAAAGTAGAATATTCTGTATAATGTATATTCTTGTCCTATTTTCTATAGCATTAGCATATAAGTTAAAAATTGCTGAGGATTTTTTTTTAATTTATTTAAATTACAACCACACATAAATGTGATCCCCCTCTGGCTATTTTGGCTGAATCAGGGAATTTTTGCCAGCCTCCCTCAGTTAGGCATTCAGCTGTTGGTGACAATTAGAGAGAAGGAAAAAAAGCCAAAAAAAGCTTTTTTTCTCCCCTTACTCTACCTCTTGCAGCCAAGTTCTGTGAATCACAGGGTATTGGTAACTGAGTATTGACCAATCAGCTCAATCAACAAACAATAACACGCAGCAGCTTCCTTTTATCTGTAAGTGCCAAAGCACTTGAGAAAGGGGCACATATTTATTTTGCAAGATGGTTGAGGTCCCTTGAGGCTGCTTTGCCCTCTGCATGGGAGGAGAAGAGGAGGTTTATAAAGGGATAAGTGCCACAGCCCTGGTTGCTGGTGTGTGGTGGCACAGTGACAGACCTGGCACTCCCCACAGCAAATACATCAGCATTAGGAATTGCAGCTCTGGGGTGCACCAGTGCACAACGGGAAGCTTGAGCAGAAACCAGCCAAGAGGCACAATTAGGCAAGTTAATGGACATAAAGTCCACCCAGGGCTGTAATGAAAGGTCTTGGATCACTGGAAACCAAAATAGTATCTCTAAGGGAGGGTCACTCCAGCCTCACCTAATCCCTAAGGCATTTTCACTGGGATCTGCTACTGGTGTTACCCGAAATGTGGGATGGATGGTGGATGGGTTTTCAGCTGGAGCTGAGCCTTTTCTCATGCCTTTCTACTGGTGCTGATGAGGGGGTCCATGTAGAGGGGCCTGGCAGATGTGCAGAGACACTTTGAGGCTCAGGACTGCTCCCCAGGGCAGCAGGAATGGGGAAAACTAAGGCAGCCATCACTAAGGAACAACTGAGATTATCCATTAAAAAATCCACCTCTCCCAGCAAATATGACTCAAGGAGTGCCCTGGCAAACTGAAATTCCCCCTCCTGCTCCCAGGCAGGTGGAGGAGCTCAGCTTTGCATGGAGGCAAAAGTGGCCATAGGGGTTTTCTCCTCCTTTTTTTTTCCAGTTGGAAAAGTCACCTGCTTCAGCCAGAGCTGTCAGTAAACCACACACCATGAGACATCTGCAGGGCTAACAAATAGTTTCTTCCACAGCAAGACAGGCTTTTTTATTAAAGAGAGCTGAGGTGCTGTGTGTAGGAACGCAGAGGCCACGCAGAGTAAGACACCAGAAAAACTGATAAAAAATGCAGGAATATTAACAATATAAAAATGAAAAAAATTGACACTGCCTGTCCATTTAAAAATGCCTTGAGAAGAATATTTCAAATTGTAAGAGTTTTGAATATAAAGGGGTCCATAGCAACAAAACACTAATATATCTGCTCCTTTTCCTTCATCTGTCTCCAGTATTCATTGAGTGAACAGATGCACACGGCAGCCACTGAAATAATGGGATACTGGTTTAAATGATCACTGGATTAGGCCTTATGGTCTTCATTCAGCAAAGCATTTAAGCATATGTTTAAGGTTAAATACATACTTTTCATGCTTAACTCTACAGGAATAAGCTTAAGTATATGCATCAATTTGAGCAGACACTTAAGAGCTCTGCAAAATCAGGATGGACATGCTCAGACATGTGTTAAGTGCACAGAGCTCCTTAACTGTTGCCTCCTGCAAAATCTCTGGTGGATTCACTGAATAATGGAAAGTGCCTGTATCCTGTGCACAAACTCTGACCTGGGACAATTTTGGGTGATGCCCGTGGGTGCCACAGGTGGGTCCCCCAGGAGCTCAGCGTGGGCAGTAAAACCTGAGGCTGAGAAGCTGCTGCAGAAATGCTGGGTGGTCTCTGGTCATGCTGGAGCAGGGGTTATTTAATACCATTTGTAATGGTTGCTTGGGGCAGGTGGTGGCTCACTGAGGATGGGCTGTAGCACAAATGTTGCTGTATGTTATGCTGGAGAGGCACAGAGCACACAGTGAGGGATTAGTAAGGATTTGGTCCCAGAAATTCACTTCCCAACCCACTTGGAAAACAAATTCTGCTCTAAACTCATGTTATTTCTAATGATGCACAATGATGCAAAAAAAAAAATCAACATTAAAAATCTGCAATTATGTTACTCAAAGAGCTTGGGGGGATTTTTTTCAGTCTGTTGTATCAAAGTATAAAGAGAACTCACTTGATCTTAGAATTCGGTAAATCCCAAATATTTAGCCTAAACTATTTTTGGAGTTGTCTGAAATAAAGGTTTTGCAGAATGTTGAGCCTTATCTAATTTCACCAGATTATTTTAAAGCTCAAATCAAACCAGTATAAATAATGGGTAGAATTACTAACCTGCAGGGAATGTCATCACAAATTTCCTGGAGTTTTCCATGTAACTATGAGCATGACTGGTCTATTTACTGAAAGTAGTATATACTGTATAATGTTCACTGAAAACTCATGTAACTCATGCAATATGATAACCACTAGGGTGCTACTGTGACGTAAAGGATACATTACAATTTTATCCAATTCAAACAGGCAAAAAAATGCTTTTAATCGTCCTGCCCTCTAAACAAATACTTTGTCTGTTCTACTGAACTTGAAATTCAAGGTTATATATAAGTCATCCTGCAATAAAAATAATATTATGGAATAAACAAGACTGCACTGCGATATGATTTGAGTCTTCAATCACTGAATTTTTTTGGAAATATTTATATGAAGTGAATGTGTTATATGTGCCAGGATTTTTTATGGCTCTTATAACGCAGTTGCAATGCATCGTGTTGTTATGTGCAAAAGCTCTGGTGACAAGCACATAGATTGCAGGGCCTGGGCTGGCTCTGGCAGGAGGAGATGTTTCATGGAGGTGATAGGCTTAGCCCTGCAAGGAGCAGCCTGGCTGCAGTGCTGCCCCAGCCCAGCACAGGGATGCTGGCAGAGAAACCTCCCAGCATCACAGCTGGGGGAATGGGGCATCCCTTGTGGGCTGAGCTGTGGGCAGGGGGTGCTCTGAAAGGGGCAGAGAAAAATCCCTTTGAAAAGGGACTGATGTCCTTTGAGGGCATCACAGCTTGGGCACAAATGCCACAGCAGAAGTAAATAATGCAGTAAAAGCAAAATCATTTTCCTGCTGTCACACTGCAAAACCTGTCCTGCAAAGGTGGAATCTCACCTCGCTTTGAGCTGGAGTTGGATGTGATCAGAGGACATTGGTGCGAAGGGAGAGATGTTCCCAGTGCTGGATGAGCTTCTGGGAGGCAGAATTACATCCTACCTTGGGGGCCTTTAATAACAATAACTAAAATGAAAGACACAAATTTGTATTCCTCTCTAATATTTCCCTCTTTTTCCAGACAGAGATCACTTAGGCACGACCACTTCCACTGATGGGGAAGGTCGTCCTGTGTTTTCAAACTATCACCTTGCAAAAGTTTGGGCATTGCTGCCCTCCCAGGGCTGTCACTGTGATGGAAATCTTTCATTCCCTCACAAACTGCTGCCCAGGACAGTCACCTACATTGACAATCCTTCCAAGGGTTTTGGACCATGCATACAGATAAGGAGGAACCCAAGGTTTACACAGCAGCAGAAGATATATCCACTAATTTTCTTTTTATAATGTGGTGCCAAAATGAGACTCATTTCCATGTTCGCACAACAAGCAAGGATTACCTCAATTTTTGTTCACATTTTTAGGCTTGTGACATGATTTTGTAACTTCTCTAATTGCTTGTGAGAAGCAGCATCCACTTGGCATCCCCAGAACCTCTCTTTGCTGAGGGCTTGAGTCCCCCTGTGCCAAAACATCAACAAAACTGAAGTGTCCTGCAGAAAAGCTGCTTTTTACACAAAATTTTGGGAGCCTGGAAGGATTTGGAGCATTAGGGATGACTGCTGCCATCACCCTGCTGCTGATGGCATTAGTCCCTTCATAGCAGGGGATGCATTCCCCATGGTCACTCCATCAGCCTTTTTTTGCTTTCCACAAGGGTTTGAGGAGAAAACCAGAAGAGTGGCTTAGTGAAAACACACCTGTCAGCAGGTGTACAACCCCTCTGTATAGCTACACCAGGTAAAAACCCAAGTGTATCACGAGTAAATGGGAGGGTTCCCCTTCAGACACCCAAGGAACATTCACCCTTCACCTAACGCCATCCTAAATGGACAGGAGAGTATCAAAAAACAGGAAAATAACACCATTTCATTCTGTAGGTCATAAAAGCATCATCCTTCACTGCTAGCCTGCTACTGGAAGTGATGTGTTGCCATCAGCCACTGAAAACCACTGATGCCAA
This sequence comes from Zonotrichia leucophrys gambelii, assembly GCF_028769735.1. Lineage (NCBI taxonomy): Eukaryota > Metazoa > Chordata > Aves > Passeriformes > Passerellidae > Zonotrichia > Zonotrichia leucophrys. The sequence continues at coordinate 21,710,453 of NC_088179.1, read as the reverse complement.
GAGATGCCCATCACAGGGAGCTCGTGTCACCCACAGGCACGTGTGACACTCACAGCAGGCTTGGGAGTGTTTCCAAGGCAGGATTGAATTTTCACTCGGCTCCTAAGCACACAGCTCAGCTGCCAGTGTGGGTTTGTGGATGTAAATCCCTGTTAACATCTCAGGAAGGCTCACATTTGAGTTGCAAACACTGCTGAGGACCAGCCCCTGCTCTGCCCCCTGTCCCTCAGCTGTCTCCTGTTTCCCCATCCCAATGCAAGGGAAACACCTTCTCCCAGAGCCTTATCACAGCAGACAAAGAAAAAAAGCCAAATCCTGAAGATTTACTACCAGAAGCCCTCATCAGAATATACTATGTATCTCATAAAATAAACATGGTAATGAAAACCGGTTTTCCCGAAGCCCTCGAACCTATGAGCATTAGCAGCTGCTCTCTGTAAAGCTGGTGTTGATGTCAGGGGCAGACAGACACCAGCCTGGGAGAAGCTGTGCTGGGCTCTGGTGGAGTTAAACCCACCTTGGCTGGAATTTGCCACGCTCTGTAACCCCACACTGATAATGAGTGTGTACACACAGCTCAAAAGCTCCAAAAAACTGACTCTGAAACCCAAATCTGAGTCGTAATTAGACGCCTCTTTTGCATAAACAAAATCAGACTGTCCTGTGCTTGCTTTAGAAATTGGGCTAATCTTTGACAGGTTGTTCTCATTTTCCAATTACCCACTAGGGAATGCACATTGGCACTCTGGCAAATAATTTTTGGCTGTGCCCCTTGGTTGCAAATAGTGTCATTGCTCTTGGTTAAATCTGTGAAAATTATCCCTCCAGCTCCGTCCTGCTGCCTGCTAGAGCACCCTGCATGGCTTGGAGACTGATTTCTTCATCAGGCTCCATATGCTGCCTCAGCTACAGACTACAGAAATCTGCTGCTAAAGGAGCAACCACTGCTCTGTGCTGAGTGACCAGAATCTGCTTTTTGAGTCCCCATGAACAGATTTTCCTATAAAACCAGCATCATTCATCTGCACTGCTGTCACAGGCAGTGGCCAGGTGAATTCATGGGCATCAGAGAGGCCTTGGCAGGAGTTTTTGGCAATCAGTTTCCCAGCTATATCAGTCTGATTTGGAAGAGGTAAAATGTTTCAACATTGCAGATGGAGGATGGTTGCTGAAAAGATAAATCCCAAAGGTGCATAAGCATGTGATTGATTTAAGCCAGCACATGAGACTGCAATTGGAATTTTTTCTTGTCTCTGTTTAAATATTTGGTATCAGAGAGAACCTAAAGTGATACTTTTCCACCAGGACTTTGCTTTCATTTTCCCCCACCTTTGCTGAGGATGAATTCAATAATAAATCACATGCAAATTTTTAAAATTTACTTTAAAAAGGGATGTGGCAGAAAAATGTTTTCAAAGCAGATCCCAGAGCAACCCCAAGTCCTTGGAGTCTCAGGGCTCCAGAGATTCCCTTGGCCTCAGCTATACAGTGATGCCACAACTCTGCCACATTGTGTTTCTGGTACCAGGAACAACATTGTCATTTGCCCCTCATGGGACATAAAACCTGAGTGTTTTGGTTTGCTGAGCATTATGGACGGTGAATTATACCCCAAAAAAACCAGGAATACTTTAACTTGAAACAGTCTAGATTAAACCATGTACACTAATATTTATGGAGCCAAAAGCAAGAAGTTTATGTAGTAATTTGATTTAAAGTAAAATATAAAACCTTAATGCGCTTTATAGTCATAGGCACCCCTAGCCACGTGTCTCTCTGTAGATAAATAGATGCACATGGGTAGATACACATACACATTTATAGCACTGGGGTCCCTCTAATCTGCAAAACAATCTTACAGGGTTTTCTTCAGTCAAAATGAATTAGATGAATTAATTAAACAAATCAAACTAAACTTAGTCACAGCAGCGCTCATTGCCTAAAGAGCCTCATAAATCCGATGAATGATGGGATGATGGCAAATACATCCTCATTACCATGCTAAACTCAGTTTGCTGAATAAATTAGTCATGTCATCGGTGTCGTCACTGCATTCCTCTGCCCCAGCCACTGCACAGCTGCCTCTGCTCCCTCTTGTGCTCCCCCAGTACCTGCCAGCTTCAAAGGGGCTCTTGAGGGAATTAATGACTCAATGTTTGCAAAGCACCTTGAGATCCCGCAGGTGAAAGGTGGGTTATAATCCCCCCCTGGATTGTCCTGTCTGTGTCAGCCAGCAGGAGAAGCCATCAGTGCTGGACCTGTAGGGTTTTCTTGTGGCTTTGGAGGTGCCCATGTGCCACGTGTTGGGGTGTGGAACAACCCTGCATGTGCTGGTGGGAGCAGGTCAAACACCACCCAGGCTGCAGGATGCACCTGTGCTGGCCTGCGGTGCTGTGAGTTCACTTTGCCACCATGAATAGGAAAAAAATCTCTTCTCTGTGAGGGCAGTGAGGCCCTGGCACAGGTTACCCAGAAAAGCTGTGCCTGCCCCACTCCCAGAAGTGCTCAGGGCCAGGCTGGATGGAGTTCTGAGCAGCCTCCTCTGGTGGAAGCTGTCCCTGCCTTGGCAGGGGGCTGGACCAAGGTGATCGTTAAAGGCCCTTCCAACCCAAACCATTTTATGGTTCTACAATAAACATGGCAAGGTTTATGGTTTATGGGGCTTGCTGGAAGACTCTGCAAATGAGCTCCTTGCTGGTGTTTGCAGATCTGGCCCATCCTGCCTCTTAGCCCAATGCTCATCCTTCTCCTTGCCACTTCTCTCAAGGATATTCCCTAAACCTGCCGAACGAGTTCTGCTGCTTTTTAATGAGAACCAACAAATCTCTCCCTGTTCTTTCTCTGCTTATGGACTTTTTTATTTTTTTTTAATTTCTGGAGAGCAGAGAGACACAAGGCAGTAACATCCTCTAGCACTGGATCCCTCCACCCTCCAGCCAAGCATCCTGCTCCCTTCCCAGCAGGGACAGTCAGCCAGAGCTCACGTCCTTGCCAATGCCTCTGAGCAACAAGTGACAGAGACACCCTGATATTTCAAAAGGTTTCAAAGAAAACCAGTGGGAAAATAATTCCAAGCAGCTATACAGGTATTAAACTCCTTCGTGAGAAGCTGCCAAATTTCAAGCAGAATAGTTGGCGTTTTCTCTCACAGTGTAGGAAAGGGGAGGAAAAAAAGCAAAACTTCATTATGTAACTTTGAATAGACTGAGTTAGGCCATCTCTGGTTCCTGCTCTGGCAGAAGTCCCAGGTAATATTCCAGGAAGCTGCTTTTATAGGCAAAGAAACCCGTAAGCAACTATCTGAACTCACCATGTTCATGTGCACATCTCATTTACTTCAGGGGAAGTTGCACACATGCATTTGCAACTAAAACTTCTCTTCCAGGTGTAAATTGAACAAAAACATCCCTGAGGAATCTACCTACAAGCACTGGGATTTGCCTTGCACTCGGCAACATTTGTATTCCTCGGTGCAATTTTCAGCTGTGCATTGCAGGAGGGAAGGCATTACTCAGCCTGCTTTATTTTCATATGAATGAGGGTTACTGTAAGAGGGAACATTGTTTTTAATATTGGCCCTGAAAAGTACAAGCCAGCAGATGGCAGTTTAAACCACATTCAGTCAAAACAACATCATATTTTAGCCAGGGCCATTATTGTCAGATCATTTCCACACATGTATTTGAAGATTTGACTGTGAGGATGGTAAGGAGATGAAAAAGAGGGCTGGGATGGCTGGCAGGACTGCTGCACCCCTGTGGGACAAGTTTGCACATGGGCTGTTTCCACTGGTCAGCGCTGCAGGTAGTTAACTACTGCCAAGTAATTTTCCTAATTCCCAATATTTAACTATGGGTAGAAAAGTGGGGAGAAAGGGATTTATAAATCTAAACCAAAGCATTCCCATTCTTCAGTGGGGTTTTGGCAGGAGGGAGCACCCCAAAGCCTCCTGGTGTGGATGGGGACACAGCTCCCCACACATTCCAGGATGATAAACCTTTGATATGCCTTACACTTCACTGCCCTGAAAATGCAACTTTCCACATTTATGAATACAAACAACACTATTATCTCTACCTTTCTAATATTTAACTAATCTAAACACTCAGGTAAAATGTTATCTGAAATGGTACTTCTATAAATGCATTAACTTTGTCTTCCTTTGACTTTTAAGATATCTTTCCTTATTAATACAGCTGAAAAGATTGTTTGGAAAGCCTCCGTAAAGTGGCAGAGCAAACAGATGAAGGGCGTTCTTTAGTAGTTCTTTATTATTAGCTTTCAAATGATGCTATCTTCTTGTACTTTTCTTAACGAGAAAATAAATAGAATTTGTCTCACACACAGCTGTGTTTTTCTTTAGCTAAGGAATGCACAAAGGGAAATTTAAAAATCGTGCATTATCAGTGAACAAGCTAGTTAAAGTAAATAGATTCCAGCCAGCTTGCTTCTAAGAGATTAAAGGTTAATGATGGAACACCTTGATCAATAGATTCATGAATTATCAAAGTCTACAAAAGGTACATCCAATCTTCTGGCATTATCTGCCCAGCAAATGCTGAGGACAGACACACACCATCTCTCAACTGAGCTGCTGCATTTTCTGTCATATTATTTAGTGCTGTTTACAGAACAACTGGCATTTCAAGAGCATCAATTAAAGAAGTTATCTGACTCCAGCTGATTATTTTAAGGAATTCAATGGCTGATGCAGGATGCTTCTTTAAACATACAATAGATGTCCAAGATCCTTCTTATTCTACCAGAGATTATGTGGCAAAGCACTGACCTGAGGAGATGCACACACCTCTGGTACCACCTCAGCAGTTCTCACTTATCGGGGCCTTAATGCTAAATAAATATGTCTGGATTTGCTAAGTAACCCATAAAACAATTACCCAGCTCTCAATTGTGTCTGAGCAGCTCTGAGACTGCACACCAGGAATAGCATGAACTTGTTAAAGTCAGCTTGTAATCCCTTTCTGGGACAAAGAGTACCAAGGTAAGCTGTGCCTTTTGAAGTGTGGGGAAGGTTTGTGACAGGCAGCCCCGTAAAACCACGGGCAAACAGTCTGGTGCAGGTGGATTCCCACTGCCAGCAGCCAGGCAGGTTTGAAGTCCACAGTAGCTGTCCCACTGCAGGAAAGCTGAAGTGGTTTTGCCTGGCATTTATTGAATCCATTTCTTATATAAATCTTTTGAAATGTGTTTATCCCAACACAGCTTCTGCTGGAAAATCAACCTTCCTCAAGAGGGTTAACACTTTAACTGAGTCTGAACACATTAGTGTGGAGACATTACTGAGATTATTTATTTATTTGGGAAATCTGCTTTAATCTTTTAATAAAGAGGCTTAATGTCTTTGTGTGCCATTCATGGGCAAACGAATATTTTAACTCTGTTCTGTAATGATCCTCATGGACTTTTAAATCCAGGCCCATATATCCTGCCTCTTCCTAGGAATGCCTGTTTTAATAACATCCTTGGGTGTCATTCATTGGGTCCTTCATGGATTAATCTATTCAGAAGATAAATTGGACCCATCAGGTCAAAGTATTTTCACTGGAAATTCAACTCACCTGAGCCTTAACACCTCCCTCCCCTCCCTAGCAATTCCCTTCCTCCTTCCCTTCCCTTCTCCACCCTTCCTCCCTGGTGATAAAGTGAACAGCACGATACAGGACATCAGTTTGTTTTAACACAGGAGTGTGTGTCCAGTTTATCTATCTCTGCACCAAAACCAGTACCACAAAATGCCACAAACCCCTTGAAAAAGTTAAAAACAGAGCTCAGGGCCTCCAGTGTCCAAACTTCCAGGCAAGCTCCAAGGAAATGGAGGAGCTTGGGACAGGAGGCAGGGATAGCCTGAGGATTTGGTGCACATGCTGCTGTCCTGGGGCTATTTAATATGAGTATCTTAATTAAATGGTAAATTCCAAAGGAATTTCCAACTATTCCTAATTGCCTATTACTTTATCAGGCCAATATGAAGTGGAGAAAGGAAAATCCATTGGAGCATGCATTTTCTGCTGTTTATGTGCCATAAGAACAGTGCTATTAACCCATGCTGGCAATTATGATGGGATTATGGCATGCCCACTATGGAAGAATTTAATTGCAGTTATATCAGATTTAAGGCCCTTTCACAGATTATTTCACTCTGGGCTGTAACACCAGCCCTGGGTAACACAGCAGCTTTGGGGCTGAGGCCCTGCAGAGTGGGAGAACATCAGCTCAGCTGTCGTACAACATTGCTCTGGTGAAATTTGCCCTCCAGCCTCACCAAAACCTTGTCCTCATATAAACTGTGCCAGTGTCCATTTGCAGGAGCCCGTGGAAATAAAAAATCAGCATTGTCTGGCAGAGGGTTCCATTGCCTCAGCTCAGGGAACAAAACCCTTGAGAAGCCAGTGGATCTCACCTGCAAGCACATGAAATCCCACCTGGCTTTGATTTGAATTGATGAATCGAGAAAGGTTTTGCTGGAAATTGAGCTTAGATTTGTGCTAAAAGTTTGCAAACCTCAGCCCAGACAGCTGCCTTCAACAGGCAGCACCTTCTGTAGGACCTCAGGTTTCCTGGTAAATCCTTTTTGGGCTCTGGTTTCTCATTCCTATTGCTCCTGCCCTTCTCCACTATGGAGTTACATGCCATGATGCAATAAAACAGAAATCTTAAGACATTCTCATTCTCTGTTAAAAGCAGCTAATTTTAACAACACATTGTGCCTGTATCTATCCTCATTGAGAAAATTTTATGAAACAAATTGTCCCATACATTTCAAAGAAAGTGTCAAAAAATAGATGACTACAGAGAGGTGTCCAAAGGAATATTTAATTTCTTCTTTGGAAGCAAAAATAAACAGCCTATTCCAAGCTATTTATTCTTTGCAGTATTTAGAGATGCTGCAATGAGGGAAAGCCCACACCTCTTAGATGTGAACTTGGGATTTTTATTCTCTACATGCAGCTTTATTCACTATGGATCCTGTGGGCATGAAGCCCAGGTACATACAGATTTCCAAAATGAAACAGGAGAACAAAGAGACTGAATGCCCTCTTCATGGCAGGTTACAAACATTGATTTTCTCTTATTTTACCCAATTTGCACTTAACTTTTTCTATTAACCCTTTGATTCTGCAGTTTTACAATGTTAAGCTCTGAGGCTGCAGCCTCAAGCCCACATAATTAGGTACAGCCTCTGAAAATCCTTCAGCTCAGTTCACCTTCAGCTTCCTCCCCAAAAATTTCAAATACACTTCAAAGCCCAGGTACCAAATTTTAGTATTTTATCTTAAATCTCAAAACCTTTGGTATTTTTCTTGCTGTTGGGGAGTAGCTCTTCAATAAGTCTGGAGATCTACCCAGACAAGAAAATTAGTATTTGAATGCTATGATTTGAAGTGGGGAGGAGGAGGTTGAGGGGGCTCCTCCTTGGGTGACAGTAGTGAAAAAGCAACAGTGAGCTGATTGAGATGAATGCTGCCTTTAAAAGAACCAGAAGTATCTATTCAGTGAGAAAATAGGACTATTCCATAAAAGAGATGGGAATCAATTACAGCCTCTCATGAATACAAGGCATGAGCACTAGTTAAAGCAACAGCTCTTGACCCACAAGGATAACCTATTTCTGAGCCACAGATCACTTTGTAAGAAAACATATGTCAAAACATGCATCTGAGATGCTGAAGCTCCTGTCTTCATCAGTATTGAGAAAAAAAAATAAACCTCTGCAAGAATACAAATTGCTTTGTGCAAAAATAAGAATTATCAGTGCAAATTACAGCTGCCCCAATGGAAAAGGGTGCAGTACAGGTAATATTAGGCACCTTTGCCCTGTGAACAAGGCTATAGCTGTAACATGGCTGCCAGGCAAGGAGCAAAAGAGCAGGAAAAACAAAAATAAACTCAAAAAGTCATTGGATCAGAAGCAAAGGAGATAATTTAAGATCTGATTTGGTAAATTGGGATGATATTATGGAAAAAGTGGTTGTAAGGAAAATCGAGGATTTGAGAACGCATCAGTCCAGCCCAAGTCACACAGATCTTTCTTCATAAGCAATGGCTTTTCTCCAATTTAATTTCATTTGGATCAATTACCATTAGCCAGATCCAAGCCCAGACTTGAGCAAGCCAAGCTGAGGGAGAGGACATTAAAACAAATAATAAAGGAATTGTAACACACTGAAGGGGAGATGGTCAGGCTTGCTAAAACCATGGACACTACTTCAAAATCCAACACACAAATCCAGCATTGGTAGCCTGCATGAGAATGGGGCAGTGCTCAGTTTGTATTAACCTAATAAATAAGGAGTAGGGATTTGGAAATTACTGAAGTTGTTATTGCAACTGTTTACTTTGTATAAGCTAATAGGGGGTTAAGCCCTCCCAAGAGTCGTTCCCAGGAATTGTTAAACAATTTACAATCCTGAGAAAAAAATGCATCAATATTGGATTTGAAACCCATCTTGAGAGACTGGTCAAATATGAAATCAGCCCTAGAGAGCACACTTCAGTGCAATGCCTGAGCCCTTAGATAATCCCCAACATGCTGAGACTGCCTTCCCCCACCCTGCCAAGGGGAAAAACAGAAGGAATGAGAAAGAGAAAACTGAAGGGCTAAATCCTGCACTCCAACCACTCCAATGGAGTGAGAAAACCAGATGCCTTGTTTCTAAGTGTGAAAGTGGATGAGACATCCCTCAGTACCCAATGGCTTGCACTGCAAATCCTGCACTGGAGCTAAGATCATTGCTCTTGCTTTTTAATATTTTAGCTGTTAGTAATAATTTTATGAATAGTCTAACAATTACAAATATCATTAATTAAATTTATCACATTGCCCCAATTACAAATGTCATTAATTAAACTTATTACATTGCCCTTATAATATTTCATACATGTTTTGGCCATAAACTGAAATCTATTTAACGTTGTATGAGTTTGAATGGAGCTTGAATCATATTATTTTTGAAAGCCAGTGCAATTTTTGGTCCCATCAGAAGGCTCTTGAAGACAACAATTCCACTGCAATCTTTTTGGCTTTAATTTGAGCTGAAGACACCTGAGGTGAAAAAGTCACGAGTACGTTTGTAGTCCAAAGCAGAAGGAATTACACACTGAGATCTAAGAAGAATAATTTTCAGAATGTGATGATAACAATTTAATTATTTCCTTCAGAAATTCAAAACTGAATTACCAAAGCCAGCACATCCACATAATTTGGGACAGTGTCTGAAGTCTTCATTCCTTTACTCTTCGTTGTCTCTGCTCACAGCTTGCAATTAAATAAAATGCTATGAAAATTCAGTGCCAGCTGTTAGCATCATCTACCACTGGCAAAAAATAGCACTAGGGAAAATTAAACTACCTGGTGTTTGATTATAATTAAAGTCCAATGGACCAGGCATGGCTGCTTCTGTGTGCACATTTCTAGGGACCACCAGCTCCACCTGAAGGGCAGTGCAGGGCTCTCTTTCTGGTACATCCATAGGAAATGGCTGTGAAAATAATTCTGCTATTGGCAGAATATGGGTTCTTTTCCAAAACTAAGAACAAAGCCACAGATCAAAATCCCTACTCTAGCTGCGGTGATTTCTCATACTGATAATTAAGTCCATTTTGCATATTGCAAAATCACACTGACTGTCACTGTAAATTTTCTCCCGTTATTGACAAGCTGTTTGCAGATCCAGAGATGAGTGGGCCTTTTTCTAAATCCATGATTAGGTATATATATATCACCTACATCACTGACATCATCCAATAAACTTAATTGACGGTGGTTTGTCTTAACTAACCTACGTTTTCAAGGTGTTGTCATGCAGAATGAAATGTGTGTGCATTTAGAATCTGCACCCCCTGGGATGGCTGGCATAGGTACAAATCCTCAGTTATAAAGCTGAGTTATAACCCAGCCTTCCCAAGAAATGCTGATGGCATTAGTGGTGTGATTTCTGATAAGATGCCCACTCCTTCCTTCCCTTGGTCCTACCTCTGAACCAGCATGTGCAGGTTTCCCAGCCACCTCCAGGGACGGTTAATCACCAGCCAGTGATGCATTTCTCTCCCTGGCCATACAGACCAACAGGGACAGCATGTACAATGGTCCCTGCAATATCACCTCACTCTGCCTCTGCAGTTTCGCCACGTCAACTTTCTTTTCCATGGGACCGTCTGATGAAAAATAATGAACAAATTTCTCATATTCCACAGACAGGGACACATCACGACAAGACTCATACCAGACTTATGTTATGATTCAAAGGAATCATACAGCTCTGCCTCACCAGAAACCACTTGGAACAGGATCATTGCTTTGGATGCGCTCAAGGCAGCCGTGGAACAAATGAGCAAGCCAAAATATAGCAGAGCTCAAGACACTTCTGAGTTTTTAATGTCTTATTAGAGATGAGCAAATGCACTGGAGAACAAAGCACACAATTAACTGATCTTATTCCAGACCCTTTCAAAATCCATGCAGTGAAGTCCCTCTTCCCCTCCCTGCCACTGAAGCCCAAAAGACACATTATCTTTGAAAATGTGCTGCAGAATTCCCAGGGTCAGCGGGTCTGGCATCGGCTGCAGGCTCCGCATCGCGTGCACTGGGGCTTCCTCGGGGGAAGCAGCACTCGCTGCATTCCACCTTCTTAATGGGGTGTAATCAGGAACACGTTTGCTTCAGACCTATTAGTGAACTTCCCGCTCTGAGCCCAGGCTCTTTTCTAAAGTCATTTCTGTAAAACCTAAATATCAAATTGACGGCATTTTGTTAAAGACAGTACCTGGCACTCTCGCTGATGAGATTTCAGCCCTGTGTGTTTCCCTGCTTTTTGCATGAGAAAGGAAAACACAGACATGCTACTTGCTCTTTCTCCTTTAACTTTCTTTTTCTCCTTCAGTTTTTTTAATCTGTACAAAATAATGGGATGTTGTGTTTTTCCGATACTGAATATGAAAGAGAGTCACAACTCAGAGTTGGAAAAGCCTGCCTTAATTCTTGGCTACAAATTCTATATTTGTTTTTGGATCACTGCATAAATGGGGTAAGATTAATACTTCCTTGGTTTCAAAAACACACTGTACAAAGTTGCCTGATTCAAATACTAAACTTGTGAGTTGTCAGTTTAAACAAGCAGCGTGTTTCTTTCTCTTTGTCATCATCCAAAAGAAAAATAAATGATAGAAACTCCTTCCCCACTGCACTCCAAAGGGCTGTCATTTAAAAAATGACAGTGCCTGTAACTTCATCCACAAGTTCTGCTCAATATCAAAATTGCCCAGTTTTAATACTGGGGCATTCCATTCAGACAGAGATGCTGACAATCAGCCCAGCTTAGAAACTATTATTGGGTGCATAACTAGCCAGCACAAATACTGGCTTCCACTGAACCAGATTTATTAGTACACTCACAAGACAAAAGGGCAGAAGCAGCTATCCCATGTGATTGCCCTGCTCAGGCTATTGTATTTTACCCAGGCACCCTTGAAAGCAGCTGAAAATCCTGGATTTGGGTCAAACACACCCAGAAATAGCACAATTCCACAGGGATGAGGAATGCGCCCATTACCCAGCAGGTTTGCTGGAGGGGTTTATCCCCTTTGCTGACCAAGACCCTCTGCAGGCAGCTCCCCACACCCAGGGCCCCTCAAACAGCTGGGGAACCTCCCCAAAATCACATTTCCCTGTTAGGTCAGTGGAGCACTGCAGCTCTGGGCTGCCCTGCCTTTAGAGGACGTGGAAGGAGTTCTCCAGCCTTGGCTGTTCTCTGAGTGGAGTTCCTCCCTGGACTGCATCCAGGCAGCACGGCTTTCCCAGAAAACCTGAACAGAGTCCACCCCGGCAGCCTGGCAGGGAACACGGCTCACAATTCATGTTTTATTAAAGCAACATCAGGAACACCTCTCAGTGTGCATGAGCATCTATTCTCACACTCAGAAAAAGCTCTCATCCAGCTCTTGGCACTATCTGTGATCATGAGAAGAAATGTTAAAATCCCTCTGTCTAAATCACTGGGCTGGGATTAAATAAACTTAGGTTCAGTTCTTAACTCTACCACAATATTTCTGTGTGTTTCAGCTGCCTATGAAACTCTTCCATATCCTGGAAATCCCAGTTTATAGAATTGCAAGAACTGCATAGAAATGAGAAATTTCAATTTTGGAGGAAAAAACCTCTAAATCAGAACTGAAAACCAAAATACCAATGCTGCCCTTGAAACAAATACTCAGGAAAAAATTCCTGTGTTTAGAAACACGTATACACATATGACATTATCCCACAAAACACTGGAGTCCTTTTGAAAGATTTCTTAATGGTTTTCCCTACAGTGAAACAATTTCACCATCAGGTGCTGTGTGGATGAAGACACCTTGGTATCTGCATTGTCACCTTCTCTCAGAAGACAACTGATTAAATTGCACCTGCTACACATTTTGTTTCTCATGAGCCAAAAGGCCTGGAAGGGGAATGGAACCACTTTGTCTTTTCATGCCTTCATTGACTCGGGTGGCTGTGGAGCCACGTGCTGAAAAGGAAAAACTTCCAAGCTCATTTCACTTGTCAATGAATTTTTGGAATTCCCTATTGTTTCTAATTTCTCTCCCAGATGAGACCAAGGCCTCAAGGAGAGAGTTGGTGGTCAAGACGTGTTGGGATATGCAGGAGCTGGGTTTATCTCCCTGCTCTGCATCCAACACCTGGCCAAGCAGAAGATAGCACATGGTAAGGTAACACCAGTTCAGCTGGGGACTGACACATTGCAGACACACTCACCAACCAGGGTAATCATATTTTCTGTGCCTGTAACCACCACACCCAACCCTGACACACATTTCCAAAGGGAGACCTCAATGCAAGCAGAAGATTCTCACTAAAGCTTCTTGGGTTTAATGAATCTGTATTTTCTGATAAAAAACATTTTCCTTTATTCGAGCAAGAGAGTCACAACAGCTCCTGGCTGGATTCTGGTTTTGCCTCGAGGCCACATCTTTCTGCTTAGGAAGCAGCTATTTACCAGCTGCTCCCAGTGCCCTGGACTAGGAGAGCCCATCCCACTGCTGGGACCGCTCTGCCCACCCTCCCTGTGCTCTACACTTCTGCTGCCTGTGATGAGCATCCTGCCTATGGGAAGAGCCTTCTCCTTCACCAGTGGTGCTTTACAAGCTCCTGGAGGATTTGTTTCCAGCAGCAGATGGCAGATGTGGGGACGCCCACCTGAGCCCTCCTCAGAGACCTGGCAGTGTAAAGAGTTTATGGCCAAACCTCAGCAGAGCCACTGCAGCCGGGGAGAAATCTCACACGGCGCTTCTGTTTCTCCTCACTCGTTCGGGCTCCACATGTGCAAACCCGAGGTGTAAAAAAACAGAGCCTGATCTGAATATTGCATAGCCAAGCCCGGCAGCTAAGCCATCATTAGGTGTTGACTTGACAAATTTTCTGGGGTCAGTACCTGTGTAGTCTTTCCTATAAAGCAAGCCAGCTTGTTTCTCTCTTCTTACTATTGCAGGCCAGTTTTAAACCTCCCCGAAGACTTTATTTGTAGGATGTGCCTTTGCCTATGGAAAAGTAACATGTGCAGACAAAATAACTGTTTTTCAGGTTTGATACTCAAGCCCAGCTGAAACTAATCAAAAGTCTGAGATCTTTGGACCCTGTAAGGGCAAAGCTCCTAATGAAGACAGATGTTGGACAACAGGAGGAATGAAAGGGTATCTGGTCTCATCTATACCACAGGGTGGATTTCCCAAAGGAATTGACGTGATTGAGTTGTGTCCTTTTTAAATATTATCCTTCTATTTCTTCCACTTAAAGTCATCTCACATGTGTGCTTTTCCCTGTTTGCTTCAAGACTTACAAAAGGTGCTGGTTCTTGTTTGTTTTGAGAGATATAACTGGGAAATATTATTCTTTCCTCTTTCACAGAAAAAGTTATTTATCATTACCTTTGAGGATTTACTCAATGACTTGGCCAGCTCAGCCAATTCCTAGTTATGCACTCATTTGCATGTGACACAAGCTCAGGTCCCACTCAAACATGTAAAGGAAAAATGTAATTTCTCTGCAGTGACAAGATCCACCGAGTTTTGTAGTGGAAAATGTGTTAAAAATGAGAAAAACAGCTCAATGCCAAAAACAGTGTATCCCAGGGCTGCTTTAGTGAGACTAGAGTCTTTCCTAAAATAACACACATTGTTGAAACTGATGTCCCATATTTGTCCTTGCTAAAGATATAGAAGAAGCCTGTGTGCCATGAGATGTGGGCATGGCAGTGGCATCTCCTTTTCCACCCCAACTCTTGGATCCATTTATGCCCTAAAACATGTCATTTCACTATACTTCTCATTATATCAACTTTTATTACTCCACATTCTATCAGCTATGAAATGATGCAACCCTTTAAAAAAGAAAAAAGAAAGTTCAAAGAATGGAATTTGTCTCTATCACTGAAGAACACCAGCATTGTACCAGGAAAAGTTTAATAAATAAAGGCCCTTGTCCCCACCCTGCCTTGCCACTTGTAGTTTCCCAGTTCCCTTAGTGCCTAACCTTCAGTTGCTGCGAAACCAGATGGTTAAACAATTAGATAAATCACGGGCATTGCTTACTTTGTCTCTTCTGTAAGCACCAAACAATAAATCTCACAACTTTCTTGCCACGAAAGCGACGGTGAATGCCCAGCCCTGGCTCAGCAGCTGGACTCCTATTTCCTGGGCCCACAGAAGACAGAAAATATCACATTTCTACCTCATTCGACCCTTTCAAAATCCCTGTCACGCTCCATTGCTTTACAAGGCATCATTTCACTGTTGCAACAAAGATTACAGGGAATCTAACAGGTAAGGCCCCAAGCAAACACGGAGCAGAGCAGACCCAAACAGGAGGCACAAGGACTTCATGTCTTATCTGCTCCCCATCTTGGCATTTCTAACCACAGGACTGCCCTGCTGACAGCCCTGCCTGTCCTCGGGCAATGAATCTGTAATAAGATATACACACACAACAAATAATGGAGGTGGTTTGTTGTGTTTGGGGTTTATTTTTTTCCTGAAAAAATATATACCGAGGTAATTAAATTGCTAACATGATGGATGGCCTCATTTTATATTTGAATTCAAAGTGACTTGCTGTAACATATAAAAAAGTGACTTGCTGCAAAAAAAGTGTGATGATATAACTTGCACTGAAATAGAAATATGGATATTTTCCTTGAATTGTGAAGAATCCAACTATGATGCTCTTGCAATGACAACGTATAGCATTCGGATGTTTTACCCCAAATCCTAGAGCATTTTGGAGGTATTAAGTAACTCAAAAGTAGAGAAACTGAGGCACTGTGGGGTTGCAATGTATTTCAGATAACACAGAAAAAAACAGTTAGAAAAAACATATCACAGTAACCTGGGAAGGAGACTAATTATTTTAGTACTGGACCTTATAGAAGACTTGCAAAATAAGATATTGTATATGGCTTTGGCAGCATCACTTAAAGCTGTACAAACTCCCATTTACAGATCTAATTTTCAGAGAGACTCTAAGAGTATCATATCAATACCACTCTCACATCATCATGATATGGGAAAACTGTCTGATTTCCTTACTCCCCTTTCTCTTATCCCACAGGAAAAAAATAAGAAGCGCTGACCAGCAGCTAAAAATATTTCAGAATAGCTTCAGGACTTTCACAGAGTCATTAAACAAACTAAGGATTTGATGTCATGTTTGAAGGCCTCTGTTAATGGGAAGTTTGGGTTGTAATGCATTATAATTTAGGGGACCTAACTTTATATTTGCTCTCTTTCTGTGAGAAATTTGTGATCCATACTGCAAGTTGTGGAAGCATTGGCCAGCAGCCATGAAAGTATTAAATGTAAATGGCTTGTTACCTCAGCAGTTATTTGCTGTGCAGCAATGCTGGGTTTAAAAATCCACTCCAAAACCCTGTAAATCCCGGTATATATTTTCTTGCTTTCGCCTGACACTCACAGAGTTAACAGGCAAAACATTTCAATAAAACTTCCACACAAAGGAGCTAAGATGTTAAAAACTCACTGTTCACATCTGTTCATCATTTCATTGTGCGGCCACACGTTAGATAACCGCGCGCACTCGCGAGAGCACAATGCCCAGCCCTGACCTCAGCTGTGACATCAAACAAGCACACGGGGGAATTATTCCAGCCTTTTGGCACTGCCGTGGTTCACTTCCACAAAGGGAGGAGCAGAAAAACTCTGCCTGATGAGCGGTGAGACGGCAAGATTAGCAACCAACTTCTATCAGCCCTTTGCTGTGGGTTTCTTTGCAATAGGAAAATGTGAGCCCGTAAATAGGTCCATCCCCTAAAATTAAGCAAGCATCATAACAGGGCAGTTAAGTAACCTGTAATTACACTGTCACTTGTATTAACTCCATCACCCGCTAATAGAGTAAGTTATAGTGGAAGCAGCCAGTGTTGTTAGGAGGGTTATTTATTTTATGCCCTAATTAATCAGTACTGACACTGAACCACATCCTTCCTCCTTCCTCATTATTTAAATCACCCATTTATATGGATGAGCCTCTTTGCTTTGTGCATTTCATTAATGCCTCCACATGCTCCCACAAGGAAAGCGGCGGGTGCTGTTCCGGAGAGGGGGCAACAGAAACGCCTGGAGGGTGCTCTGCTCTCCCAACCTCTGTTCCCTGGGAAGGGCAGTGGGAAGTCAATGGGGTTGAGTCTTTGGGGTCTGGTCCTGTCACAGTGAAAGGGAAGAAGCAGCTTCCCAGTGTTTACCCAGTTTCAAGCATTTTGTACTTGAGGAGACAGAGCAGGACATCAATGGGGAGGGCACCACCACACAAGGAAACCTTTGCTGCAAGACAGGCACATGCCTAAGTGATTTCCTGAATCAAGGTCCTGATCCTAAAATTGGAAGTGACAGGTAGAAGTTCCCTTATGCGCCCATCACCCATCCTGAGGCTGCAAGTGAAATAGAGAAGCAAAAACTACTTGGTCTGCATGATGGAGGTCAAAGTGTGGTGGGTTTAAATTGACTAGAAGGCAATTTGGAAAAGGGAAATTCATAATATCTTCTGCAGGACTTTATGTAGGGGTACACAAATTACACAATAGTTCCCCTAAACTTTGGGGGCTTTTTTGCACCCATGTTTTAAGGGGGTCCCTCTGCAGTACTTCATAGCAGAACAGCCAAATCAAAGTCTGAATCAAAGTAGTTTTGATGGAATAGTTTAAAGCCAAATTTATTTTTTTTACAGTAATTTATTTTACGTTGCCCTTTTCCCAAGTTGTTTCTGAGTGCACACCTCCCAGGCAGACACTTGCTGTTGCACATGTGTAGACTCTGCAGAGCCACTTGGAAAGACTATCAGAATTTTTTGACTACTAACTTGTTCAAACAAAATGCACAGACTGGCTCACATTGATGACTCTCCCTCAATGCAAGCAGCCTCTCTGAGGCTCTCTTGGAAGGTCAACAAGGAGATGGGGAAGGCTGGCTGAGCACCAGGCAGCAGGACAGAGCCCAGCCTGGGCCCCCACGAGACAATTCCTCACAATTTCCATGCTCTGCTGCCCTCCCTGGCATCACAGCTAAAGAAGCCTAACATTGAAAAAACACCCCAAACCTCTTTAAGTTGTTATTCTGCTTCCTGCCTTCAACACAAGCAGCTCCTGACACAGTTCAGTCACTTCCAAAGTGGGGCTGAGGTCTGAAAATTCAAAACTCACAGGGGATGGAGAGAAGGATGCATAGCCAGGATTGGGAAAGCTTTAATGGTGCAGCGCTGTCCAAACCCAGCTTAGCAGGATAATGGAAAAGGTCCTGTATGCCAGAGGAACAAAATCTGAACCCAGCCCATGCAGGACTCCCTATATCCCCTTCAGGTTGTCCAAGAGCCTCTGACACCTCTCCAGACCCTCACCAAGCTGCCTAGGGCAGGGACACCTGGAAACGCAGGCTCGTAGGTCAAACTGGTTATTGACAGACTCTTTGGAAGCTGCTTTTTCTAAAAGAAGACAAATGGCACAAGGCAGTGCATAGTTTACTTGAGTAAAGCTCAAACACAGCTTTGGTGGGCTTTCAGAGGACAAAAACCAGTTGCACGATTTACTTCAAAGCTGACAAACGTGATCCTACTTGCAACAGTAACAAAGGGATTTTTATAACTTCAGGAATTTTTAACCTGGAGTAAGCCGAGATGATCTAGTTCAACAAAATACTTTAAAACATTGTGAATGATATTATTAATTTGGATGACATTCTTGTTCTGGATGAAACAATGTACAGTTTTACCAGTGCAGCTTTCAGCTCCATGCCATCACTGGTAGCTGCAAAACAACACAGCTCTCAAACACGAGGAAACATTATCCAGTGCCACATTCTGAAACCAAAGGCCATGTGCAGCTCTATTAACTTGTGGTTCAAGGCCAATAATTAAACCATTCAGGTTCCATCCAAATATTTTTCTGACTCCCCAAACATTTTGCCAAACCATGAACTAATTTTCACCGCGAGGGCTTTTCTCGGATTTAGCACATATTTGGAGACAGTTGCTCACTCGGCAGAGCTCCAGGGGCTCTCAAAAACTTGTGGTGCAAACAGGCCAAAAGTTGCCAAGTGTGTATTGTCCCATGAAAGCTGGTGTGTCAGAAACCATATAAACCAAACCAAAGCTGTACAACTTTTCCATGGAGCTTGTACCCAAAGACATGAGAGGGCCTGTTGCCCACACTGAGAAATGTTGCTCAGACAAACCGGATTTTGTCCATCCTTCCCTGTTACCTTGTGACCGAGAAGGAGGTCTCAGCCAGAATTTTCCTCTTTTTTTATTTTCTGTGAAAGCCCTCATCTTATGTGTTTATTAGTGAAGAGAAAAATGATGAGACTTCAGTGGGTTTCGTGATGTTGATCCTTCCTGACCAAAGCTCAAGAGTTTATTTCGTGTCCCAACACACTCTGTGCATTAACTCTCTTTTTTCCAGCCACTTAGATCTGGGCATTTAAGGTGTATTTCTATTAGAACACACAAAATCTACTATAAACATGAATGTCCACTTAAACCATCTGACAAAGAAAACATTTAAGGTCTGACATCTTTGGAGCAGAGCTAAAATCAGAAACTCTGGGACCAACCAAGTGCCCCATCCTGCTCTCATTTCAGTCAACAGCGCTGGTCCCAATGGCTCAGCGCTGACAACTATGAGAATTGCCAAAGAAATGCACATTAATTATCATTACTGTGTCTGTTATTGTATAACAGACTGTGATTCTGTGCTTTATCTCCTGGACCATTATCTCCTGCCATGTGATCTAAGTGTTGATACTGCTAATGTAAAGGAACACAGAACAGTAGTCATTTATCCTGCAAAAGACCTCGTGCTTTTCTTGTTCTATCAATCATTAAACAAGTAATGTCTTTTGTGTTATTGCCTTGACATTCATTAACACTCACGTCACAGGAAATCTTTGCAATTAAAAACCTTATTGACGATCTGTGCTTGTTTCTCATTGGCGTGTAACAAGCAAGATAATAAAAAATGAAAACAATAGTGTTATCATAGATAACTGAGAAAGTTTTTCCTTTTTCTTTTTGTGCCTCAACTCTTTTAACGTTGCTGGTCTCTTTTTTAATTCGAACGTGGACTTGAGGGCTATGAATGCTGGCAAACTGCTTTTTATCAGCCCTGAACATCTGAACACCCCTTTGACACTAATCCTGTATCACCAGCTTTTGTGGAAACACTCAGCCTTGGAAAAGTCAGGCTATATGAGGACAAGACAGAAGTTTCTCCCTCCGTGCCATTCTGCCCCTCAGAGACTGTAAGGACCACGGGTGCCAAACGGTGGTACAATAACATTGGGCTTTGGCCACTGCACCTGACTGGTTTCCACAGTGCTGGTGCTGCCCTGAGCTCACCCTGCAGGAGATGGAGGGAGGTTTGCAGGGAGCCTGCAGCCCTGAGAGGGCACACAGAGAGCTGGGATGGACTGCAGGTGACCAACAGCTTGGGTCTGGTGGGTAGCAAAGTGGGGAATCCCTTGAACGTGACTTTGCCTTCTGCTGTCTCCAAAACTACCCTTAATTTTTACGCTTAACATGGAGTCTCACAAATTTAGGCTGGTTAATCCAGATGCTAACTTTTGTCAGAATAAAAAGGGCCAAAACCTTCTGCTCTATCAGCTGGCTGCTGGGAGGCACCAGAGGTGAGTTTGCATGTGCTGTGAGCGTTATCTGTGCTGCCTTTCCTTGTGGGACAGGGCACATGACAGCACTCACACTGAAGGGCTCTCTCTGGAGCTGAGTCTGTGCTTCCTGCAAACCCAGATTCCTGTCTGACTCGGGCCCCACAGGCTGAAAGGTGCCCTCTGGAAGATAATAAGCACAGCCTCAATTCCCACAGACTTTGACATAATTGAAAAATTAGACCATTAGGCTCTTACATTCTTACAGGGTGTTTTAATTGCAGTCCATATATCTTGAGAATATTTACTGAATGCTCCATCTACACAGAGGTAGCTGAGAAGTGAGGTCAAGTCTCCAACTCTGCTACAGAATTTAGACAGGACAAAAATATTAAATCAGAATCATCCTTGCCTTATTTACTTCTATATTACAGTGCTGGAATTCCTAAAGGCAGAGACTCTAAGGCAAGAAGGGACCATTATCAAATTTTGCATCTGATATTTTTCTTAATAACACAATTTTTGCATTTCTGCTCTGTGAGAATACTTCAAATTAACACCATTACTAGAGAAAGAATCAGAACTATTCACTTTACAAACTCTATACCCATTAATAACATCTGGGTTAGGCCTCTGTGTACATCCATATCTCTTGATAATAACCAGAAGTGGATGCAAAATTCTGGAAAAGACCCTATGGTTAATGACATATTTCTGGTTCTCAGATGTGGTGGTCTTTCTTTGAAGCCTGAAAGTGCATTTATGAACAGTCAAGGTGCTAAGGAGCACACAGTGTATTTGACATAGAAGCACACTGTCTTTTGTTGGGCATCAAAGTAGTTAAATAAATTCCTATCTTTTCCTTTTTCTGGTAATTTAAGCATTAGTAGTGTTGATACCAAATCTAGACTGCCCATGGCTTTTATTTTGACATCAACAGTAATGTTCTTAGAAGCAATCAAATTTATAAAACAATCCAACAGAAAAGCAATGTAACAAAATATGACAAGTATATTTCTCTGAAAATGTAAGTGGAAGAAATTATTTTCTATGTTACAGGCATTTACATAATTCATATTTTTTGCCACAGATTAATTTTTTTCTCCTATCCTGTAACAAACACAACCAAGTGATTAACAAAATTTTATAATTAAAATAAGTTATTTCTACCTCTGATATTCTCTCTTGTTCATCAAATTTAATAAGAGAACAGATTTTGCAGATCTGAGACCAACAGCAACATTCAGTTAATTAATCTGACAGCAAACCCTGCTCTCCCCTTGCTGTCTCCACAGTTACTCAAGGTGCAGGCCAGAACACCACATTTTTTTAACACAATCTTTCAAGGCCATCTAAACTTTTTCAAGGGGTTTTCAGCATTATATTATTGAAATCTGAAGCAAGCCTTAGGAGAGATTCTTACCACAAAAAGAATATATATATACATTTTTAATATAATATATAAACATATAAATTTAATATATATAATTATATATAATATAATTATCATTATATCTATATTAAATATATATATTAAATATATATATACTCCTAAAGTGTATGTGTGTATATATATATATATATATATAATTTATATATATACTTTAGGAGTTCTGTAGGAGATAAAACAGAGAACTTTATACAGAAAAGGCCACCTGCTCCCACTGCCAGTGATTGGCTTCACACTCCAAACAGGGCTGCTGCAGGGAGCAATTGCTGAGAGGGAGAGTTTTCCTGTTAAACCCAGTGAAACCACAGAGCTGGGACTCAGCCTATTTTCTCTTGTGACCAGGACACAGATCCTTGTACCACCTACAGAAAGTCCTTTTATCTCCCTGCTCATCAGCTGCCTGTGAGTAATGCAAGGAGCATGTTGGACAGAAATAAGAGACCTCAGGTATTTGGGCCTTAAATGGATGAGCATTGTGGAAAAAGTGTATTGTGAGGGGAATGCATAATGCAAACAGGGATGAGATAAGAGATATCTGATTCACACAGATTATGCCTTTTGTGCCCAGTACATGGGTGGCTAGCAGGTCACTGTGAAGGAATTACAAGTAATATAAGCGGGCATGAGGAAGCAATATTTTAACTTGAAAGGACTTGTAGAGGGATGAGAGAGAATTTGCATAAAACCAATACAGAGCAGATGGGAATGGACAAGCCTGCTGGTATCAAACACACGCCAAAGGAAAATTACAGAAGAACAAGGAAGTTATTGTTGATGGCACTTCGATATCCTAACCCTGTATGAAACCAAGAAAACCTCCAAATCCACCAGAACAATCACCTCAAGGGTTTAGCAAAAGGCCCCAAGTTTCTGCTAGAAAAACATCACATCACTGGTGACAAAAAAAAGCCTTATCATTAATTGCTTTAGAAGGAAAAATACCTATATATGAAAAAAAAAAGTTGAGGCTAAATGCAGAGGTTACTGCTGTATTGATGTGTGTTATCTACTTGCTATTTTTTCTAATTCTGTTTTGTGAACATGAGAAAAGGCAGTCAATGCCAGAAATATCTCTTCTGACAGCAAATATTTGGGCAAGTTTATTGTCTTTAGCCATACACCAGACCTTAAAAAAAAAAAAAAAAGAAAGAAAAATAAAAGAAAATTTGCTCTGGATTCAAAGAAGATTGCAAAGAAAAATAAATGTTATGTTGATAAGTATCAGTGTTCTAGAATTACGACCAGTCCAAGGTGTTTCCAGAGGCATGTGTCAGAGGCAATGGTAAAAAGCAGAGAAATATGTAGGCAGAAGTGTGAAAGAAGTCTGGGCAGAGGTGTGAAAATAGTTTATAGTTTATTAAAATAGAGGCAAGAACGCAGAAACTTTCCCAAGCTGCAGCTGCCCAACTGTGCCTTGCTCTGAGCAGGACCTTCTGCTGAGGTCACTCTGGGAAGCTGGTGCCTTGCCTCTCAAGGGCCATGGTCCCTTTTTGGGACCCTTGGCAGGAGGGATGGAGGTGTGTGGATCTATTTAAATGATGGTGTTTGGAAGAGAAATGTGCAGGTCACTCCCTCCTCTGCAATGCCAGACTAATTTTATTCTGTCTATACTCTAGAGGAATCAAATGCTTGATGGATGGGGCCTAAGAAAATCCCAATTCAGGTGGAGAATTGTAACACAATAACCCATGAGTAATTTGTAATAGAGTGACTGGGTGCTGGGAAATGCTGGGGGAAGGAAGGAAGCGGAAAGTTAGGAATTGGGTAAAGGACATGCTGTGCTCTGAGGTGTGGTTTTGACTGAATCCCTGTGATGATGCCACATTGACAAACCTCTTCTCCCATCACACCCATGGTGGAAGAGAGGCCAGGCATTGGGACACTCATTTTTCCAGTAATACAGAGCTATGGAATAAAATTTCAAACCAAGAAGCAGCAGAGATGACCACAGGGGATTTAGTTAAGCAAAGATTTGGTGCCCATAAGTCCTGAGAACTGATTTCTGAGGAACATTCCTCAATCCTTCCTGGCCCTGACACGATTTTACAGACGTATTAGAGTGTAACCAAAACCTTTTAATATCGACATGGTAAGCTGAGACACCACTTGACAGTGCTGAGTTTCAGGCTGGCTGGACACAAAGGCCGAGCATACCTCTGCGACTCAGCACCCGAAACCCAGAATTCCATTTCTGCTGGATGACACTTCAGTGGTGACAGACATTAATAGCCCTGTTAAGCATAGATAACACCACGCCACCTCGGTGTCTCGCTAGGAGCCCTTGCCAGTAATGAGCTTTAAAGAAACAATGACTCACGGTAATATGAATTGTCACAAGATCTCCCAGAGAGGGATATGAGGCAGCTCAAGGACGGTGGCACACAGCCTGCCCCTGCACACCTCTTCTCACGGCCAGATGAAGGCACAGATAATGCGGCCGAGATGAACAGACAACTGCGTTCAAGTCCCATGAATCACACGGAGCCTTCCATCCCCCTTCCCAAACAATCCTGCTCCGCTGCCAATAAAGTTTCAACGGTTTTTTGTCACTGCCTCTCCTCCCAGCAACTGCCTCCCTGAATTTCTTCCCTTCTTCCTCCCGGATAATGCAAGGCCCAGCTCTGCCCACAAGGCCCTTGTCACCAGCCACGTGCTCTGATGGGACCTGATTCTCCAACTAATAGCAGAAAAAACTCTCCTCAGGATTAGACAAAGAGTGGCATTTTGTCTATGAAAGCACCTTTGGAAAGCCCTCTGCTCACACACTTCCAAATATTTCTGCCCCAAAGGCTGTATTTCTTAATTAAAACCAGGCATTTTCTTACCTGCAGCACTGAACACCTTGGCTCTGGAAACTCAGCCCGGCCTTGTGCAATCAGGGCTCAAACCATCGCAGGTGTGGCACAGAGCAGGGCTGGCTCCAGATCTGTGCACCAGCAAATCGTGCAAACAGGTGAAAATACTCAAATCCTCACAAAGGAAGAAAATACTGGCAGCTTTTGTAAGGAATATTGTAAAGGATCTTACTGGGTGAACAGCAGCTTGGGAGCAATGTTTATGACAGAGCTATAAACTCTTGGACAAATTAAAAGGATTTACAAGAGTAATTCAAGTCTCAAGCCAAGCCTACTGAACGGCAGGAGAGGATTCTCCCAGGGTCAGGAAGAAATTATTAGCACTGTACTTGTGGAAGAGACTTTAGTATCATTTCTTGCCCTACCTATTAAAAAAAAAATTATCATTTCAGTTATGTCAATGAGTGCACAGGAAGATCATTCCTTATCTCCTCAGTGCTTCACCTGGCTCTTTTTATAGACCCTTTGTTCTTGTTTCAGCTCACCTGTTACAAGAGGCCTCTTTCCTCCCCGCATTTTAATGGCCCAACACTTCAGACTCCAGATTTTAGCTCTATCTCAGAGATCTGAATTCAAAGCCTCCAGCCAAACTGTTTAAAGTTCAATGAGCTTGCATACATACTTTAAGCTAGAACTAGCATTTTTTTAATACCCATGCTGCTTCCTGTCGATATTGTTCCACTTGTTTCATCACTGGTGGACATGGATGAAAACCTCAACAGCTACCTGAGATCTGCAAAGATCTGCATTTCTTGTTTGGCTTTAACATGGTTGCCTAAACACCTGCTTTATTTGCAGAGATCTGTGCCACTGAGTGGTGATCAGTGAGAACTTGTGACTGTGAAAAGTCTTTATTGCAATGTGAGATTAAGGAATTATTTAAGGTAAGGGGAACAGAGAGCTGTCTGAACATTCTGCTGAAAGCAGTGGGATCAGCATCCACTGGTGTAAGGCAAAGTGCCCTGAGGATGTCACAGATGGAAAAATAAAAAAGTTCTCTGGAATCTAACAGCAATGGAATCAGGAAGGAGGAGTTACACAGCAGAAGTCCGTGGAAAATATTAGGACTGCCTTAAAGTATGGAAAATAATAGTGAAGGATATAAAAGATGAAAATTGCCCTTTCTATGATTTTTTTAATTCTCCTGTAGGAATTCTACTGCTGCCCATTAATTCCCAGAGGATCATTCCAAGCCCCTTTCAGGACCTGCAGTAGCTCAGGCATCACCATGTGGTGTTTCAGCCACAGGAACTTTTATCTGAATGTACACAGAAGGGCAAGGTACATGCTAGAGCTGCTCTGAGCACACAAACCATGCAAGGCTCCTTTTCCACAAACCAGGAGGAAAGCTACCAACACACAAAGATTCTCCCCACTGTATTTTTCATGGGATCTTTCTGCTGACAAGCCTCTGCAATTCTTTCCCGCCAATGCAGACTGGATAGTAAATGGAGAAAGATCTCTCCAGACACTTTCCCTTTAGATCTCAAAAGGAAACATTAATCAAGCAAAAGATGGGAAATTATGACACCTAGCTGCTAAAGTTCAGCCCCAGCGGCCAGCTCGGAGCTGATCACAGGGTGCAGGTGACTATCCATCAAATGACCTATCATAACACACATTAAAATGTCTGGGTTAATCAGGACAGTAGCCAAGAACAATATTATTCTGCTGACTTTCATAACAGCAGGTACAAAAACAATCCCCTTGAAACACCAGTCTGCATTCATAACTAAATTTGATTAACTAAACAAAATTCCAAATATGACTTAAACCAAATTATACCATCTCCTCCCTGCACACCAAGTACAGGATGGAGGACACATTGTACAAAGTAAAGAGGATATTAGAGCTGCAGAGTTATAGGTCTGAGCTGGAAAATGCACAGAAATCTAAGCTTAACTTCTGGGTTGCTACCTGTAATTGCATCAAAAAGAAGAAAGTGAGATTGAAGGTTACTTTATCACCACCTGATAGTGAAATGGAATCAGTTGTTAAGTATGGTTATGATTACTTTGCATAATACTTTAATGTGGACAAGGAAGACTATCTTTATGGGGCTATTATAAATTGCACCACTTACTCATTAGGAAAAGACCAGTGTGACTTTGTGCTCTGCCCATGTTGAACTCAACAGGAGGAAATGATAAAACCCTTTTATTGCTACCGGTAAAGACACCTCACATCTGCGGGATTGCTTCCTCCTGAGGATCTCCGAGCCATTTCTCCCAAGCCTTGGTGATCACAGAGTGGCCCAGCTGGGCAGGTGTTTATCCTCAGCAGCCCAAGGAGGTGAGGCACAGGGCTGTGTGACTCAGGCGCACACAGGATGTCATTAATCAGGGCCAGGTTAATCAGGCCCCAGCCCCAGGCATTAATCACAGCTCTGCATTTGCCCCTGCTTCTCCCCAGCCCTGGACCAGGGGCTCCTCATCATTCCCACACCCAAAAGTGTTAACTGGGTTCCCCCTTGTGCATTGAGTGGATCTGTGACTGTTGGTGGAGTTTCCAGAGGCAAAGGCAGGGTTTTTTCCATTTACAGGTGAGTGGGTAACAGTGCCAGGGAGAACAGACACGAGACTGGTGTCACCAGCTCACAAGTGACTCACAGGCACTGACCCAGAGCCAACCACCAGGCCAGCTCAGCACCCAGACAGTCCTAAAGGAAGAGATTTTATTAATATTTTATTTTATGGGAGGAAATTGTGCCCATGGCAGAGCAAGTCAGTGGGAACAATGAGTGTGGGCCTGGGCTCAGTGCTGAACTCAGGCTCTGGAGCAGGATTTTCAGACACGTGCTTAAAGGTTTCACTGGAGGAAACCTAAAAATACTCTGTTTCAGTAAAACTTATTTATAAGCACCTAGCTGTAAAGGACTTTTTTTCTGCCAGCATGTAAACTAATTTATGATCTATAAAAGTAACAACTATAAGCACGATAAATTACTTATTTATTCTACAAAATCAAATCGCCTTATCAATGAGTACTCTCACTGCCACTGATGTATGCATTACTCCTGCTCTTTACTTGGAGTGGTTTTGTGGAAAGGATCATTATATAATTAAATGGCTGTAGACAGAGATGTGTGCTCAGTGCCACAGCAAGCTCTGGAAGAGGACATTACATTTAATTATGTCAGTTGTGGAAGGAAATTTCACAGCTTTGCATCAAAAAAGTAAAAAAGAAAAAATTTTAAAAATCTTTGTCAGGCAGGTGATGGATTGTTCTAACATTATACAATGAAAGAAGAGCTGGGGATATATTGTATACAATGGCTTTGGTTCAGAAGAGTCTACAGCAACAAGCACAATAATGGAAATTTTAAGTTCTATATCTGTAAACCAAGTGGAAAGCAGAGAAACCTTCCATCTCAGAAGGATAAACTGTTTACCTAAACAGAAGGAAACACCATTAATTCTCATAAATGACAATACAGAGGTGCACAAGCTGATAGCCCAGGATGTGGACAAGGACAAAACAACAGTGCCTGTGCCCCAAACAGGGCTCATGCAGCCCTGGGCAAACAGCCTGGGCTGGCTCCTGCTCCCCCAGAGCCCAGCCACAACTCCTGAAGCACAGCCTGATTTCCATGAGGAGATTTCCACTGGCAGAAACAGGATCTAGGTATGATTCATAACGGGATGTCGGAAGCGATTTTCGAGGATGCTCCAGATGGCACAGGCTGGGGCTGGAGAACCACAGGAGGGAAATGTGACCCACACAGAGCCCCAGCCACATCCCCGTGCCAGCTCAGCCCTTGGCAGGGCCAGATCCCTCACCCAGCCGGCATCAGAGCCAGCATCCATGACCCAGGGCTCCCCAGCCCTGCTCACACCCGAGCTGGGAGGGAAGGGCCCGTCCTGTCCTAAGTGGGAGCAGGGAAGGGTGGTGGCTTTCTCTGCAGCTCCTCTGAGAGTGTCTGCATGGCATTAAGAACATTCTTTTCTCTAGTGTAGTTTTCCCATCTGGGAAGAGGCAAGGGGGGATAAGACTTCATTTTGTGAGCGTGTTAGAAAACATAACACTTTTATGTGTGCGCAGTAATTTGAGATCCCGGGATAACAGTGCAGAGAATTACTATTATTATGACAGAAGGCATTTTACTTCTAATGCAGAAAAAAAACAAATAGCAGGAGAGTGAGCTTGGAGATCTAACATTAATTTTATTTTTATTTTTAAACTTTCTAATTTTTCAATAATTGAGACCACAGATGTTCACTTCCATATGTGCAACAACCCAGTTCCAACCCCTCCTGAACACTGATTGCCAGGGAAGAAAGAATATACTAAGCAAAAACAAAGAAAAATATTTAAATAATAATAAAAAAATGTTGATAGTTCTGTAATTTGCAATGATTTTCTCAAACCAGCCAGAATGAGGAGAAGCATTTGACAGTGTCTGGGCTCAAAGCCATGGACAGTATCCACTGCTTAGTGTTGTATAATTTACAAACTCCTGTTCTTTCAACAACTCTTCAGAAAATGAGATTGTTAAGTAAATATATAGCAGAAAAACAACTCAGGAGAACAGAGCAACTCCTTTATATCATTCAAAAGGTGGTGGCCTCTGTGAGAGAAAACCATTTGCTGCAGTCTGACAGAGCTAGAAGAACATCAAACAAACCAAACAACATGAAAGCTATGAAAAAAATTTGCATGCCTTTTTGCCCAGTAACCTCCTCTGCAGAGGTATGTGATAGAGAGATAGGTCCTTACACGCATCTGCCATCCAGGGACACAGATTTCATGTGGCCCTGACAATATCACATTGCAAAAGTGACAGTCATTGAGAAATACACTGGAAAAAAGGTGCGTCCTGTTGCTGAAGGTGCTCAAACTACTGGGCTACAATTTGCTGGTTATTCTGGAGATTTCATTCATCAATCAGAAAAGAGCTCCCCAAATCAATGGTGCAAAACCTGGCCATTGGGGGCAACAGTGGCTGCATCCCACCATGCCCAGGGAATGAGCCTGGAGCAGAGCAGTGGGACGAGTGCGTTACCTTTGCCACAGCTGGGTCAGGAAACTTAAGGAATTGCTCCTTTATTAAACATATTAGAGACTCAGCCTTGTTTGCCTACTGATATCCTTGAAGGAAGGGAATACAAAGATGAGGGTGTGAATGCTATCTGCTGTATCACCACTTTCAGGCTGCTAGGACAGTTTTATTTGCTTTATAGTAATTCATTGCCAACTTCACACATAAAAGTTAAACACGCTTCTTAAATGATAACACTCAAAAGACAGTTTTCAGAAGGACAAAAAAAAATACCCACCAGAAAGCAAGTCTCTACTTAAAAGGGGTTAGGTGGAGGTTACAGAAAAGTGTTCCCAGGTTTGTTTTTCCTTCCCAGGTTTATTTCTCCTGGCTTTTCCAGTAAACGGGGTGACCTTGGCCACCCGAGGGACACAACAACCTGCACAGCTTTGCCTTAGCAGAGCCTGGGGTGGGATAAGCACCCACAAAAAGATGCCCAGTGCAGGGTAGGACTATGAGAGCTGTTCCTGTGCCCATCCCAACCTCCTCGTGCTCCTCCCTGCTTCCCACTCTGCATGGTGAGCGCCTCAATGCCAGCGGGCTCCAGAGCAGCCTGTAAATGCTCTGTTTTCTCCAGTGGTGGCAAGAACAGCTTAAAAAAAGCTTTGCTTAAATGGAGTTATGAAAATATCAGCCACTGATCCAGAAGTTCTCAACAATCCAGTGATGCAAGGTCACTCCTAATTGCCTCCATCTTTCCTATTCTCTCTCCAGAGAATAATTACCTCAAGAAACAAAGTCCTGGTTTATTTTACTAAGATCCAGAAATTCCCTGCTTTTATAACAACAAGCAACTCCCCTCTTCTTCCGCTTTGGACTAAGGAGAATATTACCACTGTCAGTTAAATGCAGGGGAACTGTTAACCCTTAACATTCACGTGGTGAAAAAATAAACTGCAGAAATAATCACCTTGTGTTTAGAATTACTCAATACTGTTAAAACAATGGTTCATTTTGCTTGTTTGTAAATGGGAAAAATAAGACTGTGCTTCAAAAGCATTTGTTCTGTACATTAGCCAGAATAAAAACTCCCCTGGAATTGTTGTCTTAGAGCAAGGAACACCAATTCAAACTTCCCTTTTGATTTTTCTAATTCAAAAGAAAGAGGGATTATGTTAAAGCAGCCCAAATACTTGTATTTAGACAGCAGAGCTACATCACTCAATCACTATGCTGGGCTCAAAAGAAATTTGAAGTTTGGGTGGTAAATGAAAAATGGAATTTTAGATTTGATCCTACATTCCAGAGTGACTCAATTAACTGAGTTCTCACTATTGTCATTATTAGACATAAGACAATAGAATCATTATTACTATTGTATTGCAGAGCTACAGGGAATAATGGCACAACACAACAACGTTGATATCCCAAATTAGCTCTGCCCCAGGTGAGGAAGAAAAGAGTTCATTATGCTGGTCACCAACCACTGTAGACAGCTTTTCATGAAGGTTTTATTAACAGTAACCTTCAATATTCTTTTGCTTATGACTTTCTAACAATTCCTCTTTCCAAGGTAACACCTTCCATGCATAAACTGAAGCCAGAGAACCATTTTTCCAAAAAAATCTGGTAACAGACTTCATCAACGGATTTGCAGGTTGGACAACTATCTTAAAAACCCTTTGCATCACGTGTCTGGAAGAAAATGGAGTAAGGTCAAGGTTTGGAAGGTGAGGTTGTGTACATTCCTACAATGGGAGATCAGAGAAACTAAGAGTGGGACAGTAAACATGAAAATTTCAGAGCTTGGTAAAGATATTAATGATTTTAGGAATGCAGCACCCAGTAAGAGAGGAAAGAATTAAGTTTAGACTGGAAGACAACAGAGCACACACATGCACAGAAAGTCTGACAGGTACAGGGACCTGCAGGAGGGAGAGAACTTGGTTCCTTGGACCCTTTTCAGCCTCAAAAGCCCCTGCAAAGCCACAGCAATGATTCCCTCCAGAAATAAATCAAGAGGACAGGCTGAAAGATCAATAAGTCCCTGATTCAGATGCATGTCTCTATGCAAAATTACTGGGGGAAAGCATGCAACTATCCACCAGCAGTATGGACCTGTTGAACTGGCTGTGCTATTTTCTAGAGAAATGCTCTTTCTTGAAAATTAATGTTTTTTCTTCTCACAGCTAGATGTACTGCTCTGATATCATGGACAATATTTCTACTGCCAGATTTTGGGACAGGAGACAGTTGGTAGAAAATGCCTAAAGTGCTTTAATCACTTCTACCTCCATGTCCAAGAGATTTACAAGGACCAATGGGGTGATGACAACCCAGTCATTTAGCACAGTAGGTGACCCATCTCTCAACGTGCAGGAAATTGCAATTCACAGAAATTTCCATCAAGCTGGGATGGTCTGGTCTCACACATGTAGCAACACCACAAGTACTGTTACTTGCAGAGAATAGTTTATTCCCCAAGTATTGAGCAAGATTATGACCCAGAGTGAGTCAGCAGGTGGAAGCGTGATAGGGACACTCCCAAGGACACCCTGCAGTCGAGGCAAAGGTTAGTGGAACAGACCTACATTGTCATTCCCATCTGAGACAAGGGTTTTATCAGTGTAAACCACATCTTATTGCTCCCCATTAACAGCATCACCTCTTTGGCTGGAAATCACGTTATCATATCTGCAGATAACACAAACACCGGCGCACCTTTCCCAGGAACATCACCTTCCTGGAGGTGGCTGCATTCTCTTTGCCAGATGAGCAAATTCGAGTGTCTGCTGCAAAGCTGATTGCCTGTGTGCAAATAATCCCCACCAGCCTCTGCCCAATCTGCATTTGGGAATTATTATTTTATTATTAACAAACACGAAGGTCAAAAAATTCGTTTAGATAAGTCTGCTTTTCTGGGTTAGTCAATCTTCAAGCCAGGAAACACCATCACTGGTCTAATGGTCTTTTATGATTTCCTGAGAGATCTTTTTATCACAGTTAGGGTTTGTGAAAGACAGTGGACTTTCTACCTTCTGATATAAAAATGATAATGTGTATTCAGTGCAAGCCTCGGCCTGTTTAAACGAGGTGCAAGGAGCACATCATCTGCCCATCTACTTTTTTCCTATTGTTTGAATTTTGGAAGCATGTATCAAGCTTTTCTCAATGAATATAAGAAAGTTTCTGCACTTTGTGTGACCCTGCTGAACTCTGCAACACTGACTTCTCAACACCCCTGCTGAAAAAAAGCCACTAAATCTTACAAACTATCTCTTTGTTGTCTCTTGCTTTTTCCCAGCCCCTCCTTCCAATCTTACCCAGCCAGTTGAGCTGCACTTTTCACCTCCTCTGTTGACATGAAATGAAGTAATCACATTTATTTGAATATTCACTACAGATCTTGTCATCATCTCAGTTTATTGGCCAAGAAGATAGTGTTTCAAGAGCAAGTCTTAAAACTTTACAACATGGATCCACTCACTCGCTAAAAGCAAAATAAGTGAATTAAAACCTCAATTCATAAAGCAAATAAATGTCATGTAGACACACCACTGAAATCAAGCCATGAAAGCTAATGAGCCTGCAAAACAGAAGGACAGAGCCTGGAAAAGACATCTCCAAAAAACCCCAGGTAGCTTTGCAAGGATGCTGGCACAGTCCCTCTGCAGAGCTTGGTTCACCCATCCACCACAGGGGAATGGGGAAATCCGTGGGCATGAATCCACTTCCAGCTACTGGCAAAAAGGCTTGGAAAATATATTCTGTCTTTGCATTTAAGTACACATGGTTGTAAAATAAAAAAACAAACACAAAGAAATAGCTATATCTTTTGGGGTGCAGTGACTGCTGTGCTATGGTTTACAGAATTTCTGTTTCCACTGCCATGTTACTGCTACTGGGATGTAAAAATCACTGTACTTGCCTAAATACACAAAAGAATAGAGACAGATGTAGAACTTGAATGCTTCCCCTGTTGTACAGGCAAAATACACAGTGCACACACTCTACACAGTACAGTCTGAAACTGTGGACTTGAATTTCTACCAATAATTTACAATCTACATAGGAAATGATGGATCCCATCTTTGGGTGAAATATTGCTAACTCTGGCAGTCCCATTCAGTGGCACATCTGCACTGAATGAAGGCTGCCCCTGAGAGAAGAGGGGATTTAAAGCAAGCAAGAGAAAACCAAATTTTAAGCACCTTTGGAAGAGCACAGGGTCGTGACCTTGATTTGTATCTGCTCTGAGGACAGAGGAGTCAGTCTTTAAGCCTGTCACTAAAGCACTTTCCTCAATTTTTAAATTTATTGGGGAGTTGTTAAGATAAGGACAGGGAGCATGATGAGAGGCAGGGTCCATTCCCCTAATAAAAGAAGTGAGAGTGTGTTTCCAGCTGCTCTCTGTGTAATATTTACACAAGACTTGAGCAGAATTTAAATCCACAAGATAATTTCTGGAGTTTCCAAGTGATTTTGGGGCCCAAACACCTCTTTCAAATGAGGATTGGTGGAATCAAGGCTCCAAGATCCAGACACTATTGAAGATTAGGGATGCTGTGCACCCTCCAAGAAAGAGAAAAAAAAGTTGAAGGCCTGTTGACAGATGACTCTGGAAAGAAGAGACTGTTTTCCTCCTAGAAAAATGGCATTGAAAACAGATTTTTAAAATTGTTTGGACTGCTGTATCTTGTTGAAGTCTGCAGGCCATGATGAAACTCCAGTTCTGTCCTGTTATTCTAAAAATCTGCTCTAAAACACTGATATGAAAATGCACAATGAGCCACATAAATTGTCTCTTATAAAATCTCAAAAGGTTTTCCAGTTTCATCTTTTGGGGTTTTAATCTTTTAAAAGCATGTTCAGATTATACTCATTTGATTTTAGTGAGATTGGGCTCTGAAATAAATGGGCTGTGCACACACACTAACACATGTGGAATTCCTTTTCAGTAATCCTCAAAGAGGCTTTTGATTTTACTTCTGATTCATCAAAAAAAGAAAAAAAGAAAAAGAAAAAGCACCAGTGAGCAAGTGAGATGAGCACAGGGATTTAGATGGCTCCAAGGTCACCACATACATTTACATAGGAAACACATGGCTATGGGAAAACTCTCCTCTTGCCTGTAAAATGGGTTCCTTGAGGTGTTTTCACAGAATCTGACTCCCAAACAGATAAAAAACCCCTTGAATCAAAGGCCAGTTGGAGAGAAATGGAAGCTGAATTAATAAGGCAGCTCATCAACAGCTTTACAACACCATCCCAGAGGCAAACCCACAGCTCTGGGGATTGAGCCCGTCAGGGGCTGGGTGGCACCCAGGGAAAATCCTCACCTCCTTCCAGAGCTGGGGTCACCCCTGAGGATGAAAAAGAGGCAAAATGGGGCAGCAACCACCAAGTGGTAGGACAGGGCTGTGTGTTCTTCCAGCAGGAAGCCTTTAGCAGATGCACAGAGCAGGCAGGTGTGGGAGGAGCTGGAGGAGGAATTCCTGCTCCTGGACAAGTCCCAGTCTCACCTGGAGCCATGAGAGCGTCCCTGGGCTGAGCATGGGCTTGGGGACAACTGTGATCCCACAGCTCTGGGAAAGCAGGACATCGCCTGTGCCCTGCCCGTGCTGCCATTCACCCTGAGAATAAG
Organism: Zonotrichia leucophrys gambelii; assembly: GCF_028769735.1. NCBI lineage: Eukaryota > Metazoa > Chordata > Aves > Passeriformes > Passerellidae > Zonotrichia > Zonotrichia leucophrys. The sequence goes on along the minus strand of NC_088179.1, from coordinate 21,675,345 downwards.
GGGAGAACTCCAGCTATTGTCCACGTCCTCAAAGTCTTTTATGAGAGAAGAATAAGCCTGAAATGCAACAGCTTTTTTTGGTGAAGGAAGCTTCACGTGACTCATCCATCACAAGCTTTATTATTGCTTCAGACCCTACTGCAGGTTTACAACCAGATGTTTTAGGCACCTCGCATTTTCCCCGTGAAATATTCCCTGCACCGTGTCTAGAGCTGACAGGCAGGTGGTTGTAAAGTCAACCATAACAGTCAGGGCTGGCAAGTTTTGCCTCACCATGATAAAAAAAAAGAAGTCCATTATTAGTATTTTGTGATTAATGATTGTATATTGTAAATGTACATTAATAAGTGTAATATACTCTCAGTATTTTATTGCTGCTTTTATGATATGACAGGCAAGCCTATGAGAGCATATTTAATGCACTCACACACCCATATTGTGTGTGTAATTTACACAAACTGTAGAGATGGCTTAAAATGCATCTAAAAAGGACACCATCAAGGTTGGTAGGACTCCAATCTAACCCAAATTTTCCTTATGGTTGCATCTTCTACAGGAAGATTTTTGCATTCTTCGTAATCTCTAAATTTCTGCAATTTAGCACAACTGAGGAAGATAAAATTAGCGAAAATAAGTGGTGTTGGAAATGTAGCCTTGTGAAAAACTCTGCAAATTTTGAAGATATTATTGCAGTCCAATGCAGAGGGAAAAGGGAAATGCTGTGCGGTATCAGAATTAGTGCCTTGACCCAAGAGCAGAACCAGCAGAATTTAAAATTGCCCTAAGTTCCTTAAAGTGCTCATTTTGCTGAGCTCAGACGCAGATGCAGCATTTGGTGCACCTGCACTTGGCTGAGTGGCCACCACCTGCAGCCAGGGCTCAGAGAGATAAAGCAGCAAACAGGTCCATTGCATCCACCAACCCCTCCTCATTAATTATCAACTTCCCTGGCTCCCTGTCAGTGCAGCAGCTCCTGCAGAAGGTTCTGGTGGTCCCTGGAGGACCTTGGCTGGTGGTGAGGCTCCTGCAGCCCCTGGGAGGAATGTTCTGCACACCAACTCCTTTCTGAGCAAGGAACAGCTCTCAGCCAGGCTCCTCAAGCTGTTTTGTCCAGCATTTACCTTTCACTTTCATTTCTCTCAATTGTTTAATGTAAGAAAAAATTACCCTTGCTCAATATGTCAAAATGCATCATCATGATTCACCGACACACCATTAAAAGAAAAATGTCTTTCAGGCATCTGGATAAATGCACGTGTGTGTGCACATAGGGCACCCTGGGCAACTGCATTTGTTTGCAGCAATTTGCAGGGGCAAATTCCTGACTGAAGGAGCAGCAGAGACATCCACAGGTAAATAGGCTTCTGGGTCAAACTCCCTGAGCTGCAGAAATCTTTGTTTGCAGCTTATCAGTGTTGTATTGGGGTTCCTCCTATTCAAAGATAGGTGTTAAGAAAGCAAGAAAACCTGAGGGCAATCTAAACCAAAAAAAAAAAACAAAAAGAAAAAGGAAATAGAAGGTGCCATGGAAGCCCTTACTCAGATTGGACTAAGTACTTTAGAGAGATTTTAACTTAGAGAGGTTTTTCCCAAGAGTGAAGTTGATGTGAGCACAGAGGCCACAACCTATATGCTACCAATAAAATAGACAAGGTAGTCTACTAATAAATGCTAACAAATGCAACTTTTTTTTCTTTTATATCACTCATTTCAGAGTTTTCCTGCCTTTTAAAGACAGTGTTTTTCATTAATGGAGTGGAACAGTTAATACAGAATCATGGATCCAGGGTCTGGTGTTGCTGTGCAAAGTGTGCCCTTCATCCAGCAGGACTCATGCCTGCAGCAGCTCCCAAGCTCAGCCCCAGCATGGTAAACTCACCCTCACTAGAAATTTGGAGCATCCCAAATGATGAAAAAGGCATTCATATAAACTGAAGGGATCTCTGACACATTTGCCTTCCAAAGGAGGAAAAGACCCCCTTCTTACATGGCATGTTCTCTCTAAGAACTTATATTTCAATCAATTTTTACATTATTAATTCAGTCAATCGTGCAAAAGCCCCAAGCCCCCGGTGCATCCTTTGATTGCAGATGGAAAAACATGTGTACAAGAGCCACATTTTCAGATGTAGCCTCCTTCAGGGGGATTTATTTCTCCAGCCAGCAGAGCTGCCTTGGCCAGCGGTCTGACCCCGGCTGCGCTGGGTTACAGTCCCTGCAGGAGCCAGAAACTCAGCTCTGCTAAAAAACATCACGTGGAGGAACCTGGTGGCAACTTCTGAAAACTTGAGCTCAAGGGACTTGTGCTATAGCATGCAGAGGAGATGAGGGATAGGGTGTTTTTATCTTAAACCTGTTGTAAAATGTGTTTATAATCACACAGGAGCAGCTCATTTGTTTCCTAAGGAGGTGATTATCCAGGTCAGTGGAGAATTTTACTGTTCAGCTAGGAAGGATGAGCTTGCATAAACTATACCCAGCTTTGATACAAATACAAAAAAAAAGCTTTTAGGTTTGTATTTGTTTTTTTCCTTTAATACATAAGTAATTCCTCTCTGCTCCAATCCACTTGGAATAATATGACTGCAGCAATTTTCTACTGAATTGGTTGTATTCAACAGGACTGCCTTGTTAGTGACTAGAGAAAATCTGAGTAAAAATTAAATAATAATTAGTACAGCTTGGATGGAAGAGGAAAATCTTGGGGACTGGGACCCTCTGGTGCTGGTAATTTCTTTGCACAGCAGTGCAAGGAACAACAGCCTCTGGATGAAGGTGTATCCCAGTGTTTCTTTCTGACACATATTTAACATTATAACATCCCAAAAGCAGCCTCCTCCTTCATCCACTTCACCTCAGAGACAAGTTGGCTTCAAAGCACAGATGGGTCATTAACATATGACTGTTGTTGGGCATAAATAACCCAAAAAATACCTAACACAGCTGGAGTCAAGCACATTCTGAAACACTGAAAACAAAAGAGGCAAACTTATCCACCCCATAATTTCTGCAGTCAATGGAGGCTGCTGAGCAGCGCTGAGAATTGGGCTGCCTGCTCTGACACAGAAAAATAGAGTTTGCAAACCTAACACCCTTAGGTAGCAAGTTTGAAACTGGTCATTTTAGTTCCCCTACATTCTGGTTTTTTTTACTGCTACACATTTAAATACTGCAAATGCTGCTTCACAACATTTTGATAGTGGGATATAGAATATCTGTGAAGTGCCTTGGAAACATCAGCTGGAAGATGCTGTAAGAGACCAAAGCTCTACCCTCATTTTCCAAGGAGAGAATTCCAAATTCCAGGCAATTTTCCCAGTCACAACATTTTATGCAAAGCAGAAAACATTTTGTGCCATCCCAAATCACTTTTCCCTGGGATGGTTTTAACACAGCACCAGCTTTAAGCTCTCACGAAATGAAGGCTTGCCCTGTTTCTTACCCAGCTGTCCCCCCTCATTTGAGCAGTTTGCTGTTCCCCTGTAGGTGACAATCTGCAGCCACCAGGGAGCAGCTGGAATTCCAGTGCAAACCCCCCCTGCTCCCAGCCAGGTGCAGGAACCCATCCTTCCACAAAAATCTTGTAATGACATTTCCTGAGTGCAACCTGGGGAGAGCAGTATGAAGTCATAGAGGCAGAATTACCTCTAAAATGTGTGAAATATTAATAAGGACCACGTTTCTTCATCACATTAAAAAAAAAGAGAAATTCCAGCACGAGGTACATCACTAGTTAACCGGATAACCACATTCCGAGGTACAAAGTGTAAAGCTCAGAAAACCCCACTGTTTTCTATACATTGTAGAGAGACACGTGCACAACATCAGAGGTCAGTTTGTCATGGCTTAGAAGGAGCTCCATCAAACATACATTTAATTTCCTTAGCAGTTTGTTGACATTGACTATTTCTGTCTCAATTAAGTGACTGACCAGACGGTTTTGCCATAGAGATGGGCAGTGGATGGGAATGAACTCTGACCCATTTAAATTAAGTCTAATATTTATTGTTCCAGGCCAACAATGGTCTGGGCAAGCACTGCCTTTGACCTGCTGGGTACATACAATCATGTACATAAAGGAGCTATACAAAACAGAGCCTGGATTGTTTAAAAGATAAGCCAGTCCCTCTGAGGTTAGGGATTCATATCATGGAAGATTAAATCTTAGATTTTATCTATAGATAGGAAATGGAACTTAGTGAAGAATTTTATGAATTAGACTCAATAAGGTAATTGTGAAGCTATATGTATTTTTTATCAGTTCTTTAATAGGGAAAATTAACTTGGCCTTGATCCCACCTTTATTTTATTATCCAACTCCTAGCAAAAGCATTTATGATGCTTTTCTTAGAAGAACCCTTTCTTGCCTTTTTCATTGGTTAAACAGGCAATAAAATTGGCATTTTTATGCATGCACACTGGACCTTTGCTTGCTGCAAAAACCCTCTTAATTACAATGCAAACAGGTAATGCTGGACACAAACAGCAGAATCCCAAGTCTGACACTGGTCTGAAAGGGCTTTTTTCTCCTCTTGGAACTGCACCAACAGGCTGTGAGCCATAAGGCAAACTGCAGAGAACCCATAATGTTATATTAAATCTTTGCAATGCTGCATTTCTCACGGCCGCAATAAGTTTGATAAGATAGAAAATAAATCGGCCTGTGGTACCTGTGCACCATCAAAGAACACAAAATGGCTCCTCTCTACATTGGTACTAAAAAATATTAAATAAATTCCTCTGACCTAATTTTTTTAATGTTCTCATAGCTGGCATTACATATGTATACACACACAGGCGCATTTTTCACATATTTAACCAGTAATAACTTTTATCACCACAATTTTGCTATTGATTGCTTCTCTAACAGCGAAATGCATCACAAACAGAAATGAATGAAGCTGTCGGGAAGAAAGTTCCACAGTAGCTTTACTGTCAGTTCCCATCATAAATAAACATGACATCATATGAGTCTTATCTACGGGTTGCTCTTACTGATCAATGGCATCACTCTAGTAGTGTAAATAGCTTCTAATGTCCCATCTTCCACCTTCAAATAGATTCTGATTATTTATGATGGCTGTTAGGTTACAAGTCTGAGCTGCGGTTTGGATTTATTTTCTACTTACAGCTGCTGTGGATTTCAGGTTAGATAGGATTATTTTTTAGTTAAGATGATGAAATGGGATAGACTTGTCAGGGAGCCTAGAAAAGCCTTCATCTCATTTACTCTCTGTAGCAATTTGACTGTGAATCCAAAGACCTTAAAGGCTTTTCATTAAATAATTCAGAATGTTAAAACAGAAAGTGCTGGTTACTTTTGCCAGGTTCAGAGCAGCCTAATCAATTTACAGTTAAAAAGAAAAGGAAAAATATTTTTCCTTATTACTAAACTGCAAAGAAGTTTCATTATGTGCAGAGCTGTATTACACAGCCTTACAAAATTGTCATGAAAATATAACAGCCAACAGAAAAATCTGCTTGTCAGCTTTTCCCATGGTGATCATGAAAAAACTAATGATGTTTTACTCACTCACTCAACAAAAACTATTCACCCCCAGGCTAGTCGATATTTGGAAGGATGATATAATCTCTATATTTCTTATGATAATGAAAGTCATGTCTGCCTGAATATAGAGCTCAAGACATTTATTTTTTTTAATATCTATTGCATTCTCATACCCCAAAAATAGATCTTGTAATTGAGAACTAGGACACCCAGAACAACAGCACACTGACAAACAAATGCACATAGGTTCCCGCTTGCCACAACAGATTAGGGGGGTCAATGGTACATTAACTAATTCATTATTCAAATTTCCAGAGTCAAGTTCCTCTCTTGCATTACATTTAGCAAGTGCATCATGTTGAGAGGCATCCTTGAGAGAACAAGTAATTTTTTTCCCAGCATCAACAATAATTAATAAATGGTTAGTGTTGTCCAGCACATTTCTCTAAATAAAACACCCTAATGACACTGAGGGAGAAATCAATAAGGATAAAAATGCAGCAGTGATAAATATTCTGCTACTCTTATCCTTTGGTGACCTTCTGAAGGGCTTCAGATTTAAAGACTCATCCCACTAGTCTTTCATTCCCCTCTTTACCATAATTCATTGGTTAATATATAACTCTGAGCTGATTACAACTTATCTGTAAATGTCTTTTATGCAACAGCAGTGCACAACCCCTCAGTGGAACAGACCTGGCACATTTTTTAGCTCTCCTTATGGCAATTTAGTTGCAAATGATAAAAAACTCGTGATGGTATTTGGTGTGATAACTGGACAATGCAAAAACCTTTGGGTTTGGCCTGAAAGAATCCAAACCACGCTCCAATCTTTGTATCTGGGTGACAAGCACTTATTTTTCCACGCAGTATTTCCTCCTTAAGATTGTTCTGTTTGGTGAAGAGCTGTTGTGCTCAGAGCAGCACACACCTCCGAGCGCTACTTTGCCTCGATTAAAGAGTAACCACAGCACCAGAGGTCACCTGGAAATGGAAAGTCTTTAAAACACGCCAGCAAAACCACTGTCTGGGCTGGAGGCTTTCAAAGGACAGTTCAGCAATTACCAATAAAACCCTGATGGCACCTTTCCAGCGTCTACTAGTTTGAGCTTACAGAAGCGCCCGGCACTACCGTCGTTTTCTCGTGTCCCCTCTCCCACCCTTGTTTTTACCCTTGTTTTCCCTTCCCAACGCGATAATCTGTTTCTTATGCCTTAGGTGAAGTTAAAACCTCGGCGGGGAGAAGAGGGAATGTGGCTGCTGGGCGCTGACAATGGCTGTTTTGTCGCCGCCGGGCGCTGGTGGCCATCGGGAAGCGCGTACGAGCCCAGCCACTCGATGCCAGGGTGGATGATTTATTGCCTGAGTGTCCTCGGTGGCAATTGGACCCCTTCCCGCTGTCACTCACGCCTTGCAAAGATTTGGTCCTAAAGAAGAGGTTCCCCCTGGTCTAAAGAGATTACAATGCTTGTCATAAAGTGTCTTTTAGCGGAGGGAAATGGGTATGAAAATGGGTAAAGAAAGGAAACAATTGGAAGAGGAGAGAAGATGGATGTTCTGTAACCTTTTCTCAGAGACCCGTTTCTCCTTCTTTTTCTCCTGTCTTTAGCAGGTTTTTGTTTTGGCTGATGACAATGCGTAATAGCCTGATAAATTGATTTTGTGAGTCCCCTTTCTCATCTCCTGAGAAGACACTAACTCGTTGGGACTTCAGAGGGCTCTCGGAGGCAGGAGACAACAATTAGTTTGTTGGGGATGTCAGAAAGGAGCTTCAAAGTTTTGCCAGGAAAAATCCTTTCTGACAGATCAGTGCTGACAACGTTGGCAGCTGCTAGGAAAAGTGGAGCTGGAAACTCCCTCAGATTCTCAGGAGCAGGGAAAAATTGCAGGACATTAACTCTGTACAGTGGCTTGGGCACTGTTCTGTTGCTTTTCACCGAAGCATGTATGGCAATGACTAAAGCTTTCCACAGGATTAAAGAAGATTAAGAAACATTTAAAAATCAAAATTTTTCTAGGCTTTTGGTTGTTTGTTTTTTTTTTTTTCTACAAAACCTTAATACATAACCTTTAAAAGTTTTCACAAAATCAAGAAAGCATGTCATAACAAGATATGCTTCTACAGAGGTGAAATAGGTGGTCTTGATACTTGCTTTTAAAATTCATCCTAGAAACACTGGTCTATGTTTTAAAACTGAAACTTCAAAATGGTCAAATTTTTTTTGCCCCTTGAAAAACCAAGAAAATCCTTCATGACTTTCTGAAAGCACTCACACATCAAAACCAATTGCATCGAGGTATGGTTTTGTGCCTCTCCATACAGGAAACCTCACAGAAGGGCTCTGCTTATAAAACCTTCTGAATTCAGCAAATTTCTAAGATTTCTAAGCCTGGAAATAAAAATATCAGCCATTTCCTTAAGGGAGAAGCACTGGACAGTCCAGGCTTGCTGAAAAGAAGCCACTAGAACCAGTTTGTTGAGGGATCACAGATCCAGAGGAAAGCTGTGTTTCACAGGTTTTGGGGAGGAGGATCTGACACCGAAACCTGGCAAAGGCTTTGTGAACTCCCACAAAAGAAGCTGAGGACAATTAGTCTCTATTAAATTGATAGGGTCACGTTACACAATACAACTGCATTCCAGGAGAAGGGCATTGCACATGTTGATATGGGCCCTGACACATCTGTTGGTTCCCTTATATATGTTATGAGACACAAATATTTATGTTTTATTTCACCACAGTTAATATGGATTTTTGCTGTTAAGTGGAAAATGCCTAATTCTTTGCCTCTTGATAAATTTTCACTTAAACACATACTCTCCCCAGACTCCCCTGTGCCATTATTTTACTGGAGATCTCAGAGAAGATGATGTAGCTTTTCTTGAAAAATTTTGAGGAAAGATAAACTCTCAACACCAATATCCCTATGTGATAAATCAATAAAAATTATTTTATAAACTTTAGAAATATTTTATTTCTATCATCCTATACCATATATATATTTGATACAGGTTGGTACCTACACACCTTATTGCTTCCTCTGTTTATTTCCTTGATAAACTGCAGTGAGCTGGGAATAAACCACATCCTGTCAGATCCTGCACAAAGAAAGGTTCCACAGCACAGAACTTATTTGAAAAGGAAGAGGAGGGATGAAATGTATGGACAAGGAACTAAACCAGACCTTTAAAACCTAGGGAGAAAAGGGCACATTGTGCATTCAGTAGTTACAGCCAATTTCATGAGAGTATAAATTGCTTTGCCGAAAATCTCTTTAGGTGCATTAATGCTGTGGTAAAGACACAGCTCTGCAGTAATAATTGCACAGTCATTTGCTGCCTTTTAAAATCACATCAGTCCAAATAATATCACCCAGGGTTATACATCCTGCTAGAAGCAGTCTATTAATATCACACACAACAAAGGTTCAACAGATCTTGACTAAAGCCCAGATTATTGGAAAGGTGAGACAAGTCTGGTGTGAGAGCTGCAGACAAAGTTAGGCCCAGCAGACATTTCTCAGTCCATTTCCTGTTTCGAGCTGTTACTGGGAGGTGAAAAAGAATCAGTGTATGTGGGAAAAAATGTCCTTCGAGTGGGAGAGAAAATATGTTTTTTTTCTTTCAAAGATACACTAGAACTCAATCAGGCTATTAATCAAACAGATAAAACTGGCACTTCAGTCCCTGCCACTGACAGAACTCTGTGCAGTAACAAAACCTTCTCAACACACCAGGAGACTCTTAAAATTCAAGCACTCTCAAACTTAGCAGCACCCCTGAGAGCCACAAATTGAGAGAAATTAATTCTGTGCCTCTGCACCCCTCATTACCAGGAGAGCTGAAGTAGGTCAAATGCAAGTTAATCTCTTAAATTCCACTTTTGTACACGGATGTTAAAGCAGCCATTACTTTTGCACTGGCAAATGTCTCCAGGCTAATGTGCAGAACTTTAATAAACCATAACAGGTTGGTATTGAATATAATTCCAGGTAAATGCCTGATTTTTTCTTTCTTAAATTTTATTGTTATCCCCAGAAATGCCCACCTCATGCATCACTGCAACAAGCATGTCTGAAAGGTTTAGCTGCACCTAAATGACTATTTGTGATAAACACTCCATTCTTTTGGAATTAGTAAATGTCCATGAATCTTAAAACAACTCATTTTTGTCATGTCAAACATGAAATAGCAATGCCAAACTAAAGATGGTGCCAGGAGAGAGGCAAACATGTCTTAAAGGAAACAAGTCCCTGCTGAATGATGCAATAATCCCCTTCACATAGCAAAGCCTATGTCAAGAGATGTCTAGCAAAATTTACATGTTCCAGCCCTCATTTCAATACACTTTATACAAAGGTGATCAGATGTGGATTGTTAAGTGAGCAGATACCTTTGAAATCCAGTCTGGACTCTTTACTGACAAAACCCACCAACACTGCACTTTTATTTTTTACAGGTGAATCAGTCCTGAGAGCTCAGCTTTTAAACTGCTTTCCTAAGGAGCACACAATCATGGGTAGAAACACAAAAAGTTGGTGCTATTCCTGTTAAAACCAGTAGCAAAACCGCCTTGCCAGTCTGTGTAAATGCATCCACACAAGATATCATATCCATCTCAGAGAGTGACTCCAATGGAATTGTGATTTTTAGGTTGTATACTCCATCAGACCTTGCACACAACTCCTGGTGATGCCAAAGGGAATTGCATGCATGGGAAGAGCCCTTTAGATTTTCTACAGTGACTTCCCTTCTCCTGCTAATTCACCCATGGGTGATGTCCCAGCTGACAGTAACAATTCCATGATAAATGGAATATATTATATTATATATTATAATGTATATAATTTATAACATATATACCCATTTATGAATTTATAATATATTCCTCTCCCAAGCATTCCAGACTTACATTATAAACCTTGGGGACAGTTCACATATCTTCAGGTCAAAGCTATGTCTCAGTATGGTCTGGCCATTGCACATTTCTCCCTGTGCCTAATTCATCTTCAGAAAACACCCTGATTGTCAGAAATTTTGGCTAATTATCTCCTGTTCCAGCCTAAATTCAGTAGACTATTCAAAGAGAATAGTCAAAATAAGGAAAGGGAGGAAAGTAAAGAAGAGGGAGGGAGGAGGAGGAGGAGGAGGAGGAGGAGGGAGGAGGGAGGGAGAGGAAGGAAGGAAGGAAAGGAGGAAGGAAGGAAGGAGGAAGGAAGGAAGGAAGGAAGGAAGGAAGGAGGAAGGAAGGAAGGAAGAAGGAAGGAAGGAAGGAAGGAAGGAAGGAAGGAAGGAAGAAGGAAGGAAGGAAGGAAGGAAGGAAGGAAGGAAGGAAGGAAGGAAGGAAGGAAGGGAAAGGAAGGAAGGAAGGAAGGAAGGAAGGAAGGAAGGAAGGAAGGAAGGAAGGAAGGAAGGAAGGAAGGAAGGAAGGAAGGAAGGAAGGAAGGAAGGAAGGAAGGAAGGAAGGAAGGAAGGAGGCGGAACTACAAAAGAGGATTTTTATATTGTGATAAATACTGGTAGCTTTTTGAAATATTGTTTAATGACTGCAATAAAATAATGCTGAAAATCTGCTTCTACATACAGCCTGCACATGCATGGGGAGCTGTAGATTTATTGCCATGATCATGTGTTAGACAGTTGTGTTGATTCCTCCGTGTCTTTAGAAGCAAGTAATAATGACAATTTTTGGAGGTAATAAAATTTCCTGTGTCTCTCGCATTAATGTGTTTCTATCACTGGCTTCTTAGAGGCATTTGGAAACAATCAAGTTCTTATTTTAAGGAGCCTTAAGATAAGGTATCTGTGAGCTCTGCACTTGGGGTAATTGATCACATTTGTTTCCTGTACGAAGGTTGGACTCCTCTTTCCCTTAAACTTGGCATGTTTCTCATTACCCCGTGCCTTGTTAGCCCAGCAGAAATGCTCTGCCGTGGTGAGTGAAAACAGGACGATACTATTACAGAGCACATCTAATCAGGGATGGCAGCCCTTTCCCATCTCCAGGGCCCTCAGCACCCAGAATCTGCTCCACAGAGCCCTCCTAGGAAAGCAGGGATTTGCTGCTCACCTGGCCACTCCAGCAGCACTTCTGCCCTCAGTCCTACATGGTGGTTCTGCCTCAGGAAGGGACCACAAACTCCAGAAAAGGATAGGATAGGAAGTGCACTCAGTCTGTTTTTCCTTCTGATGATAAAAGTGTCAGCTTTAAATTCAGGAAGCATCTTTACCTTAGTTGAGAAAGGCCACATGGTAGCACTTGTCTGCAAGGGGGTTTTTAATTTCACAATACAACAGGGTTTGCTTAAAAACAGCCCTGTTATTCACAGAGCATTAAAAAAAAAAAGCCATTAAACTTGCTCACAACCGAAGAAAAAAATTAGGATTTTCATGGTCTGCCTTTACATTGGGTTTATTATGTTGGAGTGGATCGTACAGTGCTTACGTTAAAGGAAAGTCATGGCACTGCATCTACTTTTACCAGCAGAGAATTTGTCCTCATTTATTTTGATTGAAAAACTGCTGTTATGTTACATTGTAAACGGACTGGTCCTGTTGCATGAAAAATGTGCAGCGCTGTATTTTTAATTTCCTCTTCTTTGCATTCCTTCTCCCCCTTTCCTACCAACAGTCGAAACAAGAAAACCTGAGCATTTAGCAGAAAGACAGAGAAGCAACTTTACCTCTAAACTCAAAGCCATGTTTGTACATGAACCAGCAGGGAGGATTTTAATCAGGCCTTGCTGGCTCCGAGAAATCACCTACGGACAGCACAAAACTGCCGCAGGAAGAGAGGCTGGGAGGAGGCAGGCTTTAGGGGCATTTCATTTGACTTGCTACAGACTTGTTTCTTGTAATATCTCATTTAAAGAGCCAGGGAGTTTTTACCTACTGAGAAAATAGCCTGTAACAGCCTTTAAAATTCTTGCAGCTGGCCAGGTTTGGTATTCCAAGGTAAAAGTCTCTTTCCACTAAGGGATCTGCAGTGCTTTCACTAAGTGTTCTTATATTCAAAAACTAAAGTTGAAGTTATTATTAGCAACACTATCTTCATCTCACTGAAGTTAATATTCAGAGCTGGCTACCACTGAAATATTTCAGTTTAGGAGAAAGCAAATACTTCATTAGGGAAATGTTAAACCCAGTGAGGGATCATTACCAAGTTTAATTGATGGTAAAAAAAATAAAACTACTAAGTGGGAAAGAAAAGTCCTGTACGCCTAGTGAAAATAGATCTCACCAAGAAATGAAACATTTCTGGCTGTTTCTCCTTTGAATTCCCTTCTTTTCTAAATATGCTTTTCATGCTGTATCTCTGCAGCTAACTGTAATCTGCCTAATTTGTTCCCATGCTCTTTCTGGGCTGTCTTTCCTCTCTGACCATCTTGAGAACTTCACACATTGTCAACCTATCATAGGTGAAAGCTTTTGAAGATCTACTACTTTTCTCCAGGCCTAATAAGGTCAGCGACCTTTCAAGCTCTACTATTTCCTTTTCTATCATTAGCCTGATACGGGCATCAGCTACCTCTCAATTTTCTTCATCTCTTCAATGCCTCACTTCTTCCTTTGGACACTGTCTAATTAGGAACTTAATTTCCTCTTCCCTGATGGAGATTTTGATAATAGAGAGATCCTATTCACCCCCGAAAGACAGAGCAGCACCATGATTTCCTGCTCAGGGGTGTCTTCAGGTATGTTAATTAATTTTCATGGTGCTCTGCCACAAAACCACAAAGAGCAGCAGCTCCTGTAGGAAATCCACCCGTGGGGAACAGTCCTGCCCAAACTCAGCCAGTTTGGAGGGAAGGAGTGCAGACATGGAAGTAGCCAAGGATGAGTTTTTGATGTCCTGCAGAGCCCATTTTGCATTTCTGAGCTGGCTTCTCCATGGAAAAGGCACCACCTTCCACCAGCTTGAGGGAGGCTTTGTCACATCCCCATTCCCCAAATCCACTGTGCTCCAGGAGAGGATCTTCCCCTGCCCTACAACCACAAGCCACAGCCATGATCTGTTCACTTTTCCTGCACACAAACCACTGAGCACCTCAGTCACACCAAGCCAAAAATGAGTCTGGGAGGAGCCCAGTATTTTTTTCCAGAACTAAAATTTTTTAAGGAATTCCAAAATGTGCCCACTTTTCTTTTTTTTCTTTTCTCTTTTTTTCTTTTTTTTTTTTTTTTTTTTTTTTGCATGAGCAATTATGGGCAAGGGAAATGCATTCTGTGGGAAAAAATCTTCATGCTAATTTAAAAGCAAAATGCTGTCCAAATAAACAGCCTTTCACCTCTTGCTATGCTATTAAGGAAATTTATGATTTGTTCGGTTTTCTTTAGCACTTTTACAGCATTTTTCTTTCCACAGAGTCACTGGCTGCTCTGCCACGAGCTGTGCCCTTCCTCCCCAGCCAGGGCATGTGCCAGGGCTGCTCTGCCATCCTAAAAGCACTGAGAAATTTTTGGTTAGGAAACCTCTAACACATCTATGCCCGCCTCTGTTGGCTTGCATAGCAAGTGCTGGGAGCAGAGCTGTGCTGGGGTTGCTGGCCTTGCTTCAGGAGGATATTTGGCAGCATCTAGCATGTCTGTCTGGGAAATTTGGGCAGTTTCTGCTCAGTGCTTGATGGAAGCGATGCCAGGGCTGCCCTAGGGATGCAGAGCTGGCAGAGACAAGGACACAGCCCAGGGCAGATGCTCCCACACTGCCACCCTGGGACAAGGTGGCAACAAACAGGAGATTCACTGGGAATTCCCTCCCCTTCTCCCCATCACTGCCTCTTTTCTCAGGGGTTGTTTGTTTGGTTTTTTTGTGGTTGGTGGTAAACACAAAAACATCTACTATAAAAACCAAAACCAAACCAGCAAATCCTGAAGCCTGCTTGACTTGTGCTGGGGAGAGTTCTGAGGCCAAACTGCACAATATTGGGGCAGAAGAAAAACACGAGGTTTCCATTCCCCTCTCTTGGTCATTCCCAGTCTGTTCTCTGACATGACCCAGCACAAGACCCCAAGTGCCCAGCAGAAAGCTTCACCTCCTGCTGTTAGCACAGCCCCTCCACGCTGTGGGGAAGGGGCTGCCACGGGCTCTGGAGTGGGATTGGGGCACCCAGGGTCCCTGCCTCGCTCACCTGAGGGTCCCCACGGCTCCTCAGTCCCCCCCATACTCAACCTGCCCTCATGCCTGGCAGAAAGCTTGTTCAAAAGTGGCACATGTAACGGGGATTCATTATTTCAATAGTTTCTTGGTTAGCATTTAGAAAACCTCAAAAATTTAGAGGCGAGTGTCCCCCCAAATCTTCACGAGCACCATTCCTTTCCCTCTTCCACACCTATATCTCAAAATGACCATATTCCCACATAAATTTTAACACTGATCTACAAAGTTTCTCATTAATCTTTTGCCTCTGAACTAAAGCACTCCCTTCCCCAGTGTCAAAGCAGAAGCAACCATGAGGCCGTGTGGTGCATCCAGGAATGTTTTGTGCCCCTGCACGCCTGTGCTTGTGCATTTTTTCTTCCTTTCTTAAGCCAGGGTTTGAGATTTGAGTTATTCTGCGAACAAGACCCAAGAGAGACACAATTAGACTCCCCTGGAGACTGACCCCTTATAGTGCCCACCTGTAGCCGGACCCAGATAGCATCCCAGTGCAATGAATTAGCACTCTAAGCTGATTAGAGCAGCTCTGCACAACTCTATTTTATTGACACAATGAAGAGAGGACAGAAAAGGGCCTGAAATGAGAAAATCATTTCCATGCTGACTGAATTAAAAGAACAAAAGAGCTCCTTGCAGTTGCAGCATTCAATTTGTCAGAAAAAAAGGAAGCCACTTAATGGATCACAATAGATCTGAGCAGACAGATGAAATTTAAAACTTCGGCATGAGTGCGATTACCAGCTAAACATATTCTCAATCATTTCCTCCATATGCATAATTTAGTTGGATTGTTTACTTGGAGGGTTTGTTGGGGTTTTTTTTTTTTGCAAAAACACTGTGTGAGATGTTATCTCGTAGGTGTCTTTGCATCCCATTTTTCCCAGCCCGGAAGGTTGTTGTGTTGGCTGGTAATACATTTTGTTGTAACACAAATTGCACTAAATTGTGGCTGCCTGCGTTTCCCTTTCTCCCCTGCCTCCAGAAGTAAATTAATATTTTCAGTGTATGGAAACAAATAATGCAAGATCATCTTATTCCAAAGCAGACCTAAATTGATTATAAATCACATGCATTATTCTGCTCTGCTTCCAGGAGAACAAACGTACTGCAACTGCTATTCTAGCAAAATATATTAGTTTGTGCCACTATAAACAGCCTTCTCATTAAATTTAGGCTTAAGCTAACAGTAATAAGACAAGAATACAGACTATTAAGGGGTTTCTCTGAATGATATATATAATTACTTACAAAAGAGGTATGCAATTCACTTTAGCATTTTCAAATCAAAATCTACTAACCCGTAGAAGGAAATATACCTTTAAAATAAAGCTGTGAAATAAATTGAAAACATCAGTATTTTAGGCTCCCTGTCCTCTAATTATGTAAAAGCTTGAATCTGAGTCTGTCCTAATTCAAAAGGGAAAATCAATTGCATCTGTAAAAATATTTGACTTTCCCAGATTATATTTTCTACATAATGAAGTATTAAAAGAAGAAAACAGCAAGCACAGTCCTGCAAGTACATTGGCATATAAAGAACATCACCTCCCTGCATATTCCTTGAAAGCTAAATATTTTGGATTATGGAGAAGGAAGCCCTTTCTTTTTCTACACAAAATTTAAAAAGCTTATATCTTGTTACAATATTTACAAATCAAATATCTCTTGCAGACCCAAAAGGCAAAACAAAAGTCATTTTCTGAGCCTCATTATGACTTCAGAGCATATGAATTCAGAGCATTTGGGTTGATTTGCCCTGACATATATTTTTATTTTTCTGAGCATGTTTTAATCAGTTCACTTGACATCTTTTTACTACTCAGTTTGCGATTTTACCAGCTTGTTTGCATCTAATTTTGAGGTTTAAAAAAAAGCCAAAAAACAGTAAAAGAATTATAATTGCTTATAACTCCCCTGTTTTGAAGTTGATACCCTGCTAAAGAGAAAACCAAGCAGAGCACGGGCAAGGTTTACTTCTGCTGGCTGCTATTACTGATTTGCCTAAGCATTTCACAGGGGTAAATACCCAAATCATTCAGGGAATGACTGACACACTCTGACATGTGGTTAACAGCCTTACCCTGTGCTTTTGCCTCTACAAATCTCACTGATGCCAACACAACCTTCCAAATATTTCAGATAATCATTTTCCCCCTTACTCTTAAAAAAACTTTTACAGCCACGTCTGAACCATTCAAAGGATCTCTGATTAGAAATGTTACTGTAACCGTTTATTTTTTCATCCTTTTTTTTTTTAACCTCCTAAGTGATTGAGCTAAGAGTTTTTTATATACATATATGTATATATAAATAAAATAAAATAAATATATGTTTAAATATATTTGTACAAATAAATATATATTTAAATATATTTTATATATAAATATCTATATTTAAAATATGCATATATAAAATTAAAAATATGAATAAATAAAATTAAAAAATACATATTATAATAATTTTTAAAGGCCATGCATGAAGCTTTGGGATATTTTAGCAAGCTCAACGTAGTGTAACTTTGCTGACAGCCTGTCACATTTCACTGACTGTCTGTCTGGGATCCTGCGATAACATCTGCATTCACTCAGGGCGAGAGCTTACCCTAAGACAAAAAAGTGGGTCCTGCCACATAATGCTCCATCATTCTGTCAGTTCTGACATGGCATCTGAATTTTTTTGAATCACTAAACACTTTTGGGACTCTGGTCCTTATTATCTTTCCTTAGTTTTCTATACTCGCTCGGCAATGCTGAAAAATGTAAAATGTGCAAACAAGGTAGTGGACGGCTCGGGCTTTTTGTCGTCTAATCCTCAGCCCCTCATTCATGCTCACTGTTAATCTCTTAAGACATTATAAAACTGTTAGACAAAGAAATGTGAATACCTCTGCTTCTAAGCAGAATGGGAGGAAACCAAGGAAAATCTGGATCATGCTAAGCTTTTCTTTTCACCACAAAAATGGTAACTTAAACCTGTTGCATCAAATTATTTATAATTCCCAACACTAAGGCTGGGGTTTTTTTTTCTTCTCCAGCATTACAGAGCCAGCCTGGCAATATCACAGGAGGAGGAACGGTACTACTGAGCCTTTCCAAACACATCAAATGTGTAAGTTACACACAAAAAAACTCTACAAAGCCCATGAGAATATGGGCAAATTGGGTTTTAATCCCTCTGCTGGTTTTTTGCTCAGCATGGCACAGGGCTCATCATGCTGTCAGGGCTGCTGGAGACCACTTTGGGGTTGATTTCTGTGCTGCAGAAGGACCAGGGGCTCGCTGGGCTGGCTCTGACGGTGGGGATGCTGCATGGGACAGGCTGGCTGAGGCTTCCCTGGCTGGATGGGACCAGGGCCCCATTTCACAATAATCCAGCTCTGTCTGGAGCCGTCTGCTATTGCAGGTCATCATTTCACTCCTCCTGACTCCCACTGCTGCGGGGGCATTAGCATGGGGACAAAAGCTGCTCAAGCACCTATTCTAAACCCATTCAAACCCACTAAAAATCACACCCAAAAATGATACTGTTGCAATCAGCTAAATTTTATTCAGGAATGCTGGGGCTGAAAACCAGAATTTTCATTTTCTACTTCTGCATTGTTGTCATGGGTGGTGGGATCGGATAGTCTAGTCTTAAAATTGCTCCAGGAGCACAAAAGTATTTGAATGCAAATGCCAAACAAGTCACTCTCCCTGAGCTAAATACCTACCACGAGGGTTTCTTTACACACAGAAACTTCTGTTAAAGTCATAATCTTCAAATAATTATTTAAACTATTGTGAAATCTGCCTAAAACATGTTTTATTCATCTCTGTTTGCGTTAGTGAGAGGGAAAAGGGCTTTAATGAGGGAAGTTGAGATGTTGCCTTTTTTGCAACAATGCCAGCCATCAAATCGGTGAGATGACTTGAGAAAATCAGCTTTTGAAAGGGAATAATGAGGGTCCATACTGGTAGGGATTGAGCTGCTCTGCTAAGGGTAGAACTGGTGATATTTCAAGCAGAGGGAAGCCAAGCTTAAATGAACTGAGGAACACCAAAATCTTGACATGAAGAGAGAGCTGAGAAGGAAAAGATGCAGTAGAAAACTAAATTATATGCAGCCACTAAAAGGCAATCAGAGCCTGGTTAGCAAAGCATGTGCACAGCCAGAGCTGGAGGCAATTATGGCACTGATCTGCTGAAAAATAGACTGAGGAAGATGAGGGCCAGATATGAAGGGCAGAGATAGATGGGACTTACAAAAGATGGGAAGAAGCTGAGAAGAAGGAAGTTTTTCACAAGATTGAACAAGGATTCTTGCTGATTCCAGGGTTTTGGGACAATGTGGAGAACAGCACTAGTTATGAGAGGAGGAGAACAGGGAGAAGGAAGTAAAGAGAAGTGCACAGCACAGGGTCAGCAGGCAGATGAAAATGCAATTTGAGACCACAGATCTACAAACAAATAATTAAAAAAGGCCTCGTCACACAGTCTTAACTGGGGGAAATGGTAAAAGACTGTTCTCTGTGCAAGAGAGGAGGTGTGTGTTTCAAAGGCAAGGCACTGAGCTCACTGTTGCCCACCCCGGCCATTGACACCATTTTGCCACAGAGGGTTTGGTAGGGTCATTTCTGGGTTTAGCATTAAAGACAGAAAAATTGTTTCCTCTCCTTTTTTGCTGCTCATTTGCCTGCCTACACATGTACATATTCCAAACAGGTAGATGCCAAGTTAAGACTGGAAAGCAAAATCATTTTTTCTATATTCACATGCAAATTTTGCCTTATTTGAAGGTTATCACTAGATCAATACTTACAATTTACCTTTATAGAATATTTTCTGTAAATGCAGTAATGCTGAAGCTTTCCCATCCCCAAACTTCCATTTTCCCCTCCAGGAGAGCTTTACCTTTTTTTGCACAAAATCAACATTTCTACCACAGTTTTTAAATACCCCGACCGCAAACCTCTTTGAAAACATTAATACCCAGATTTATTTTTGAGTAAAACACCCGCATAACAAATAGCTACATTCTGGAAAGCCCATTTGGCCACATGAGGCTGTTTCAAGAAGATAGGAGGGAGCTGAAGGCTCCTTTTGGAAACCCTGAGCAGCTCCACACCAGGTCTCCAGCACAGCCCACTCTGTGCCTGCTGCCAATACACTTCATCAAGTTAAGACTAAGAACAACACTTTGGGAAACCCACTATACACCAGAGCCCCCTTACGCCCTAGGCTTCACCTGATGAAATGTTATGCTTTTTGTGGGCTCTTTTACATCTTTCCACACTAAACAGGAGGGCTGTGCTTTAAAAGGAAGGGCCACTTAACATTTGTGTTTCTTTCCCAAATTAATGATTATTGTGTGCACCGAAGTTAGTGCTGTCACATAAAGCCAGGCAGGATTATGACAACCCCTGTCCTCACTCCTGTGCATGCCACCTACCATTCAGCCAGGAAACATGAGGGCTGTCATGACAATAAAGCTCCATATTAATCCTCTCTGGGGTAGAAATACCCTAATAACCAATTGCTGGTTTCTGGTTTTATTTCCAAATAAGTATACTTTTTTCTAATTTACCTGATGAACACGTCCTAATCTGCAGGCTCTAGCAAAAAAAAAAAAAAGGCTTTTTAATCTTGTTTTTCAGTCTTTACTAGACCAAACGCCCAGATTGCAATGCTATTATTAAGCATCAAACCCCAGTTTGCCGTGTGGGGTTTGATGCTTGAAGAGCATGTGTTCCTCTGGGTTAATAAGCACCTTGCCATACCCCAACCCCTGTGTTCATTTGCTTCTGTTTAATGACGACCCTCTCCTCCTGCCCACATGTATGCTCGTCTCTGCACTGCTTGTTGAGCCATCAAGACACACCTTTGTTTCATTTAGTATGCAATTTTCACCTCTGACCCAAGAAACTAGTCTTAGGCTTCCTGAACTTTATTGCCTGTTAATAGACTGCTGGCTCTCTTTTCAGCAGTCATAGAAATGGTGGAGAGACATTTAATTGAAAAGAGGGACAAAGCTAGAGCCTGAAAGGCAAAGTCAGTAGGGTTTAAACAAAAAAAAAAAAATCCAGCAATAATATGTTTGAGGAGGTTTGGATATTCTTTACAAGTTCGTGGCTCTTTACACAAATAAGAAAGACATCATTGATTTAATTATCTTCCCGGGGAACAATGGTGTAATACCCTGAATGGTGCTAAATGATTGATCTGGTAATTCATCTTCTGCTAACAGCTATCTATGCATTTTGTTTCTCTCCAGTCCTCAGCCCGATGACATTAGCAGCAATGTCACGGAGCAGTGCTGGGCTTTCATAAAACACCCACAGATGCTCTTTCCTGCCAGTGTTTAGGGACACATGGTTATAATTTTGTCTGTATTTCTTTGTCGTAGATTACTTTTAACTACATCTGTTCAATTAAAACAGAAAAAAAGAAGGACACAGCTAGAGCCCATCAGCTTTATATCAGAAGAAGCCTATTAATGAAATAGGGAGATTTAATTTTGTAAGTGTTCTGATGGGTGCGAGATGCCTTTATGTTTTTTCAGAAGTTCTGCTTGGTGAATAGTTAGGAAAGGACATTATTACAGCATAAGGATATTATGGTACACAGAAAGGCATTATTAAAAGTGATTTATTGTCCCATGTTAGGAAACTTATAGGAAAAGTCTGATAATATATTAAACTTGTTTATTATGGACTTCATATAATTTTTGAATAATGCTGCTTTTTCTTTTGACAAGAGCAATAAACTCTGCTGATATAGACATACGTTGATTATCCCAAGTCAACTGTGTTGCTTAAAGAAACATGCCCAAACAATCAGCTTCTGACAGCTGCATCTCTTGTTATTTACAATAGCCATCACAGTAATAACTCACCATTTCTATATTAATAAGGCAGTGAAATTTATTATGATGGTATTGAAAAGTTATTAAGTACTGCATCCCAAGTGACAAAGTACCACAGCACTGTCACTATCCAAAAGCAGTTGCCCATCCATCACAAAGCTTTCCAGATGGTCCTGCATCTTTATCGCTCCCAGGTTGGTGACATCACCTGTTCACCCACTCAAAATTGATGATGAAAGCAAACAGATCTATCTTACTTACATTTACCAAATCAATTTAATTTTACAGGCCGTGGCTTAGTGACATATTGACTGTTTTCCTTAATGGCATCTACTGTACTTAATGCAAAGAACTCATCTCTGAATCCTGGCTTGCATAATGTGGCATTTCATAATAAATTTTTTATAACGTATTTATTTAATGGGAAGAATTATGATTGTTTGTCAGTTCTATTAGATGCAATTATTATTCTCTTCAGTTTAATATTTTTTATTTTTTCTTTCTGATGTTGTCTTTCTTAATGGCTAAATTAAATTTACCCGTTTTGTCTTTTAAAGGGATGTCTGACATATCTCATTTATTTTTCTTTGTAATTTGATAATCTCAAATCTACTCCAATGGCAGTTTTTGTCTCTGTTAATTGAATGCTCCTACCTGCTTGGACATAATGTTACTGAACTCAAAAGCTGCCTTGGTGGTGTTTAAATAAATAAAAATCTCTTTGCTCTGAAGAGAAATGCAAATTCCTGAAACACCCTCTCGGTTCTGCTCTGAAGAAGGTAACAAAACTTCCTTCTCCCCTTCCTACTTCTAAGTCCACTTGACCCTTATGGTTTCACTCTGCTTCCCTCAGGAGTTAATGCTCCTCCTGATTAAATTAAAACCTCAGTGGCTTTGTGGGCAACACACACACCAACCTGCAGAGAGGTTTGTGTGGCTTTAGACTCTGCCATGAAATGTGTGATTTCCTGCCCTCAAGGTCAAGGACACAGCGGAGCATCCACCATGGCTGGAGAAAGAGTCAATTCCTCACAGCCCATTCTGGGTTTCACTGGGACAACAGCATTTGTGAGACTTTCCAGCTGTGCCACACCAACAGCTGCTCAGCCTCCTGCACTGGCTGAAAGGCTCTTCCTGAGGCTGTTGCCACGTTGACCTTGGGTTGGCTCAGAGCCTCACCAGCCCCCTGAGCACAGCCCCAGTGCCAGAGCTGGCTCAGAATTGGGGGTGAGCAGCACCTCCCCTCCAAAAACCACTGCAGCCTCTCAGCTCCCTTGTGTGATATTGATCTGAAGGTGTTCTGAGAGCAGCTCCCCCGGCCAGCTGAGGAGGGAGCTTTGGTGCTCTCCTCCCAGCAAGCAGCAGCTTTGCCTGACCAACGGAAGGTTGTGGTCTTTGCCCAAAAAACCAAAGCACCACATCCCACCAACTTCATGCAAGACTCTACTTAACTGTATTAATCAAAGAATTAAAGGAATTGAAGGGTGGAGAAGAAGGAAATAGTATAGAAAAACAACATGGACTAATGCTGAATGATCCCTCTTGTCCTCAGCATCTTCCACCCACACAGAAAAACCCAAAGGACAAACAGCTCCCCTTTGCTGTCAATACATTTAATTCAAACCGAATGACAAGTCCACCTGCTCGTATCTTGCTATTCAAGGACCTAATATTTGCTCATTTGCAATTATAAACTGTGTGTTCTCCAGGCAGGGAGAGAGCTGGTGATAAGCCCAGGGAGCTGGCTGAAGTATGGTGCTGACATCCACTGTGGGGCAATGCTCTGCTCATGAGGCAGCATCTGCATGGACTCCTATTGCTGCAGCCGTGTCTGACTCGGGCACAGCCTCACCACAAGACCCAGATGCAAACAACAGAATAGTTCAGACTGGTAACCCTTGCAGCAATGTCCCTTTTGTGCACAGCTCTGGAGGGGCTGTCTGAAGCACCCTCGTGCACGCTCACCCCAGGCAGGACACACGGCTGAACCCTGTCCCATGCGCACCCAACACTGCGTCCCTTACCCAGAGCTTAACACGGCAGCTAAGCACGTGCTTAGCTCAAACACCTGGGTAATCCTGTTGATGATAAGCTCGTGCCTAAGTGCTTTATTGGACCCCAGCCAGAGCGCTCTCTGCCTTGCAAAGCTGAGCTCCAAATGGGATAAAGCATCACCTATGCGCTGCAGACAAGGTAAGGATGTCACCCCCACCTGCAGCTGCCAGGAGTGGATGATCTGTTGATCTGGGGGAGAACACGCTCTGCAAAGGCTACATTGGTCCTGTGTTGATCAAAAAGCAGCCCCACCTCCCACTATAAAACAAATCATTCCTTTTTAATTCCAAATAACAGAATAGCCCACATCCTTGTTTCTGGTTTTGCTTCAACAATAATTTTGCGAAAATCCCTGGAGTCTCTATGCTGCTGAAATCCATATGAAAGGAGAAAACCTAGGCAAGGAATCTGTATTGTGCTTCCCTGCTTTCCAACCACCTGGCTGAGTGTGGTGCTGTTTTGCATGTTAATGCTGTTGAAAACAATTCAAGAAAAAGCCAAGATTTGGTCTGTAAAAGTCACAGACCAGTGGCAGTGTGAAAGTGTCAAACAACAGCAGAAAATCAAGGGTTTTATTGTTTAACACTAAGGCACACTCCATATCCCAAAGAAAAATATTCGCAAGTGATGAAGTCTTTGTTCCTTCTATTTTTCTTTTTGAAAAGAACATTATCTACTGCTCTCTCCCAGAGTGATTTTCCTGACTACAAGGGAGTTATTTCCCTCAGCACTGTCACTGTTTATTAAGAATAGCTTAACTGGAGTTTTAAGATGTGAGAATTCCACAGAAAGTTATTTAGAAGACTTTTTGCTGTTTTTATTAAAAAACAAAACAAACTACCAAAAAAACGCTGCTTTCAGCATTCTGGCATCGATTTTTCCAAAGAAGGACCCAAAAACAGGGGCTAACATCTGTACATAGGAATTGGTTGATAACTGCCACTGCAAAGAAGTCTTTGGATGCTAAGAAAACCAGGCTATTGGTTTGGATGCTACAACCCAGATTTGCAAGCATATAGATTAGATTTCATCTCTAAAAGCCTATACTTTTTTTAAAACATATTATTTAATTTTCATATCAATATATGATACACCTAAACCCCAGAATCTTGAATCAATTTAATTTTTAAAACTGACAAAAGAAAGCAAAAGAGGGCAGAATTAAAGCTTCAAACTGACTATTCCAGTCCCTTCAAAACAGTGGGAAGCTTGTACTCCAGAACAATTTTTAGGAAGCTGTGCAGTTTTCTCAGAGGACTCACATGAAAAATGTTAGAGGAGACATAAATAAATAGCCAAATGGCCTCCTAATTTCCATTTAGAAGTAATAGCATCAGCTCAAGCATACTCTACCAAATATGAGTTGTTTTTCAGCCTCCCTGGCATGACAGGAAAATATACTCTGCTCTATAAACAGATTATATGCTGCTTTATAAAGCTCTAAAATATTTTTTTTACTTCTGTGACAGATTTGATTTATTAGAGTTTATTGCTCCTGGTTTTGCCCTCCTAGTAAAGAAATAAAAGTTTAGGATCAAAAGAGCTGTGAAGAATTTGTTCCTATGAATGAGACTTTGAGTTTGCTGGAGCAGCAAGAGACCTGAATTTGGATGTTGGCTGTCCTCTGGCCCAAGGTAGGTGCGTGTGCTTTGGCGACCTACTCAAAGCCTTGCTTTGAAACACTCTCCCAGTTGTTTTTCATAGCAGGGCATGAACCACGATGAAATCACTAAATTTGTGTTCCCTCGCTTTTGTTTAAAAAAAAAGAAAAAAAAAATTACTGCCATCCCTTAAAAGCTTGTTTTCTTTGTTGATTAAGCAGCAGTCAATTTTCCCTTTTCAAACAAGCACTGAGCAGCAGCCTCCCGACCCCCTCGGATCCGCGGGCTGCCGGCAAACACTAAAACCCCCGTGACAAACTGCAAAAAAGCTCGACCTTTCCCCTTGTCCGGTGACCCCCTGTTCGATTTGTACTTTAGCCAGCCAATACCTGATTAGATAATGCTCAACTCCAGCCCCGCAAAATGAGATAAAATTCAAATTTATGGCTTTTCATTTAAACTGATCTACAGCACTCTAATCATGACCCAAGCACGACTATATCACAACAAATTCTTTTTGTCCCGGAGTGTGTTTTATGGTTGAACTGTATAAATGGACACAATAGACATTGTTTTCTTGGACTTGCTCTGATAGAACTCTGTGTTGATCCCATAGGGAGCCTTGCTATAGGGGAATGTAGGGACAGGCTCCATGAAATTCCTCAGCCTGCTGCAGAAAATTTTTCTTTATCATCAACTGCCTGGCTGCAGAATTTAACAGCAGCAGTTCCCTCAGCTTCCACTTCTCTCCCAGGCTAATCCTAGTATCAGCTCAGATGGATATCAGTCACAAAAACTGGAAGTCAGAAGTATCCCACAGCTGGAAACACCCAAAACTATGACAAGCTTTTGCAAAGGAAAAAAATGTCTTTTTCAAAAAATGTAGCTACAGTCCAAATTTTTGTGTAACTGTAAACTCTTCTCTCCAAAGTGACTGTAGGGTTTTTGGTTAAAATTTTCTAGTGTAAGATGTTAGACCTCGCAATACTAAACAGCTGCAAAACCAGAGCAAATGTTTCATAACAAAATGGATGATATGTGCAGCATCAGAAAAGGCTGAGAAAGATGTCCATCTTTCCATACAAAACTGTTTTAATGTTTGCTTTCCTCAAAAAAAAAAAAATCTTTGAAAGCTAACCACCATCGTACATTCAGTGATCCAGCTTAAACTCAGATTAAATGAAAGGGTTGATTATTTAATAACTTAATCATCCTCTCTGCAGTCAAAGGGGAACCTACTCAAGTACACAAATAGTAACAATGGTGCAACCCCACCATTTTTTGGAGCACTGTAGACAAGAAGTGAGGGAATGAGTATGCTGGACATAGCAAAACACTTTTTTTGGCCTATGGGAGTGGGAGCAAAAGGAGCAGGCTGGGACATCCCTCCTTCTGAAGTCACCAGGGGACTTCTATAGCACCATGAGCTACCCCAGGTATTACAGGTAATTCAGCATGAGGGAGTATTGTGTCACAATCTGCATCAATACAATTCACTCATCAAACAAGTGGAAAGATTTTGAAACCTCTCACACTGCAAAATCATTTAAAATCCACACCCAGCACCACACAGAACTTGGGTTCTATCCTTCCTCCATTTAAGATTGAAATTAAATTTCACCTTGATTATCAGCAAGAGCAGAATTAATTCTCATTTGTTAACTGGTTTGTTGGGACTGGTTGGACATGCTCCTTGTTTCCCAGAAGTGCCCATTTAAGCAGAAAACAACAGCACCAGAAAAGCTTCAAGACTATACTTAAACCTCAGCAAATGATAGTTTTCCTCCCCATTCCACAGTGCTTTTAGCATTGCCTGAGTCCACCACCCACAAAGAAGTATCAGCTTCTTTCCCTCTTTAATATCCAAAGCACAAGCCCCAGGAAGTGGTGGGTTCCTGAGGAGTGTGATGATGAGCATCTGGGGTGGAATCTGGAGCATCACTGAAGTCCTGTCCAGCACTACCAGGATCCCCCACATCCCTCCTCCAGCCCCAGCCATCACTCTGTGCCATTTTACTCACTATGTAAACTCTGCTAACCAGAATTTCTCTGTCTCTCTTCAACTACAGTAAATGTATTTAACCCACTTGTTGGAAAAAACATTCAGTTTCAAGTTTGTCTAAGCACCACAGAATACTTCTGAGTGAGTGACCAAATTGCAGAGGGACTTGACTGTTGATTTTGTGTGATTTTGCTCCAACACTTTTCAATAGCTTGCCCCAGCTGTCCCAAATAAATAACACTATTCAAATGGCACGAGTCCTGCAGCTTGAAAGGGATTCAGGCTGCCAGCTGGGCTTCCAGCACTATCAAGATATTCATTTCTTGTCTGAATATCACAGACCCCAAAATCTGAAATATTCCAAGCAGGAAAACCAGTCTCTAATATTGCCAGCATCTAAGGGTGTGAAAAGCTAAATGGATTTCCCTCAGTCTTAGTGCGATTATCCTGTCCTACAGCACTTGAGTGTCCAGTCTAAAATGCCCTAATTTTGGAAAAACGTTAAACCTGCAAGTACAGCCATGTATCAACAGTTTTTGCTTTAATTTCTGTTATCAATATTTGAGCTTAATTGTGGTGTGGTTAAAGGTCAGATTTTATGGTTTCCTGGTGCCTTTTTCAAATAATAAAGATTTCTCACTAGCAATTATATTGCATCACAGTCTGTTAGCTCAGTAGATACTGCCAAGTCTATGATTTCTCCTGACACTATTCTGTCACATTGTCACAGGTCTCACAAGAGTTTAAACAGCTGGATGGAAAGTTTGTCATGAACTCCCTGAGTGTTTATGGATAGTTAAGAGCAAATCAAGCTTCCATTTTCCACCGTATCTGCGAGGCTCTGCTCCACAAGGAAGCTCCATTTTTCCTGGGAAAATGAACTCCCATCTCCCCAGAGGTCAGGCGTGCCCCTGGAGAGCCACACAAACCCTGCACGGCTCCCCTTATCAGAAAGCAAAGGAAACGTACAGATGGAAAGCAGAGATTGTGCTCTGTTCCTGCAGCACATTGTTAAAACCATGAATAAAACCATGCAGGAACATTTGTTACATCATAACACAACAGCAGAACCGCTTGATGTTTGAATCCCTGACCTGACCATGGACCAGGAGCTCAGACAGACCCTCAGTGATACCACAGTGAGGAAAATGCTGTCCCTGAAGGCAGGGAAAGCAAGATCCAACACCTGTACTCACCAAAGGAGCCCATGAGCTCCTTCAGGGAAAGGATTCCCCAAAGCATCAGCAGAAGTAACCCAAACCACACCATTCCCATGTGGGCTGGGTATGGCTCTAGCATCCAAACCTCCTTCACCAAATGAGTGGCAGAATTCCCATTAAGTAAAATGGAAGCAGGATCAACCCCGCAGCTTTTGAGGCCCCCTAGTAGCACAAAGTTGTTCAATAGCAAGTCTAGTCATACATCACTGGATTTAAGGGCTATTTTAATCATTGTTGACAGAAAGTGGCAATTCACAACCCTGAAACAGTACCCAGTTTCATTTCAAAACTATAATGCAGTGATTTTGCCAATCCCTCACCAAGAGACATAACACAGGACTATCCAAGTCCTGATTAAAAATGGTATAGAAATGTTCCAACAACACTTTTTCCTCACTTTCCTCAAAAGGAGCATCACCTGCCAACATCCACCCAGACAGATTTCATGCATGAAGAGCAATATTAATTTCTGACTTTTTTCTTTTTCAATTTACACTCGTCTCCATCCAGAAAACCCCAAAAGGCCACGATGCAGTTTGTGCACATAAATATGCTTTGGCTGCTGCAGGATAAAACTCAAATTCTGAAAATATTTCTGTGTTTATAGACACACAATAACTCAACAGACCAAAAGAATGTAGAGAAAGAATCTTACCTCCCAGCCGTAACTAGGATCTTTCAGTTGTGGCCGCTGCTCTCCTACAAAAGGGCCAAATTTTTCCCCTGCTTCAATCTTCCTTTTGGTCCATATCCCTAATCCTGCGCCAGGAATGTTGGATTCTCTGAGCTCGAACTCTGAAGGAATGGGAATGTCATCAGGAATGTATATTGGAGCCTTGTAAGGAGAGCTCTCCTTGGGTGTGAAAGCTTCGCTGGAGGTCGCTGGAGAAGACGGCTCCTGGATGCTGATGGATGTTGGGCACTGGACATTTGCAGCCTCTCCATCAGCTTCTGGCACCTCCCCCAAGGGAAGTTCTGGAAAGCTCTCGTACAAACATTCATCACCTGGAAAAGAAGGACAAAAGGTAGGATTTGAAACACCCTGGCAGGTTTTGCACACGAAACCCCTTCAGCCTGCACATGGAATGGAAGGGACAGCTTGGGAGACGTCGCCAATCACTAACCCTGCAGCACAGCCTCACCCTGGATGGAGCTGAGCCTTTTCTCTGGTGTAGGCCTGGGGATAACACAGTGTTTCTGAGTATTCCTGACATCAAAAGTGGTTTGCATCACTGAGCACAGGCGAGGGAATTGCACACAGATGTAAAGGCAGGCACACCCCAATGTCCAGTCTGGATACAGCACTGCACCCCACACATGTTTTGAAATTACAGCTGAAAGCCAGCATTACATGTTACAACTGAAATCTAAGAGAAGTGAAAAGCAGGAAAGCTTCACTGGTCTTCCAGAGAGACAGACTGAACCTAAAGTAGCCAAAATTAAGTTTGATGGCCTCCAATTAGTCTTCAGAGAAAGGATCCAGCCTACCACACAACTCTTGGCAAGAGCATCAGCTGATGTAAATCAGTGTCTTACCATTGACCTCTAAGAAATGCAATGGTCTAAAATAAGTTCAGGATCCAAACAGCACCTTATAGAGAACATGAACCTTCTCCTCTTACAGTTGCAAAAAAAACTGGGGCAGATCCAAAACACATTAAAAATAAAAAAACTACCTTCATCTCTGGGGTTTAGCCAGAAAATTTAAAAAAAAAAGGAATAAAAAAGAAAAACTCACTATTTTTGACAGCCTTAAATGTAAGACTGATTATAAATTCCTTTTAGTCAGAAACTCAGAGTTACTTCAGCAGGGGCTTTAGCTGCACCAGCAATACCGTGCTTAACTCAACTCTACATGCAAAAGAGTCAAAACAACAAAACTAGCCAAAAAAGCCTTCTTTGCTGTTTATATTCATTTAATGTATTCATGTTCTTGGGGTTTTATACACACCAGAACTCATTCCACTTAATTCAAACCTAAATAGGAGGTGAGAATACTGTTCTCCAAAGACTAAAACTAAGAGATCAGGTATTTAAAACCTGAGCTTGAGAATATTTGCATAATATGGTTGGTCCAGAAATGAAAGCGTTACACTGGGCTTGGCTTTCAGAATGACTCTGTCTCAGTGAAGAAACAGGAAACTTTAAAATGTTCTTTCAATTTCTTGCTCATTTAAGAAACTATCCATGGTAGATTAGCACCGTATGCCTTTTCCACTGGAAGCTGGTCATAGCCCATTGTCGCTCACATCTTTGTAACATATTATCTCAGGGTTTTATATCTGTACTTTCATGCTTCTGGTACTGCCTAAGACAAACACTGGGACATAACAAATCATTGGAATAGATTGCTCCCATCACAGGACTGGCAAACTGGATTCTTCATCTGTGAGCAATTTATTCACAGCCATGAAGTGTTTTTCTTTCTTTTATGTGGCACTGGCTATGACCTCATACATGTCACAGGAAAGTTCAGCTACCCGTCCCCTCGGCCTCCGGTTTGGCAGACTCTGCCTGCACTTCAACAATTGAACCCAATATTGATCAGTTTGTCACTTTACTAATACTTCGCATTCTGAGAAGTAGAAAATCTTGACTGACTCCACCATTTGGCTGAGAAGGACACAGAGAGGGATTTCCCATTGCTTGTGGTTCAGAAATCCTACCTGTTATAACTGGCTTTGGCAATGATGTTCAAGGGCTTGTGAAAGCACTCATGAGCCAATGCCATCCCTTCCTGCCCCCAGCACCACTTATCTGGGACTCCAAAAGGGCAGGAAAGAGGGCATGGAAAGGACAGAGACACAGCTCTACCTGGATGCCCTGCACTGAGACAACCCCTCCAGCAGCCCTCTCTGTTACAGCATGGCACTGCTGCTGTCCCCAGACACAGCCATGCTCCAGCATGGTGGCACAGGTGACAGAGGTCCATCCACAGCTCCTGAGCATCCCCCAAAATTTGAATGTGCTCCCTGACTTTGCAGGCCAGCAGCAATGCTGCAACCAGGCATGCTCCTGTTCAGATGTCTTCCCCCAATGTTTAGATTGCAGTCCTGCCTAAAAGACTTCAGCTGTTTTTGGAGCAGGGGTAAAAAAAAAGAAACCCTAACCCGTGTATACACATGGGGTGCAGGAAGAGAAATCACACAAGGAAAGTGATCTGGATGATGATAAGCACATGGCTCGCTTGAAGGGGGGCGCTGGGGGTAGAAACTTCAGGCATCTAAATCCCACTGATTTTCCATGACAGCTGGGTGCCTGACACTCAAACTCCTTAAAAAGCACATCTCACACAGTCACTACTGTTGTCCCTGTCCAGCCAAGCACTATCCCATAAAACCAAGGCACTCTGTGTCCCACAGTCAACTCTCCTTCACAAAAAAACAGTATCTCAGCCAAATAATTGAAGTCACAGCAAGCAATGACCTGCTCTGTGCCTGTCCCAAAGGGCCACCTTCCTCAGCTCCACTTGCCAGCAGTGCCTGCCTACGAGCCAGCACAAGCTGAGCCTTAAACATTCGGCAAGCACAGCTTTACAGATGTTTCATCTTCCCCAGGGACAGTCCAGTTTAATTTCTCTCTCGCAGACTCAAAGGCCTCAGTTATACTTATCTCAGTCATTCTGGCTACGCTCGTTTTTTAGCCATATAGGGTCAAACCTGCAGCTGATAAATTGGCCTCTGAAAGCCTGGCAGGGAGACAAGTCCGTTTGCTGGGTCTATTGTGCCTCCTTTGATTTCCAGCAGCCACACCCGATGTCGTCGTTAAACACAGGCTTTCAGCTTGAAAGCTCTGGAAAATATAATACTCCTCTATGCCCCAAAGCTCTAAGTGTGGGTAAAATGGATTACTGAAATAGTCTTTTGCCTGAAACAGCAATGTATTCTAGCAAAAAAAAAAAATGTATTTTTAAGCCTCAGAATAGACACAGAGTTGAATTATGACTGACCAAGAGATGGGAA
The DNA here is from genome assembly GCF_028769735.1 of Zonotrichia leucophrys gambelii. Classification (NCBI taxonomy): domain Eukaryota; kingdom Metazoa; phylum Chordata; class Aves; order Passeriformes; family Passerellidae; genus Zonotrichia; species Zonotrichia leucophrys. Next base: position 21,642,998 of record NC_088179.1, on the reverse strand, counting down.
GACCATTAAGACGTATTTGTGACATTAATGATAGAAGCAGTTCTATTAAAATCAATGTACACGAACCAAGGTTCTGGTCTTAGTTTTCAAAGGGTACATGACTATTTTCTTTAAAATTTTCACCCACACGGATCAGAGGGACTTCCAGCAAAACCATAGGATATTGACTGATAGAAAAACTTTGTAAGATTAGAATTAGACACAGAGACTTTGCTGATAAGCATCATTTTCACAGTGAACTGCAAATTGTTCACACAGATAGCACTCCAGTTTTGAAATTCAAGATGGCCTCTTTAAACTCCAATAATTATCCCCACCATAAATGGGATGAAGTAAAAAATGAGGCCCCTGATAAGGGAACAGACGAGATTAGGTTATGTGGAAGCTTAGATATTAGTCTCCATGAAATTCTTCACCACTATTTTACAATAAAAACATGAGCAAGCTTCAAAGGAAACCCAGGAGTAAAGGTTAATTGCTACTAAAAGGCCAGGGTGGACACCTGCATTTGCACTTTTGTCACAACCTTGCCCACCAGCAGGAAAGAGCCCACGTGGCTGGGGATGAGGAGGGAGAGCAACGTGCCAAAGCTGCTGCTGCAGCTCCAGGGCCTGGGGCCGTTCCAAGACTGAGAGGCCTTCTGTGCATGGCTGGGAGGAGGAGAGGACTTCCTTCCATCAGGATGCTTCTCAGCTCAGCCCAGTTTTCCTCTCCAAGAGCAATTAGGTAAGAGGCGCTGATGATGGCGGCGGAGGTTGAGCACAGCCCAATGCTGCTGTCAGAGCCTCATGCTCAGCAGGGCTGGGCCTGGCTGCAGCTGAAATGCCACACCACGGCCCCTCACAGTGAGCAGACATGCTGGCCTGCTGCACTTCTCTGTGTTTCAGGGCAGCCTTAAGCTCAAACTTCTCACTAAGTCTTACAGGGATCAAGTCTGCACCCAAATCTCCGTGGCAAAGACAGTCGTAGCAGATATATTCATAAGGAATTCTGTTCTTCCCTTCCTCAGATTATTTGTGCCTAAGAAGATATATTCCCAAAGTGACTACTGACTGACAAACACTCCAGCACATAAATGCAGTTCTCTGCACTTGGATTCATGCATGTGGCCACCAGTGATTTAATCATAAACTGGATTACTCTGGAGGAAAGAGGCTGAAAGCAAAGGCATCTAGACAGCCTAATTCAGAATGCCATCACCTTCTGATCAGGACAAAGCAAGAGCTGAGATAATTGTCAGAGTGGCTCTTTGCAATGAGAAGAGCCACACAGTTTCATGCCTGCAGCTTCTCAAAGGTGAAGATGACCCCTAGTCCCAAAGATTGGACCCCATGAGGACACAACTCTGTTTGATGGGAGAATTCCATCACATGTCAGGAGCTTTGAGCTCCCCTAGCTGTGTAGACTATGCCTTGTACAAGCCTTCAGCAAGGAAGCATTAATGAAGGGTTTTGGATGGTAGGATCAGGGGAATTAATCCCTTCTCCTACAGGAGATGAGGGTGGACCTGAATGTACCACAAACTCCTAAATCAGATCCTTGAAAGAGAGCAGTGAGCATTTATATTTGTTTGCCCTAGTATCACCATTCATTGCAGAGGAAATCAGCCTGGAGTATTTGCAGGGATATCTGAAAAGGAGACAGGCATTTCCTGCTGCATACAAATGGACACCTTTATCTGAATTTGTTTGAACAAGTATTAAAGCAAAAAAAAAAAAAAAACCTGTTACAGGCAGAGACTGATTGATTGCAAAATATATCCACATCAGTCTAGAACACAGGAGGTCAAGAAAAGCAGAAAATTAAGAGAAGAAAGCCCTTTAGCTTCAAAAGGAGTTCTTAGCCAGTGGTGAACAAAATGGGAGCCATCTGACTGTCCACAGGAGGTAGGCCCAGCTCAGAGGGGGCCAGAGGAGACGTAAAGAGGGACCCTTAGCTTTAGAAACATTTAGAGATTGGGTTACTATCTCCAGGCACAGGAAGGACTCCAGCCAAGGGCTACATTACTCTACCTGAACACTTTATCAGTCAACGTACCTGAAACTGGTTTGTGCCACTCCTTTTTCACAGAACTGTTCTGTGGAGCTGGACCTATTGACGGTTATTTATTATTATTTGTATTGTAACACAGTCTGGTACCCCCAGGCAGGACCCCATTGTGAAAAGCATCAGGCAGACCTAATCAAGTGAGATTAGATTCTAACCAGACTAGAGCTAGTAACTCCCAGTTAGGTGGAAATCACCAAACATGGGAGAGAAACACTCTCTTACAAATGGCAAGTTCCATTGTACAACAAAAGAGATTACAAGCACGTTTAGAGATAAACACAGCACTTGAAGCTGTTCTGAGTCATTACTTCAATTACCAAGGAAAAATACTTTCACAACCATTAGCCTTCAAACACATGGGGATTTTGCATATTTGTGTTACTCGACCCTAACACAAGCGTGAGAAAACCAAAGCTGTCCAAAACTCACTCAAAAAGTCCAACCCCAAAAACCACGCTCATGCAATGAGAGCAAGGGGGACCAAAGCACCCGTGTGGTGGCCCCAAAGGACAGATTCTGATTTCTCTTACACAACTGCTAAATCTGAAGTAATTACTTTAGACTTCCACCGAGGAATAAAAGAGATCAGCGTCTGTCCTGGAGTTAACCAAAATTACTCAAATTTCTTCAGATTGACACTAATGTAACAAAATGAGAGGGAAATGTGGTGCCCAGATTTCAGCCTTCCCTTCATGCTCGTGACGCTGCTGATCACAGAGGGCTCAGCAAAGCTTCCACACCTCAGCCTCGAGCCACAGCAAGCAGACCCTTCTGCGTGCCGGCAGAAGAGGGAGTTGTAGGAAAAGCTGCGCGGACAAAGGCAGGAGAAAAAGGCAGCTCCAGGCAGCCTGAGCACAGCTTTGGGGCTGAGGTACATAAATCACCAGCCTCTCATGCTGCTGCACTGTGGGCAGCAGCATCTGCATGAAATGCAAAGGGAGCTCAGCCAGGGTCACCTCTGGAGCACCCCGTGCCAAAGACACTGGGTGGCTTTGGTCTGTGCCTTGTGGCAAGGTGCACATCAGGAACAGAGCAGATAATTCACATTAAAACCCTCCTCATGTGGGAAGCATCTTTCGTTTCTCAAATCATACAGTCTGCAGAAAACAACCCTGAAAGAGGTTCATGCTGGCAGCAGAAGGGAGTTCCTGATGAGCACCAAGCACTCAGGAGAAATCTGTCCCCAGGCAAGTGAGAAAAGGAGCTTAGCACGCTCTAGAGCATCAGGTCTTTAAGAGAGGATAATTTCAGCATTACCAAGTGTTGGTACTAGACCAGCAAAGTTATAATACAGTAACTGTGTAGGGACCTGCCTGTGGTCTCTGGCAATTCTCACCATCAGCCCCTACAATAACTAGTAGCATTTGGTGCTCTGTCTAGTGTCATTCATGTCTAATTGAGCAACACAGTCAAAAGTATCTGATGGGGACCAGACGCTGGCTTTTAATTAGGGTCCAGCACTGAGAGACTGTGGGTCAAATTCTGCTTTCATTTGCACAGGAGCTGCTCTCCTTGATGTGGGGGGGAAGTTGCACCTGCATAGCTGAAAAGTAAAATTTGGCTGCTTGTGTTCCTGCGCGCTTTTCCATATAAATTACTGTACTACACGCGGCAACAAAGGTTTATAAATGTTGGCTGGCACGCAGTGAATTTATTTACAAGTTAAGTCTAATTTTTATTTATAGTTCCAGTACAATCATCTCTGGTAGAAATATTTATGTTATCTGTACTTCTGGTCTGTTAGAGCCTACTGCAATCATAAACACGGCTGAAAAATTATTCGCAGTTAGCAGGGTTTAAACTACCCATTATATCACTAGCTAGTGCCAATAAACTTTGGTGCTGGTTGATAAAGTTTCCTCAATGGAATAAATATATATTTGACTTTCAAAACCTTTCCTGGGTTACACAGAGTGGGGGGTAAGAGAAGAGGGAAATGCCAGCTGTAGGATTTGATATACTGAGAGCGGGATCTGCAGCTAGCAAGGAGCCTGGAGAGATCCACAGGGGCTGGGAGGCAGCCTAAAGCATGCTGAAACTCTAACTAATAGCTTAAATTTGTATCTTGGTAAGATATTTCAACTGAGGGGAGCTGCAGCAGCTAACACTCGCTAATGCTCTTCATGACTCTCTGTATGGAGTAGACCCAAGGGAGGGAAAAAAAAAAATCTGTCTTGAAATTTTTAGCCCTGAGTACTGGTCACTGCTAAGGGAGGAAAAATGGATTAAGGGAACCAGCTTTTGTTCATTGTTTGATTGCCATAATGGTAAACATGACATATATTCTCACACTGACATGGCACAAGAAGCCAACCAGATCAGGACAAAACTAAGGACAAGAAGGTTAAATGTGAATTAGTGAGACCAGCCACTTATACACAGAAAATACTGATTAGGAACAAAATCTAACTAAATCTGTATCAGCTGGGGTAAGAGAAAAGGTAATGCACTTTAACAGTCCCTGCCACAGTGAAAAACTATTGCTGTAAAAGAACATTTTTAAATTAAAACAATTACTTAAATCTACAGTATTATAATCAACACAAATGAAACTTTATCTCAATGTAATAAATCAGAGTAACTGAACTTCTTTTTACTCATTAGTAGACCTTTACTGTTTTAAACTGAGATGTGTCACAAAGTAGCACTGGAAATCACATGCCTCTTTCCAACAGAAAGCAGTAATAAAAGATGACTATTCTACCAAATTATAATGAAGACAGATAACAGAGTGAATTATAAAACAAAGGTTATAGATAGAGACTGAGCCTTGTAGAGGTAATGACTTTTAATTGGATTGAGTTTATCATATTTTCAGAGGTACAGCACAACCAGAAGAAAGGATTAGAATTATTTCCACATTTCATTATTTGGCATAATGAGAAAACAGAGGGAGGTCCACATCCCTGATGTGTTTGGTAAGCCACAGGAGATGTTGAACATGTCAGTATCTGGTAGAGTTCGGTCCTGAGACGCAAATGCATTTGCTCCCTTATAATGCGGCAAAGTGTAATCACTTGAAAAAAAAATAAAAAAGGAAAAGGGGGGAAAAAAGCCAGGTCATGAAGTTTTGTTTCAAAAGCACATTATGAATAAAAAGGAATTTAACCCCTTCCTGCCAGCAGGCACTGCAGCACCAGCCTGCAAACACCCATCCATCTGCTTTGAGGAGCTGAGCAATTCCCACTCTAAGCACCAAGAGCTTAAAAAGCATGAAACAGTGGCAGCTCAGAGATCACATCATCTCTCTCACACCACCAGGGCAAAAACACCCTGGGGAGGGGACCTTCACTGCCTGAATCCCAAAGAGACTGCACTCCACCTGGAAGAGTAGGGGACAGAGCCCAGCGGGGAGAAGGCAGCCCAGAATAACCTGAGTTGGAAGGGATCATCCTGCAAAGATCATCAATTCCAACCCCTAGCCTTACACAGGACATTCCCAAAATGCTGGGAACAAAAGAGCAAGATCTGAGAGATTATCAGACCAGGACGTAGCTGCTCCTGAGCTATGCCCAAGTGTTCCAGGGAGAGATAGACTTTTGGGCAGCTGCTTTTGGAAAACCGCTCTGCTGTAGAGCAGAGCTTCGCACCAGCAGCCAGACAGCTTTTTAATTATGCAATTACAGTGAAAGAGCATTAATTATACTCGAGTGACACTGTGATACACTGTAGTTAAGTCCTTGAAGCACTAACAGAAGTACTCATAACAAATACGCTAATCAGGAAAAGTATCGGGTAATTAATCCTACAATACTGTCCACTTCAAAACCTCAAGGTCTGGCAGGACTGGCTTCCAGCATTTGTTTCCGAGGAGATACAAGGCCACAATTTTTCCTGCAAGCAACTCCTCAGCAGAAGGTCACCCAGTAACATGCAGGATGTACTTAGCTGATTGGAAAATCATGAATCTCAAGAGCAACTTTACTTCGTGTCAGGTGTATTCTGCAGCATTCTGGGGCATTGGTATGTGTTTATATCTACTATGTTTTTACTTTTTACAAAAAACCTTTGGGACAGTTTTATTTCACCACATGTGCATATACATTTATTCCTGTATGACAGAGCTGTTTTGGGTGGGATTACTGTGAAACTTGAATGAAATTTTTTCCTGTTTGTCTCCATGAAACCCAGGGTCTTGGCTGGCACACTTTGACAAATTCTTCTCATTGATATGTCACTCAAAAAAACTACACATTTTCACAGTGCAATAATCTTTGTTTCATTTTTGTCCAGACAAAAATAAAAGCATTCAGAACTGGATTTATCTACATTGTCTCCACCACCAATTTTCTTTCAGACCCTGCTCATTCCTCAAAGCAATTCCGCAAATTTTTCTGACACAATTCTACCTGTGCCAGCCACATATTCTAAATAAACACTAATTAACTTTTAATCTCAACAAAATATTCATGGTTGATAAAATACATTTTAGTTTCCTGCCCCATTTCAGAAGGCTGGTCTGTCCCAAAGAACAGGATTTACTTTAATGCCAGTGGGACTTTTGTCTGAGTTTACCAAAATGTTGATCTCTGTGGTGATGCAGAAAATGTTTGCCCATGGAACTGACACCATTTACTGCAGGCATCCAAGCACAACTGGGAAAAAGCTGCTTGCTGCCCTACAGCAAGCCCCAAACTCCATGGCAGGATGACTTTAAACAAGGATAGAGGCAAAAGGAAACTACACCCATTAAGTACAGCTAAATTCTCAGTTACCTTTCTGAGATAGTTTATTTTTCTAGCAAGTGTGGCATACATGAGTGCAAGGACCTACAAGAATCTGCAGCAATTATTTTTCTTGGCCTTTGTATAAGAGGACAAGGGGAAACACCAGGGTTTTGCAGCCAAGACATCTACACAAAGATAAAATGGGGGCCCAGCTCCTTCATCATCACAGGTTCAGCTCAGCTCTAGATGCTGCACTGCCTCAGTGCCAGTGGCCACAGCTCCCTCCCCATGCCCTGTCTGCATCCTCTGCTGCAGGAAGGTGCCTGCAAACCAGAAGTTAGCTTTCCCCTGAAAATCCTTCATTTCCCCTCCACTCTTCCCCCCATTCCTTTCCCTTCCCTTCCTTTTCTCAGAGATGTTTCTTTTTCTTTCTCGTGTTATTACCAAAAAAATAATGAAAAACATTCAGAAGAGTTAAAGGTAAAAAAATTCCAAACCCCAAATATTAGAGCTCTGAGTTTTGCTGAGCAATCAGGAGACTTGTTTTTAAAGGAAAAGCGTTTGCAGAAATCTGGCAAATCTAGGATGTTGTCACCTCTTTCCTATAAATTTGTTCCTCGTGTAATTTGGAAACTCCTCCAAGGGTGTTTGTCTGGCTGTACTTTTACCTAGCATGTCTCTGAAGGGTGAGTTCTCTGTGGTTCAGTGCTTGGAGGTTTTTAATACTACCTAAGAGCTTCCCACTCGTGCCTCTCTCCCATGCTGGTGGTCCACAGCTGATGCTGGGAGGTGTCTGTTCCCTCTTTAACACGTTTTCCACCTCAGCCAAAAGCCCTCTGCTACTCCCTTCACTTGGACACAGAGCAACTCCTCACTCTGTTCACCCCTTTTCCCTCTTCTTTGGAGGAAAATGAGCAAAATGGATTACATCCATCTGTATTGCTGAACTCACAGGGAAAACTTCTGGAGCTCTCAAGGACCAAGAGCCTGCCCATATCTCATGTTTGGAGAGTTCCATGCAGCCAAAACTCCACAGACACAGAAACCACTGAGGAGTTTTTGGCCAGCAAAGCCCAGAGTTTTCCAAGCCCAGCCAGTCAGAAAAAGATCAAGAAAATATTTCAGCACATGCAGGACTAACAGGAAGGACTCCCTGGGCTCTCACCCCCCTGGTCCCTCAAAGCACAGGGCCTTTGCTTATGCTGGGAGCGGGTAGCTCTGACACTGCACACTCAGTTGCTTTTGCAAACATATCCAGTAACAAATTCCCCCATTCCCTCTTGGGTTTCCCATTTCTTCCACGGGTTCATATTATCTCATTTGCCTCAGATGAGCTCCAGGGTGAATAGCTCATCTCTCCCCAGAGCTTTGAAGATGCAAAGCAGGACAGTATGGAAATGCCAAGTGTTCCTGCAGCACCAGCAGCCTGTTGGAGGGAGGGAGGAGTGACAGTCCTTATTCTGATCACATCCCCCCTCCAAAATCAACAGTGACACCAGTGTGAAACCAGAACGAGACCCCCGCTGTGAAACAGTTAACATCAGTTAGATCTATTTTGACTTTTTAAAAAAAGAAAAAAAAAAGAGTGGGACTACAGTTTATTTTGCATGGCTTCCTGGTCAAAGCCTCAAACGTTTTGTAGATATTTATTAATATATATTAACTGTAAAGAAAGTTAACTGCTAATGTAATTTATTCCCCTCTTTGTTCCATACACCTTGTATTGCTTTCTCTGAAGCTGTTGGTCTTGGAGAATCAGAGGGGTCCTGGGGAGCTGCTAACAGAGAGCAATAAATCAGCACTCTGAAAGCTTCTGGTTCATCCCAACAACTTGGAAGAAAATTTGAAAAATAATCTTTTTCTTTTTTTTTTTCCCCTTTTTCAAACTGGCAATCTTCACAAGCTCTATTGTTTTCATGTGCAGGCTGATATATGACAGCTTAAATAAATACATAGTTCTTAATGGAGTAAATTCAGCCTTCATGTAATTGGATGCCATGCCATTAGAGACCTTGGCCCAGGCAGTGCTCTCCATCCCCAAGGATCTCACAGGACTCAAACTAACAGGAGGTTGTTATATACTTGATTTCTACCTATTATGTCACTGTGGACTAATCCTCTGTTATAAAGAGTACTTAACTTTATATCTATTTATGTTTACGGACATGGATTTAAGTACTGTTTATAATGACAAGGATGTATATATACAGCATGTATATGTAATATAATATATATATAAACACAGAGACACGTCCTAAATCATAGAAGTGGTGGAGTCCTTGAGCAAAAATGGCTTGAGAAGCTGAGGGTTTTTTTACGGCAGGAAAATAACGTGGCTTTTCCTGAAATTGTTCTGAAAGCAACTTGAATTCCTTCTGTCCAAATTAGATCCAAAAATGCTCTGAAATTTTCAGGCTAGACCATTACACTTCACATAGCCTTAAGTGGTCGTACAAGAGAAATCCTTTCCTACAGCACCAGTATCTCTACCAGGAAAGACAGAGTGGCACAATTTGCAGCCCACAGAAGACACTTCCAGGGTAAGGAAGTGGAAGGAACAAATTGCATTTCAACATTTTCCCTGGAAAGCTCATTAGAAACTCAAGTCAAATAGAAGCAGCCGTTCCTATGGAGCACTTTGCAAAGCAACATCAAACTGGTATTTAGCTGACCTTCTCCACACCCTGGTGAACCTCAGTTCAGCAAGTTTGGTAAGGCCATGCATAACTCCAAGGACATCAGAGGAAAAAAATCCAAGCATTGTCATGAGAAGGTGTTGAAAGAGCTCTCCATGTCTCCATCTCACCAACTACATCTGTGGAGGTGAACAGAACCAACCCATGGTCACAAAACAAATCGGGGGCATGTTTGGAAAATGAGCAATTTATCTAGACTTGGCATCCCTTGGTCTCTCCTCACAGAGCTGCAGTTCATGTAAAGAGCACAACACACATGGGAAAAGCTGGAGATGATCAAATTGAGCCTTCTAGAGGCTCTAAAGCAAAGACTGAAATGCAGTGAGCCTTGCACAAAAAACCCACGTTGGGTGTGATGAGAAGTTGGGTATGGAGAGAAGTTGCATTGCTGTGGGCAGCTCAGCTGGAGGAGGGGAAATTCAGGGCCAAGCACCAGGATGAGCTACAGGATTCCTCCCCAAGGAACTCTGCTCAGAGCTGTGCCCCCCTCACACCTCATCATCCCACTTTCTCTGTTGAAGCCAACACCACTCCCCAAAATCAGTGGAAGCACCAGAATCTCACTTGTATACCAAGCTGGTGGGAGCAAAACTGATAGCCCAAAGCTTGGGCAATACTTCCAAAAATTAAAAAAAAAAACTGAACCAAGTTCTGTGGGGACTGAAAGGAGCTTTGATCTCTTCGAAAGTGCCTGCAGAAAGGACATCTCCAGGGCTGAGACCACCAGAGATGCTGCCCAGTTCCCAGACTGGGCTCCCATTTCCATCCCCTGCTGCTCACCAGGGACTTCATCTGAGAATTAACCTTGTGTTTTCTCACCAGAGGCCAAAACCCCAACACTCATGCACCCAGAGGGAATTTTGCAGGAGGAAAAGGGCTCAGTGTGCTTTTTGTCCAGGTATTTTAGGTGAGAAGGACAGACCAAATAAATACCATTTGTTGCTTAAAGTGCAAATCCCAGCAACTACTTTGAACGGGAGCATTTGGTAGTTGACACATCTACGGATGTTTTAAATCATAAGGGCATCCACTCCATTTTAGTTTTAATGCATTTGTGTGCGAAGTTCTTTGTCATTCCAGCCCACCTGTCTCAGGGCACAGAAATCAAAAACAGGAGTAACTCTCAAATTTCACCTCAATTTAATCCATCACAGAAAGCAGACTGGTTTTGCACTGTATTAAAAAAGAAAAAAAAAAACCACCAGGACATTTAAACAAAGTGACACAGATCATCAGCAGATCAACTGAAAATGACAGCTCAATCAAACAAATGTATGTTGAGAATTTCCACAGGGCAGCTCTAGCTGCAGCCAAACCAAATTTGTTTAGTATACATAAGTTAGCTGCTTAGAAACATTCAGTATGCTGCTAGCCAGATGATGACTTTCCCAGATAAACATCTATTTAACCAAATATCCCCCCACCCATGGAAGTGCTGGCAGAGTTTTGATGGATTTTAGTCTCTTAAAAATCGGATTTTCCTCTGGTGGCAGGCTGGTACCAAACCCACCCACACGGCCCTTAACTAAAAATAACTAAACACTGCTTTAAAATAAATGTTATAACCACCAAAAGGTAGGCAAAACTCTATAATCCTCATGGAGTACTTCTGGCTGCCAATAAATTCACAAAGTGGCATGAGGATGAAATACAAATTATGAACTTGGGAAGAACCAGAGAAAATTGCCCATCCTGTATCATAGATCAAGTACACAGAGAGGAGGGGATTTGTCTGAGTCCTCTTTGAAAGCAAGGTATTCCTCTTGAAATCAATGAAAAGTCTCCTATTGATTCCAGAAATGCCACATAAATCTCTCACTGAGGAAATATATTGAGAAGAGCTCCCCTCTGTGATTCTGCCCTGCTTTAGAGCAGATTTTCTATGGTGTCACTTCATAACAGTCAAAAAAGTAGTTTTGAAGATGAGAAAGTAATTTGCTAAATTCAGTTTAAATGTCATTAAAATATACAAGAAGTTTCATCCAGACTCAGATGCTCGAGCAGAAGAGGTTTCAGTTCAGACAACAGCAGAGCTCTGGGCAAAAATCAAGACACTGGATTTCAGCCAGCCTAGAACGATTTTGCCCATAGCTACTGAAATTAGTGGCCAAAAGCCCATCTGATGTGAAGTAGCCAGATTTTATTTAGGGTGAGCATTTTAGGGACATTTTAGGCACTTGCTGTCCACCTAGCACATGTGTTTAAGGGGTGACTGTCCAACTGTAAAACTCCTAAGTGAATAAGGGACAGAGAATGGCTAACACAATATGATTTGCAATAAAAATTTTAATTTTGGTGAAAATCTATATTTAAACATTTTAGGGTTTTTTCTTTTTTCAACTCCTGATTTCTTAAAATAAATGACTCAAAAATAAAAGCTACTAGGCAACACATATCCGCTCTTCAAAGTTCTGTCAAACAAAAGAGTGCCTATAAAGCACATATTCTGATGGACATCTGCTTGCTATTTAATATCCACAAAGAGAGCATTTACAAAAAATTACAAATGCTACAAATTAGGAGGCCTGTGATGCTGGAGCATCCCAAGGAGTGGTGTTTACACAATGATCAGAGGGATGTGGGATGTCAGTGGAGAGAATAGATGCTTACAGATATGTCACAGCTTATTTCCTGGGGAAAAAAATGCACTAAAAGATCACTAAGTGATGTAACCACCCTAAATAACTAGTACTCAACCTGATGGTTGCCTGAGAAAGCCAAAATCAGCCACTGTGTGCCAGCAACAAGAGATGTATCATTGAAGGCTCTCATTGCAGAAGAGGAGATGGAGATGCCCATGCTGGAATGCAGAAATCCCAGTGTCCTGTTCCCATCATCAGTGTCAGGGGTCCACAGACCCCACGAGATGAATAAAAGAAAGAGGTTTAAAGTGTCAGAGTCTGATGGGACTGAGCGAGAAAGAAAATTCCTGAAGTACCCACATGGTGGGAGGAGTTTGCTGTACACAAATATGCTCACTGTTGAAAACCGTAGGATTTCCTTTAAAAGTATCTGTTTGGGGGGAGTTTAACTCATGAGTTTTGAGTGCATAATTGTGCTTTTGCCAAAATTTGCACATTGACATATTGCTAGGAAAGAAAACCATGGGAAAGCAAGGATGAAGGATGACAAAACTCAAAGCATTAACCCCCAGAAGGGTTCCTGCTGCATATTGGTTTTTTCAAATGCTGTTTCTCAAAGTGCAAAAGAGCCACCTGATGATACAGTACAGAAATCACAGAGCTCAAAGTTAATATTATTTTGAGTAGTACAAGATTATTTTTAATCTTTTCACCTTCTGTTGCCCCTGATCATACCAAAAAAAAAAAGGTGAAGTTGTCCATGCAACTGGAAAACAAGATGCAAACTCTGAAATTAACACTTGGAATAGAAGTAACTGTAAAAATAAGTAGAAAAAGGAGTTTAGACAAATTAACCTGATCTACCCAGAAGAGCAATGAACAAAAAAACCCCAAACACAAAATTAAACACTCCCCGAAACTCTTCCAAAACAACAAAAGAAAATGGTAAGTTTTCTTTCATTTTAACAGTATGGCTGCTTTCAAATTTTATGTATGGAGATCCAAACCAGCTCAGATGAAATCCATCCAACTCTGAATATTACCAGCCTTTTTTTCTCCAATCCAAACAAACAACACATAAAATACAATTCCTGACTATTTGAGCTCCTGTTTGCACTCCACTGACAAACACATCAAGAAGTGTGGTGCAGATTATCATTGGTAGCAGGGAAACCAAAGATCAAACCATAAAATCTTCACACCTATGGACAAGAGGTTTGTCACTTAAATCTAATTTTTATTCACGTGAGTAAAGCCATTTTATTCTTAGGGAGTTAAAGACACAAGCTCATGGAGACAAACAGAGCATACAACCCAAAAAGAACACCTTGGTCACACTGCTCCCTGAAAAGAACATGCCCAGGACATATTTTATATATGTAAATATATTAAAATTTAAATTTATTTCCTTTTCTCCCACTGTCCTGGCTCCCTAAGGTGCACAGCACCCACCCTGTACATGGCAGGAGTCCAGAAATCCACGCAGCTGCCTCAAAGTGCACGACCATACCAAAAAACATTTGGTAATTTTTCCAGATTATTAGGAACCATCAGTAGCATTTACAGCCCTGATTCAGGGCTAATTTAACCCAGTCCAGACTAGACCTGATTCAGCTCACAGTGTGTATTGAGAAGCTTAATAGGAATAAAGATGATTGTAGAAGTTAATGTCGGTAAGAGCTAGAAGCAAGAAACTCAGCTTCATACCCATGACCAACACAAGGAGATCTGCAGAAATCAAAGCACAGGATGCACTATGGTTTCCACTGCATTCCTCAGCCTCAGAGATCTGCCAATATTTTGCACGTAAGCACAAGGACCTTCAAAAGAGCCGGGTCTGTCCCAAGAAAGTACAAAACAATCACTACAAAGGCAAGCAGCGAAAAATCCTCCTCCTGAAAAAACATGCTGTAAAAATGAAGTATAAATCATAAAACCCAAATGAAAACAACCACTCCCCCACCCCAAAATTGCCCAAATAATGGGATGAGGAAGTTTTCTCTGATGAGATTAAATACTGCAAAGCTCTTTCCAAGTCCAGTAACAAACTACTTCAGAAGCAGTGGCAGAAAGCAACACGACAACACTGAGCAATGCAGGGCAACACAGAGGCAAAGTAAGGATTGATCCAGAGCCCTGGGACAAAAGCTTTGCCTTCCCTCAAAATGCATGGAAAAGGCTTCTCACAAGTGTGCCACCTTGCCTAACTCCACTCTCAGGGGTTTGCTGCTCAGGTCAGTGGAAGAAAAATGAAGCTAACAAATGTTTTTGAAAACGCCAGTTCTTGAAAGCAAACTTATTACGCTGAGGTCTGAGCACCATCAAGCACAAAACTCTGGCATCACAGCTTGAGACAAAATGCCAGACCTTCACACAAAGCACCTCTCTAAGATTATTTCCCCAACTCAGCAGAGAATACAGCGAAATAGGTCATATATCACAGGAGCAAAGCAATGCCATGCTCAGCAATGAAATTCCTTGGGACAAAGGGTCTCCACATTTATTCTACCCCACCATCTCTCAACATATCTCAATCTCACAGGAGGTCAGCTTCCTACCCCTCAGCCTGCCACGCTCAGCCTGGGATGCAAAAAGTCTGGCAGCAACAGAAATGAGAGGGGAAGATGTTAAAATTAGTCCTTACTGTCTTTTGCCTTGTTTTCATCCTTTACAGTGTTCCTTTTCAAGGATATGAAATCCAAAAAAAAAATGGGCAGATTCCTATGATTTGTAACAAAAGGGGTCACAAACATGGACACCAGACAAGGAAATCCATACCTTCTATTATGCACTCATCAAAAGCAGTGTCCTCATGGTGACCTGCTCCACCAGCACACTGGGATACCAACATGGGCTTTGGAGGCACCTTGCACACATCTCTGTCAGTGTGGACTCCTCATTCCATCACTCCCATGGAGAAGGTGGTCCTCCTTTTCACCCTCTCCTTACTAGAAAGCTCATTCCTGGCCTCAGAATATTCATGGACACTTTATTGCCCATTTGTACTTGTTCCAGCACTGTCCTTTAGCTTAAATGGTTTGCCAGGAGTGTTTGTCACCTTCAGTATCAGACATAACCTCTATCAGCCTTCATTTTCCTCTGCTGCACAAGCCAAGCTTTTTAGCCTATTCTTGCATTCAATTATCAATCATCAGCTGTTCAATTAGAGACGGTGCAAGTCTCAGACCCAGGAGCCTCAGGAAGAGAAATATCCCAGCCACGGTGACAGAGACAACACCAAGTTGTGTCAGGAGCAAGCACACAATGAATCCATAAATCAGCAGAGAAAGCAGGGGCAAGAGGAGAATTGAAAGCAGCATCTCCCCTCTCAGTGGGTTAATGTGACTTCTTCTCACTTTGCTGCAGAAATCACACCCAGGACAAGCTGCTTTCAGGAAGCAATTACAGGGAAGCAGCAGTGCAGAAGATGGATCTGTTTCTCAACTCTTCCACATGTCACTCCTCAGGAAGGAGCTGGTCATGGGGATCACAACTTCAAATCTAAATATTTCCAAAGGAGAACATCCCTAGATGTGAATATTATCTACTGGCCACACAGGATCCGCAGTTATACAAACCACTTGGAAGCATTTTATGGACCAATCCAAAGAACATCAATTAAATTCTGATCTCTCTACTGTTAAAGGCAAACTACTGATTGATTGCATGGGGCAAGATGTCATCTGTGCTCTGTGTTGCACTATTACCAGGCTCTGTCACACAAATTTCATGTGTGCCATGGACAGAGGACAAGAAGCCCGAGCAAAAGCAGTAAAATGCAAATGTAGGAGCCTGACTTAGTGTTTTCAATATTTTTATTTAACCTAAATGCCTTTGAAAATTAATCATAACCAAAGATATTTTCAGCAATACTTCTTTTTAGTTCTGAATGCAGGTAACTCCATCATATAAATACATATCTGTGTGTCACAGGGCAGAGAGGAACCTTTCATTACAAACACCTTTCTTGGAAGAAACTTGATCTTACTAATATTAAAAAAGCTATTTTAGAATATAGATCCCTTCCATAAAAAGTTTCCAGCAATCTATTTTCATTCTAGTATGGGGAAAAAGAAAAAAACCAAACTCTGAAACCTAAGCAGCTCCTGTACAAAATAAGTAACATCTTACAGCCAGCTGCAATGATCATGCATTTATTCAAGTCAAGCTAAATATGCCCTAAAGAAGCAAAAAATCCTTTCAATTAAAATGTTCACCAGTATAATTTTATTTGTTGGAAGTGTACAGATGTGAATCTGCAGCAGGTGCATGTAACTATTTCTAACACACACAAAATAGGTAAAGCCATTTTAACTCCTTGCTGCATTCCTTGTGTCTTTCCTTCCCTTCTTGGAAAGGAGGAGTTTGTGCCTACCCACACCCCTCAGAGGACAAATCCAAGCCTTTTCTACTAATAGATGCTGAGGTTAACACAAAGCAATTCAAAACTTCTCATTAATTACTGCTAATTGTCATGGCAATCTCCTTTCCCCTGTTTTACATCATGAGCAAATGATTTTTTTTCATTGCAGAAGAGGTAAGAAGAGAGATGCTTGGGAAAACATAATTAGCTCCGCTAATTAGTGTGATCTGATTTGAATATTTCTATTTGCTTTTGTAATTAAAAAAATAAAAGGCAGCTCAGTGAAGTCATCTCCACATTCTAAATATTCAGTTCATAAATTAAGATAACTAAGCTGCAAACCTGTTTCTCCATTAAAAAAAAGCCACCTCTGATGGCAGAACATCCCCAGGGCAATGCTGTCCACAAACCAAGAGGGAAAAGTCCTTTCTGTCAGTGGGAAAACTGAGAGGACAACGTCATGTCAAACCTCCACAACCCAAAGTTACTTTAAAGAACTAATAACCTAAAATTAGATTTTATTTTTTTTTTTTAATTAAGAAGTTGTGCCTGCTCCCTTTGCCTTTCATCAGCAATTAGGTCAATTTGCATTGGCATCTCTGAATCACATTATTGCTGTCCCCCTGCCAGTTGTGGATTCAGAGCAGCACAGGGCAACTTTTAGGGAGGGTGGAGCACTCGTGCAGAATCTGTCCTAGAGCTGTATCAGAGCTGGTTTTACTAACTTTAATTCCAAACTGCTGAAAAATTCCTTAAACCTCTTCAACCCTCAAAATTTGGAGAATTGAATAGATTAACTGAATGGGTTTTATCTCCATTGCATCCTTCTGGGATGAACAATGAGTTTTCCTCTTGATGAGAAAAGTGAGTGAAACATTCCTCTGTACATAGAGCATGCCGTGGTGGTGATTTCCTTAAAGCTTTGGATTTGGCTGGAAAATCCAAGCACTGAAACACCTACTACAGTTTCTGTGACCATTGTGAACAAGGAGGATTCTCAGAGCTGTTGAAGAAGTACAAATAAAAACACATTCCTCTACCCAACATCCCAGATACTACTGGGGCTGCTGTGCAACCAGAAGAGGCCAAGCACATTGTTTTAAACCACCACAAGACCATGGTGTTAGATTTGCACAAACTGGGTGAATAAAAACAGGTAATGATTTATTCAACCTGTTTCTGTTTCACATAATAGCCTGAGCAGGTTATGATATTCTCTTACATGCTCTCAAATTCAAATATGCTTCTGGATATTTTTAAAGTCACGACTGACTGGAAATATTTGTGATTTTAGCTGTTTTGTTTAGCAACGAGCAGTCAGAGCTTGCTTCTACCCCCCGACCCAATGAGCCCCCAAACATTTCCAGCCCAGGCTCATGCAGATGTGAAATTAATGTTCACCTTCTGCTGGTAACTCTTACCAGCAAAATAATAAATTCAGTTAATAACGGAAAAGAGTATTCATGGTGCTTTCTTGACAGTGCTCATTCACCTCTGCACTTGTTATGGTAAAACAGAGTATTTGACACTGCTCACTTTTGGCAAGGCTCCACCATTCAGACAGTGCTGCAGCCACAGGCTGGAACAGATCCTGGGCAGTAAAAAAATATAAAAAAAACCCTCAACCAACATCAAATTGTAAAACACAAATGTTTTCCTGATGGAGCAGGGGCTTTCTAGGAGCTGCAGCCCATCTCCAGGTAGGGTCCCATGCCCTGGAGGAAGTGTTTCTGTACAATAGCTGTGGCCACTGCGCAGAAACAGGGTGAAAGCCTTCGGTTGTTCTTCCATGCAGGACACAATATGGAACGTGACTGGGGAGTTTTCTCCATAAACAAACCAAACCTCTTTCCTTACAGAGCTGCCTTTCTTCTCCCAAGACCCTCTAAAAGCTTGGAGTCTCCCCTGAATCTATTAGAAATCTTTCCTGGAGAGAGGAACCAGACATTGTAAATGAACCCTGACTTAGAAGCCCCCTTGTACCTGCAAATATCCCAGATTCCAGAGGCATTTTATGCTCTGCCTATTTACCTGTCATGCTAGTTCTCACCCTATGATTCATTCATTTTTAATGCTTTCAGCAGTTTTTAACTGATACTTTTCAAGGTGTTAGGGTATCCCCCCTGTAGTACTTTTGGATTTGCTTGCAGAGCTAATACACTGTGGAAACATACAGAGAATATTGTTAAGATGCTTTGAGAAAACTTTTTAAAAGAAAGCTGTCCCCATTCCCTGCATATACAGAGCCACATGTAAAGCACTAATAACTCAGACCAGGCTCTCAAATAAGCCTGGTGAGCACAGTAAGTGGCCAAGTCCTGGTCCAGGCCATCTAGAGGGGACTTGGACCATCACCCTCCACACAGGGCAAACACAGAGTCCCTCGGAGTGTCTTTATGGTCTTTAAAACTATGAAAGGAGAAGATTCCTATCTCTGTGTGTCCCAGTGCTTGCTCACGCATAGGACACTTTCCTTCCCTACACCCAGCTCCAGGTTTCTAAAACCTTCCTTGGATCAAGGCTGTGAAATTGGTGGTTTGGTTGTACATGGCAAGTAAGGTGGATAAAGACTCATTTTTGCCCACACTCCATTTGATCCAGCCCTTTTTCTCACAACCAGGGATCCCACCAGGTCCTAGCAGAAGGAATTGTTTCCCAGTTGGTCCTTTCCCTGCCTATCTCCAGAAAAACCCTGATGCTGTAAAAGAGATTGCTCTTGAGCTTTACAGGATTTTTTGTATTCCAGAAAGTAAGTCTTTTTGAACACTTAAGATCTACCAGGAAAGAGGGAAATCCCCAAACAGAAAGCTACTGGAACTTAGCCTCTCCTCAATTCAGATCTGACAATATTGTAGCCACTCTGCAGAGCTCATTCTGACACAGTAGTGCCAAAACATTTCCCAAAATCCCAGGCAACTCCAGAATTGCCTGTGGACAGTGCACTGCCAGCCTGGCTCCACCAGCACTCCTCTGGGGCAGCTTGCATGAAGTGAGCTCGCCTCTCTCCACAAAAGCTGCCACCACACCTTCTGGCTCTCCTTTTGGCAATTCATTATTAAGGGCAAGAACCTCATCTAAGAAAACACTGAAAATATGACTCAATATTCAAACACCTGAACGTCCTTAATTATCTGAGCAGCTCCCTCCATCAAAAATATTCATTATTTGCTGCATTTCTTAAATAACGGGGAAAGTCACCGCTGCATTTCCCAATAATGTATGCCCACAACTCTATTTTCCCCATCTGCTATGCTTGCCTAAGACTGGTCATTTGTTACCTGCTAGTTCCAATTGATTTCCTTTTGCCTCTGCTTTCCCTCGCCATGAGTGCAGGGAACAAACAGCACGATTTATACCAGCCATCCAGTACCAATCATTAGATAACAAGGCCCTTTACTGAAAGCATTTAGAGTAAAACAATACTTTAAGTTTACCTTTGCTTTCACTTCCTTCTTTATTACTCCAGGTTCAAAATAAGGCCAAAGAAGTTCCACTTACACGGAAGATTAGACAATCATCCAATATAAATCCTTCACATCCTATACAACGTACAGGGCTCGGATCCTACTGCAGCTGATTAAATTCCTTTTTTCAATTGGTTTCATGAGATTCTCAGGCCTCCTTCTCTTATGCCCATTTGCCACCTATTGATTCGGATGTGGAGAGAACAGCTCCATTTTTGGTGGCTTTTTAACCCACAGAATGCCAGGCATGGATGAGTGTTGGGCTTTAGCTCATCAAGCCTGATGGAAAAGCAGGGACAGGGATTGGGAAAGACCTCCTGGTTTCCCTCCTTGGCTTTTCCCACCTCAAACCACATAGGAAGAAAGTGAAGTCACTTTGCACTGAGCTTGGTTTTATCCTCATTTCCTCTGCACTGCGGAAAATTTTATTTCCCTGCACAGAAGAGAGCTGGACTAGAAGAAACTAAATATGAGAAACTTAGCCAAAGAATGCAAAAATCAGCAAGAAACTCAAAAATTCAAACCTGCCAGGTGTGCACTGAGGCTCTTTAGGGTGACTTGGTTCATCACAAGGAGCTAATGCTGCAAGGCTGGACAAAATGCTGTCCCAATGTAATGCCCTTCCCATACTAATAATTGCTGTGTGCATATATAATATATCCACATCCAACCATTGCCAGAGCCAGAACTTTACCCTGAAAATACATAATTTTTTTTTCTAAAGGCAGATTATGCTCCAGTAAAACTTTAATAATGTTATTCCATCAATGCCTCTTTTACCTGCTTGAAATTCGGTGTCAAGGGAAGTGTTGATGTTCAGCCACCTGAGGTGATAGGAGGAGCTCAGGTGTTTTAAGAGAGAGGCTCTCTGGAGGATTGCTGTCTCCTCTCACCTCAGCCATTACCAGAGGCAGAGGGTGATGGAGAGAGAGCCACACTCTTCTGTACACAGAGTTTCTGCCTGAAACTGCAGGAGCAACAACGCCCAGAAAATTGAAACCTTCTAGGTCAAGGCTGCCAAACAGACTGGTTCCCTCTGTGACACTGAACGGGCCGTCTCCATTACCTAATTCTTCTGGAAGTTCAGGGGAAAAACGTCTCCCAGTGGAAACTCCTGACTCCCGAGCACTTTGGCAAATCTGGATCTTATTTAGGTGCCTAATTCGGGGCTGAGCGGCAGAGGACTCGCAGGGTGATAATAAAAGAAAAGATTGTGGCAATTTATCACTTGGAGAGCAGCACAAAACCTTTCCCAATTCTTTTATTAAACAAACTTTAATCAATATAGTCTGGTTTCCTGAAGTTAGACGCGAGCTGGGAAATCCAGATTTTGATTTCACCAAATAATTCATGGCTACATCTCCAGAAACGTGCTGAAGAATCCTCCTTAATTTTCCACAGAATTATTCTGCTGGAAAAAAATTGATGCTGTCTCTAGTATGGTAATGCATTTTTGAATCCTCCTCTATACATTTTAGCAGATGCAGCATAGCAGCTCTTTAAATATTTTATTAATATTATATGTAAGACAATATCATTTATCACAGCATTTTGAGACAAGGGTCAAACACTTCTTCTGACAGAAAAATTAAAAATCCTTTTCATTGAATATTTATATGTTCTACCATAAATAAAAAAAGAAGTTTTCACACAAAAATCTATTAATTTCAAATCCAAGTGCTTTGGGTTTTATGCAAGTGCAAAACCTTTGTAAGGGACACATCCAAACCTCAGTGAATCACTTGAAAATGCCCTTAAACCTCAAGGGGCTGAGCCTGGGCCCTGTGGCATTTAGTTGTCAAAAGGGGAACCTGGGTACATACACTCATGTGCTAATAATTGAAAGGTCAGTTCCATACACCTTTCATTTTGCACAGGGCTGCACAGGCTGGGAATTTCATCTCCAGTTACCCACAAGTCCAAGGCTGCCTCAGCTCATGACAAAAGAGAAAACTGGTGTAATTCAAAGAACGGTTGTCATGCCCAGGTTTAAAAAAGTGTTCAAATTCCAAATAAATTTGACTCTGAGGTTTTTGCCGAGGCCTCTGTGAATTAATACTAAAAGGTTGTTGTCGAGCTATATCAAAAAAACCCTTCTGATTGCAGCCAACTGTCCATCCTTCCTTCAGCAGGGGGGCTGCATGTAATTTTCTGCCTTCAATTAAGATTCACCACTAAATTCATCCTCTTTTAAAACCACATTATTGCACCCTATGGTATCACATGAAATGCACAGCAAAGGTTTGGGAATTCTTTTGGAGGATGATGGGGAGTGGAAGCCCATGTTACAGGCACAATGGAAATAAATGCATAATTCAGTCCTTGCTTTTTTACTTGTCCTTGGCATTAATGAAGAACAAATTAGCTACTCTCCTTGGGTGTCTACCAGAAATAATAGTAACAACTAGAGCTCTTTCCCCCCCTCAGTAATATGTTCCTTTGTAGATAAGCACTGTGAAGAGGTAAAATTATGTCTTTTAAAAGTTTACTGTTTTCTTGTTCTAAGATGTAAATGATAAGCTTGGGACTGGGAAGTAATTCAGAAATATTTATTCCACTGAGACAATGGCTTTTTGTCATCAGAAGAAAGAATTGATGGCTACCAAAATGAAACAAAAAAAAAAAAAAAAGACAACAGCATTAACCATGGCTTGTGCTACACCAGTAAATAAGAAACACCTTTCCAACAGCTCAGCACAACAAAGCCTGGGCCCTGGCTGAGGGATGGGAATACCCACCCCAGAAGGTGACCTGGCTGAGGGACACAGCATTTTTATTGTTACTCATACACATGCAATAAATATAATAAGACACTGGAAGCATTTCCCCCTCTTCCACATGATTAATTTACAGTCTGTTTCATCAACCTTTTATGATGTGTAAGAGGGACTTATAAAAAACATAAACATCTTTGCATCTTTTTACAGGTATGACATCCTGACCAAGGTGGTTCTTGGCTGGGAAGAATCATTCAGCTGGAGCTTACTTTTAAATAAATTGACTCCAAAGCATTGAAATCCATTATACAACCAAGGCAAAGCACCAAAATAACACCTCTCAAGTGAAGACCAGCATGTGGACACAGCTGAAAGACAGATCTATATGCAATGCAATGCATTTGTGTAATTAAATCAACCTGCCACTCTCTCATCTATTATGCAGATGCAGAAATACTAATAATTATTATCCTCACATATCTAGAACGACTGAATAAATGGTTCCAAGCAGCAAGAACTTGTTTGTGTTTGGATCTCTCTCACCAGAGCTTCTTTAACTAGCTCCTGGGTAGAATTCATTAATTTTTATTAACAGGGAAAACATTTGTCCCCGTGACAATATTTGCATTGCCTGAATGATTTTCACCTCTGCCACAAGGTGTACTATCGGCTCATACATCACGCGATTACTTGGAGAGCAGAAAGACCCTCAGTCATTAGTGAGTGAATTAAAGATGATCTAAAGAGCTATTAATCACAGTGACAAAAGCCTTAATGTTGCTGTGACCCTAGTGGAGCCTGGGGACTAAAAGGGAAGCCGAGGGAGAGAAAATGGAAACATATGTTTTCTCCAAAATAACCTACCTTAGGAGAACTGTCAAAGATAGAGTCCCTTCAAACTGAGAAATTCTGCCATACCACTGCTCCTAGGTTTTACTGGGACAGGGTCTGCAGCCAACCTACTTTATTATTATTTACAATTACTATAAAAGATTAAGCAATAAAAGATACATGGTATAATCAGACCTTCCTTTTCTTTGCCAGGAGTTATTTAAAACCAATATATTTAGAGCAAGCTGATACTCCTAACATAGTGTAGGATAAACAGAGATCACTTAACTCACAATATAGTTCAAACTAAAGACATAGCATCCACATCCCCTGTGGAGAACATAAGGTACTGAACTCTGCTTCTGCGTTTTCAATTTGAAACTGTACTACTAAATAAATTCAAGAAAAAGTGAAGCCCTTCATTTGCTGACACCAGCTCAGATTCAGCAAGGTGAGTCAGATGTCCAGACACAAAGCTAAAATCACAAAATTGAAATATATTAATATTTCTATTAACAGATATTTCTAATCTTCCCAAAAACCACTTCAGGCATCCTCAGTTCCAACTCCTTCCTATTGAAAGTGAGTTAGTGAGTTGTGTCTATAATAAAGTTGTCTCTTTTTTTTGGGCAGTAAGATACCAACATAAAAACTATTCATAGAGGTGTAGCTGAGAGTCCCATGAGAAACACTACCCTGTATTGTATTTTTTCAAATATTACAGCCTGTAGACAGAAATTAAATAAACTGATATTTCTCCATCTGTTTCCACTACAAAGAGATGTGTTGGAGCAGCTGAGCCCCTGGTACCCTCATGGACAACACAGAGTTCCTTCCTGCTAAATGTGCTCCAATGCTGCTTCCAAGGCCTGTTCCCTGAGGATCAGGCCCTCAGCTCTTGGAGGGTTCCCATTTGCTTCATCAACTTAGAATGGACACAGAGATGCAGGGAAACATCTGCAATGAGCACAAGGGCCAGAAATTAAAAATGAGTTTGAGGAACACAAGGAACCTTCCACCTTTCTCTGCTCTCCTTTTCCTCACCCTCTGAGTCTACAAATTAGACAAATTCAGTCTCCCAGAACTCAGTCAAGAGGGTTTAAAGTCTCACAATTCCATGCTAGACTCCACAAAGATGAACTTGTTCTTACACAGGAGTGCTGCCTTACTTTTGTAAAACTCTGAGTATTTAGTGATGTGATATCTGATCAGTCTGGAGTAGAACTTTCATCTCAATGAGAAAGGGCACTACATATTCATCTGGTGTCAGAGCCATACATAAACAAGCTTCCTCAAATGACAGATCAGAAGCAAGAAGTGGCCTCTTTTTTCTAATAGCATCAGCCCAGCTGCAGATCTCAGTGGCGCTTATTCTCAGCTGGTCTGCTTTTAACTTTCACTTCCCATTTAGAAAGCTAAATTGGGAGTGCTTTAATCTTCTGGGTTCGTTTCCTTAATGAGAAGTGAAAGGTATAAGTGGCAGCAGGTAAAGAGATATTGAAAGCTGTGGCAGACTAGCATTTAAATTTTAAGAACAGCTAGATCAGAGCATTTTCTAACATTCCTTTCTTCTAGGATAGTAAAAAAAAATTACAAAAGCCATAAAAAACAAAGTTTTTTTGTTGGGAAGAGAGCACATCAGCAGAAGGGCAAACTTTGAGTGGGGCAGGGAGGAGAATGTGGATTTTGTCCTGGGGTATGCTGCAAAACTCTACCCTGGTGCTCGACTGAAAGATGTTCGTTTGAGGTCACATTTCTCAGAGTGAGTTCAGCTTCAAGTAAGCAAGAAAAGACACTCTTGTTGCTTGTAATATCCTCAACACCTCACAGGATGAGGCCTTAGGACAAAAACAAATTATAGTTAAGAACACCCCTAAAGCTTCATCCTGAAAATATGTTCTGTTAGTGGAAAACATCATGGCCTGGCTTGTTTTGGTGTTCCTTTCCAGATTTAAAAAAAAAAAAAAAATCATGCCCCATCATTTCTCCCTTCAAAAACCTAAAGAAAACTAAGAAAAAAGCAATCTGATATAACATGCATCCCATGAAGAGGCAGGTGGGATGCCAGGACAAGCTTTGCTTCACAAGACTCAGCCTCTCAAAAAAGCACATTTCATTGCTCATTCCTTCACCCAAATACTTTTCCTGCTAATCTGTGTTTGTGTTTAGACAGAAAGAAATTCCTATCCATTTTGATCACAAGCAAGGAGTCTCACAGAAATGCAGGCCCTGGATTTCAATGTCTGTGCCCACTTGATGATATCACTTATGTCAACATTTCCAGTAGTGGCCACAGCACAGGACTCCCCTTCCACATATGCAGCTCCAGCCCCACTGCTCTGCTTTTCCCAGTGCCTCAGCACACCTGGGTCTGCTCCATCATTACATATCTTCTTATATTTCCATTAAATAATTACACAGGAGACATAAGAGTTTCACTGCTTTTGTGTCTCCCCCTCCAATAAGTTACAGCTGAGGTGACCTGGGGAAGAGTTGTCAGATAAAAGTGCCAAATCTCAGCAGCAGAAAGGAACAATTGGGGCACATTTTATGAGTATTAGCCCAAGTCCATCAGGCACTCCATCATGGAGCACACCACTGGTGCAGCATTCCCATGGGGAGCAGTCTGGAAAAATAGGTTTATATTGTGCCAAGACACCTGCTAACACCCTTCGCTGTGGTCCCCACTCTGTACCTGAATTTTTCATGGCTAATTAAGAGGTAACAGCACCTAATTTCCCACTGCACTTCAGGTGTTTGGAGGAGTGCTTTGTTGTGTTTCCCTGCATTTCCCCTGGGTTTTGTTCCTACACATCCGATCCATGTGTTACTGACTTAGCTCATTAAATATAAATTGACATCTCCACTATGCTGAGCAGAGTATCCTCAAAATCCCTTAAATACCATCGTGCCTTAGAAGTACCATGGAGCAGGCCAGAACATCCTGTGCTAGTGAGAGTCTGGGAAACAAAACTAACAGAGGTTCATTCCCCTAATACATGGAAAAAAGGGGATCCAGTGCAAATGAAGCATAGGATGGTAAATAAGAACTGTATTCGCTTGCAGTCATGCACTATAGCCATTAAGCCTTAAGGTCTTAAAGGTACCAAGCAATGCATATGATAAATTTCTCAAAAACACCCCAGCCATAACATAGTTCCTGCTGATTGCTCATTTACCCATAATGCATGCTGTCATAGCAAAGCCTGACAAATGACAGCCAAAGCTCAGGTTATTTTTTACGCTGACTGCCAAGCCCCTCACCTCAGATTATTCATTTATTAGGGCAATCACTGAGGTCTGGGTACTTAATATTGTTTTCACCAAATATGAAAATGATCTACTTGCCTATTCTTTAGTTCCTCCTAGGGCAAGCCATTTATCATCAGCCCTGGATAAATGACTGCTTCATTATAGCCATAATTTATGAGATGTTAGAACTAAAGAGCCACACCTAAAGACTTAAAGCTTTAATATGGATTAAAATAAGATAATCAATCAAGCATATACAAATTCTCTTTAGAATTATTTCTTGCTTTGAAATGGCTTTGCATTTTTAGAATGGAAGTAGTCTTAAATTTCTTCTTATCCAACCCCAGCCAAACTTGTTTAAAAGTCCATGAGGAAGCCTAGGATATAACCTTGTTGGTCAGCTACTGTTGGGCAACCATTACATAATTCAACAAAATTGCCTCTTGGGCTAAGGACATTTTTTGTAGTTTTGATGGCACAGTCGTAACCCAGACTGAGAAGATTTGCAGGCCTTCAGTCCAGAACAAGTGGGGAAAATGCAAAGTGATGCCAGACTCCAGCATTCTCCATAGACACTGCCATACTTTTCATCCTCTCCTGTGGAATTTTGCTGCTCTGGGGCTACAGAAGAGAGACAGTGGAATGTTACCATTGAAAAATATTTCCATGGTGTTAAGGGGGTTTCTCTGCCTGAAATAGCATTTCATAGCTCAGAGTGTGGGTGAGGAAAGCTTCTTCCTCTAGCTGGGGAATTAAATATCCCTCCCTTCCCCAAAACAGAGTTACAGCTTCAAAGGAAAAGTTTCTGGTTGTCTTGATTGTATATTTCCCAGCACAAAGCCAATATAAATATTATTCTTCAAGCAAGCACCTTGCTTGAAACACAAACCTAAGCCTACTTAACCACTTAATCCTGCATCTTCTGAAGCCCCTGTTGGAAATACATCATATTTCAGATTTTTGAGCGTGTACCACCAAGACAAGGATGCAGCTATGGTTTTTACTGCCAGCCAATGCTGTGGGCAGTGCTGGAGCCCCAGGGACAACAGGCAAGATGAATGAACTATCCTAAAAAGCCCAGAGCAAGCCCATGGCAGCAGCCAATTCATGATGTCATGAATTACTTTCAGGAGAGGGTACTTTGCTTTCTCATGCACCAAGCCACAGCCCTGGTAGGTGACATGGACAACCTGAGCATCTCCCTGAAGTTCCAGCCTGAATAATGCACCTAGAAGGAACAGCAGATGAGGCACACAAAGATCCCATTCTTGGAGCCACAATTACAAAATCCAAACTTCCCCAACAGCTTCTTGCTCTAGGATAAGTGCCTGTGGCATGCTTTTTACAGAGCAGATATTTGGGCTTATGATGAGAGAACACACTGCAGCTTCACTCAGCACAGCTTCAGCCAATGAGGCTTCCTCAGTAACACTAACACTGATTTAAATTTAATCCCAGCACCAGGCTTTGTTAGCTAAAGGACATTTTCCACTCTGGGTTAAGTCCCCTCTCGTACAACTTGGTGTCAGCACTTCAGCAGGAATAAAACAACCCAAGCTCTGCAGCTCCCATGTGTGAGAGCTGTTTAAGCATATCTGTGGAAGGAAATGCTTGATACACACAGTATAGAGGCAATGAAATTTAAAATATCTACCTACCTATGTGGTTATAAACCTACAAATGTATAGGAATGTACTCTTTTGCGCTGGTGAATATAAGATTTCTTTGGTGTGTATGCAAATAAACAGCTAAACCACAAGATTATAAGCACAATCTAAAAGAACTTAAAGACTACACTTACATTCAGGGCCCCCATTTCCTTAATTATTTTGAGAAGTTTTAACTGGAAGCTCAATAGAATTGAGGCAGAATGCAGTTCTCATTCTCAAATGTGCTAAGAAAAAAACCCAGTTCCCCTTCATGCTGCAGGCTTGGCAGGGAGGTGATGCTCCATGGCAAGGGAGAAGCACATGCACCACGTTTATCTCAGTGCCACTGGGCTGGGCTGCACCAACCCCTCCCAGCCCATTTCCCTCAAGGAGACCAGCACCTCTCCAAATCAAAACCCATCATCATCATCATCCTCCCTTAAAATAAATTCTCTCTCAGAGCAAGGAGCTGCGTTCCACATTCTTCGCCAAAATAAATGCAAAATCAAGTTAGGAACCCTCCAAAATAGGGTTGGTAATGCAAATATTGACACAGCAAAGAGGAGGGAGTGCAAAGCATGGCTGGACAGACAGTCTGAATACAAAATATTTCACAAAAATGTCATCTTTATTTAGTGAGTGATGAAATCAGCAACTATTTTAAAAGATATATAGTTTTTGTAGCCCAGACATTTATGCCCCCAAGTTATCTAATGGGAACGTGGAGCAAAGGTAATTTTCACAAGTTATGTTTGGGATTAATGCGGTGAGCACTCTAAATGCTGGTCTCCTGTTGATTTCCATGGAAGTTTTGCAGCAGCAGAATTTCTAGGAACAGGTAATTGAGCAATGTTCTCCCCCACCCCTTCTTTTCCTACACAATGGCTTTATAGCTACACAATTTAATTTTTCTTACACGAGGCTGAGTCACCACCAGGCACAACAACACTGAAGGCACACTCAGGATGCAGAATGGAATATACACATTGAGAAAACACGCAAGAAAAAGAAAAAATTGCGCTTGTTTTCAGTGCTATCAAGTGGCACAGACACCTTGGTGGACACCTTGGGCCAAAGCCTGCACCCTGTAAGGCCATGGCCCTGTGGTTTGGTTCTCCAGGAGTTCTACAAATGACTGCTCAAGTGTTGTGTCACCTTGTTGGCTGCCACATGAATTGCTGGTCTAACATGTGGAGAATCCTGTTTCTCTTCTCCTTTCATGAGGAATAAACAGCATTGAGGGTAGGAGAAGAAGGACATCTTTAAGTGGAAAAAATTCTGCTTCTCAACAGGTCCTTTCCTCAGGAAAACATACCTGGCTAAGAGGACACACCAGCCTTGGGGACACTTCACCAGCAGGAGTGACACTCATTCTCACTGCTCAGTTATGAGCCAAGATGAGGTTAAGGAGAATTAGGATCAAAGAAAAGGCATCAGGGTTTCCAAAGACATCTCTCTAATTACTGCTGCTCAGCAGCTCTAAGTCAGGTAACTCAAAAAGGCTGTTGTGGTGTTTGCAGGTGGACAGCACCTGCTAGAAGCTCTGCTTGGCTCATGGAAGTGTTATACAATGTCATCCATAGCCCACCTGATTGGCCTCCAGCCCCTGGAGAGCCTTGTACCTGCACACCTGCCCCACCTCAGCAACACCAAAGGTGTTGTCTGAACAAACCCACTGCACCTTCCCCACAAAGCTCAGATGTAGGTTTATCACAACATTAATTTATGCTGCTAAAAACACCCCTTTCTATTCTTGTTTTTTTAATGAACACTGTTGTTCTATTAAGCTGAAAAAGTTGATGTGAACAGAACAAGAAACAGCTCCCATGCAAACTGCTAAGTTACCAATTAGCTCCTTAAAACAATTGAAAGTCACAGAGCCCCCTCAATGCACAGAGGCGGTTAATTAATTAACATTAGATGTGATTAATAATGAGTCTTGTTTAATAGTAAATATCTGCCTGCAATGCCTGCGTGTCAGAACAAAAAGCCTTCAGAGAGCGGGCAACTATATTTATCCTGATTGCGTTTGGGATTTTAACATGTTTTGTGCAGGCTGACAAATGGCCTATTAATTATCTAATGTTGTCTGACAACAACAGCTTGATAAAGATGTATGTTTTTGAATTGCTGGATGAAAACCGCTGGAGAAGAGCCCCACAGGGGCCTTGCTGTCCTAAAACTGGGCTCCAAGCCATGACAACAGGCAAGACAAAGCCCTATCTCCTGCCACAGCCTTCGGAGATAAAATATGTCTTGGCATTAGGGACGTTTTCAGAAAACTGCTTCTGCAATATCTGATTAGGAAAAGGAGGAGTATGTCTTTACTAAATTGGGGTTAAGGCATAATCAATATCATATATGGAGTGTCTGGCCTATTCTGCATAAACACAGGCACTTCATATTATTAAGGAGTCTATAATGCAGAGGAAGCATATGGCAGGACATTGCAGTGCTTTCTATTCTTTTTATTTAGAACTTTATCTTCCAACCTGTTTGACAGCTGCTCCTAAGTGGTTTCACAGTGCCAAATTATTTTTATGATTGTTTGATGTTTTATTCTCCCATTTCAGTTAATGAGATAGGATCCCACAATGGTCATAATTCAGAGCTGTCAGAACTAAAAAGCATGCTTGTGGCAAGATAGCTTGATGGTAAATAAGGCTAAAAGCTGTGGATAATAAAAACTCTCTTATCCGAGTCTCCTCTGCAATCAAAACTTGGTTTGGATCCTTCCTTCCTTTGTGCTCTCTTGTACTACAACCTTCCCTTTTGGACAGGTAAACTATCAATCTTTGGGTAATGTCACCCTTTTAATTCTGTTCAACCTTTCCTTGTAATGAAATGTGTAGGATACACAGGAAATGTTGAAATGTCTAAAGATATTGAGTGCTATATTATAATTAAAGGGCTGGAGTCCTGTTTATTGTGCCAAGGGAATAATTTGTCATATATGCTTAGAAGAAACTGTTCAACAAATGACCTTTAAGAGTCCCAGGAAATGGGATATCTGGCATTCCCCAGGGATTTTAACAAAAACTTTCAAAAAGTTCACATTCAGATCCTAACTTTCAGCATGATAACTTCTGCATCTTTTATTCTTGGAGGCTTTTTATAGGGAGCGTATAAATAAAGAGCATGAGATAGAAATAAGTAGTCTTGGCTGTTAGACCACAGGACTGAGAACTGGGGCTTTGTTCTTATCTCTACCAAAGAGTTTCTGCACGACCTTGTAATTTCATTGCCAATTGTCTCAACTTCCCTAGTTAGAAAATATCTGTACAATACCTTATCACTCATCTTAGACTAGTCTCCCACCATTTTATTATTTTTTTTCACAATTCCATTCTATATCTCAGATGCTACAACACCTCTATTTGTGACAGGCCAGATGATAAAAGATCCTGTTTGCCTTCAGAATCAGAAAAAAACTGTGCAACTGATGGATTAGGAAAATATTCCAAGCATAAAACATTTGAAGGAGTTGCAGGGATTGTACTGGTCCATTTATACATGGTTAAATGCAAGAAAAGTTTCCATTATTTGGAGAAAGCAATGTCAGGCATGCAACAGAAAGGAGAGAGATGCCGGCAATTTCTCCAGGTGTTGGCAAAAGGGAATGAGGGACACGGAGGGGCCGAGCACAAACTCCTCAGGAATCTCCTCTGTGGCTTGCTTATTGAGGTGAACTCCAACAAATGCAACTCAGAGAAAATCCTCTAACACTCACCAGAACAAATTCTGATCCTCAATACTGACAGCCAGGCACCTCTAATAAACTCACTTCAGAATTAATAACTTATATCCCCAGTATGCGCCTCATTTCCTACTACACTTTTTAAACAAGAAATCGTGGAAATGATTGTGAAGCAACCAGAACAAAGCACAGCAACAACCAGTTGAATTAGCGCACAAAGCCCAGGTATGCAAATCCATGTCTAAACAAGCCTGCTTTATTTGTATGGGTTTTAAGTCAATCCTTTAAGCCCAAATGCATCTCACAATACGCAAGAAAACTGGACAAAGCTAATCTCAAGTATTCCACCACGCAGGTCTCAGCACAGGACTCACACACAGTTTGTGGTTGGAGCATGGCAAATCCACATTGCTATCATTTTTTCCTCTCCCATTATGAAGGCCTGGTGTGATAAAAAGGGGCACAGCACTGTAGGGGCTGCCCACATCCGAATCCAAGCACAGGAGAGCTGATTCAGCAATCTCCTGGTAGGTTATGTGCAAAGGGTGTAAGAAACACTTCCCTTTGCATCATTTGCCCAGACTACAGCTAATAAATGTTGTTGTAGCTGTCCGATCAGATCCTGGGGACCTGCCAAAAAGCCATGGGAGCAAGTCCAGAGGAGGAACGTGTAGGAGCAAATGAAAGCCAGTTGTGCTCCTGATGTCCACACCAATTCTGAACAGCACTTGTGCCAAAGCACCGCTGTGGGCAGAGACACCTTGGCCACACCAATTCCATCAGGTTATTTTTTATGAAGGAGAAGGAACAAGAGTTCAGCCCATCCCTCTGCCAACCCAGTGCTGCCTGCACCCGAGGGAAGCACTGGAGATAACCAGCACATGCAGCTCTGGGGCTGGCAGAGCACTTGCACATCCTTCCCAGAGTGGGAAGGGCAGGAATATCACATCATTTCCACATTCCTGAGGTTGCAGGCTTGTCGTGTTAGACCATCATCACTATCCAGGCTTTTACATTTATCAAATGTGAGCCCAGCAATCCCTTGGCTACAAGGGTCTCACTGAGGGCTTGATGTAAAAGATCTCAAGTCACCAAGGCTCTTTCCATAGACTTTCCATCTGGGTTCTCAGCAATTTCCCTCACTTCTTTTGTCTCCAGTTCAGTACAAAGTACATTGCTATTGATTTGGGGTATCGGGGAAAGGAGGGGAGGAAGGAGGAAACCTCAATGTGGAAGGCATAAGGAAATTTGATACAGCTTTGCAAAGTTCAGGTACTCCTTTTTTCAGTCACAAGGAAAGAAAATTGATGATGCCACAAGTTTAATGCTAATTGATTTATTACCTGCCTAAGCAAATCCTGGGCAATGCAATGGCAGGCTTAGACTTAAAGCAAATGATTTACAAGATAATGTTTGACTCTGGGAAAGGGTAATCAGATCCAGATACAATGGATGATAGGATAATTGAGAAGAAATAAAAGAGGATAAATTGCCATGTGCTAATGAGCTTACAGGCCCTAATGGGGAGGACATCAGTTTTAACACTCAGGTTATGAGCTAGGAGCAAGGCTTTTTTTCTTCAACAGCTAAAGATGTAGTGCTGAAACAAACCAAGATTAATGGTGTCCCACTCACTTACTTAGCCATTCTTTACACCTTCAGCAGCTTCCTGCATTAGATGTCTGGCTGTTTATAAACCAGGTTTATCTAGAGAAACTCACCTCACTTGGAAGCCATATTACCTATTTCTAGGCTAAGGCACGTCTGTTGTTTGGGGATGAATGACTCAAAACAGCATTTCTCCCCCTTGCAGCACTGGCTGCCTGATGAGTTTGCAATGTCTTTGCAGGTCTCTTTAGGATCATAGGAATATTCTCAAGCCTTTATACGGTCTCACTGCACTCAGGTTTTGAAGCAGTTGCCAGAGCAATGCTGTCTCACCTCATGATTCATTTTTATATCTTTTTCTCCCTCCATCCCACATCACCACCTAGAACCAGGGACACTTTATTGGTATTTCTGATTACTGCTCTAGCCATCTAAATTTTTCAGCAGGATGGGGGTCTCTCCAGCCCTGATGTAGAAATGCACTATAGGAATGGTGCTAGCCACAGAGTAATAAAAAGACAGTGCCGTGTGCTGTTATTGGTAAGGAATACAGAAATGAAGCACTTCCTTAGAGACCAAGCCCATATTCCAAGGGCAAGGCTTCCAACAAATTAAGTTTAATATGATGAATTGTGGTACAGTTCCAGAATGAATACAACTCTCAAAAATGCAGGTCAGCTGAAGCTTTTCAGTTACAATGTGCACTACATGTCCAATACCCAATTTTAAAGAGAAATATTTCTAGTTAATATGCACAGAAGTATCCATAGCCCTTATGAGTGCATGCATGGGGTGCCTTTTGCCTTTTTTTGCCATGCCACACCCTTTAGGCATCTGGATACTAATTAATTACAAACCCCTACAAAACACCAATTAATTACCTGCAATCTCAGTGCAGGTAACTCCTTTCCTGGGGAAGGGGGAGGATGCCAACAGGGACCCCTGTGGATCTCACCAGACCACAACCCACACAAGGGAGGAACACCCCATCAGCAGAGGAGCAAAGGGCAATCTGCCCCAACAGGGATCTATGTGCTCCAAAGATCAGCTCCAAGCTCTGCTCATTGAATCACCTTTCATTGTCCTGACCCAGATTTCAACATTTGCTTTAGAATTAGAAACACGGATCATAAAACCACAAATTAGTAAACACAACTGTTTGGTGCTGGTACAGCTCCCAGAGGCAGGGATGGAAACCACACCTTTTCCCCCATGAACTAAAATCAAAAGCCTTGAAATGCAGATGCACCTGGTACTAAATACAAGTGCAGTGATGCCTGTCCCTCTGTAAGGAGAGATGTGGAATGAGCTGGTTCAAGCACTTCTGCAGGAAACCAGGAACCAACTTGCATCCATGATCTTCCCTTTCTGCCCCACACACCTTATCAAGTATCCCCTGGAGCTAAGCCATTGTCACCTTGAACACAGAATGATTTCATGTCAAAGTAAACAAGACTTTCCTAGTTTCTTCCACAGAAAAGTCTCTGGTCTACTTGTAAAACAAAAAAGAACAACTAAAGAGGATAAATATTAAATGTCTTTACATATTACAAGTCTTAACATATTAGCATGTTCCTTCAGGGAAGGCAGCCCGGAGCAGCAGACTTGAAATAGCTGCAATTAGTACAAGGATTGTTCTACTTGAAGCAACTTGCCTTTTCTGTTTGAGAGGAACACACAGTGTGAGCTCCCTGTTCTGCTATCAGGCACTTACTGTACAAGCAAACAGGATATGATAGGTGTGACTCCAGTAATTGTCCCTATTCACTCCTACGGATAAAATATGGGCTTAATATGCTGGGACTAAAAAAAAAAAAAAAAAGGTCAGCTGATAATTGAAGAGATTGCTGGTTTGCTTATAGGCATTCATGTTAGTTTTAATTTTATCTACTAATTCTGCAGCTCTGAGACAGAGTCACAGCATATCCAGCTCCTACTTCCACAGCTGTGGCAGTTTTTCTGTTGATATTGAAGTTGAACCAAATCCCAGTGACCTCCATATGCAAACTCCTTTCCCTCTGTGGAACCTTCTGACATTTATCCACCAAAATAATTTAATTCTAGGCATAAAACTAAAGCAAATCTTTGCTCTTCTGAGGTGCCAACTTCACGTTTCTGGTTGCCTATCACACCAGTGCCTCACTGTGCTTATACTCAAATGAAGAGGCAGACAGGGAGCTTAGAGGGAATTGTTGCTGTTTGCACATAACTGCACAAGGATTTTTGAATAGCAGACCAAAACTACAGGAGGCCAGAAAGAAAGCAGGACTTCCTCTGCATCAAAGAAATCAGGAGTGTTTGAGGGAGTGTTTCCTATCCATGTAAAGGGCTCCACGGAGATGGAGAAGCACTGAGCCACCAAGGCATCCCACATCTGGGACACTTGTGCATCCACATGGCAATGCTGAAGACACATTAGAGTCTCTCTAAGTGCTATCATATGGATGCTCTTGGCCTTAAATTTCATCTCACCTGTGTCTTACTTTATCTCTAGAGGTATTCTTTGCATTAAACATTTTTAATATATTGGGATATTTTGTTTGCAGGTCTTGTTTGAGTTTTTATTTTAACATTATTGCCTACAGCAACCAATTGCCCAGCTTGCAGCCACCATATAGGGATCAAAAACAGAGACACATTCAGTGGGAGCTGTACACCTTTCTTGTCTGTAGCAGACACCTCTACTGAGGCAAAACCTCCCCTGCAGTCACAACTTTGCTCCCAAGTCCTTCAAAACCTCTCAGTGGAACCTGTGACACAACCTCACACCCATTGAACAGAGGCTGTACTTTGGGGGACTCCAGCTCTGAGGGTCAGCACTGTGTTGTCCCACTGACCTCTCTGAAGTGTGGCTGCACATCCTCCTCTCCTGCAGACCAGGGCAGCCTCCCCTGCCAGCAGATACCTGAGGAAAACCTCTCTGCTGTGGGATCATTACCACACCTCGCTGCCTGCAGCGGTGCAGGGCAGCTGCCCTCCTTCCCACACTGCTGTGGCAGGAAATATTTTATCCTCCTGCAGCTGTGCCAACATTTCCAGAGTGCCTTGGCTCTGTGAAAGCAGGCTCTTTGACCCTGCATTTGGCACGTGCACAAAGCAGAGGCACAAACAGTTTCACACCCAGGGTCAGCGCAGCCCTGTTTGCACGCTCACCCCAGTCCCAGTGTGACCAGCACCTCTCAGGCTGCACGCACTGGGGTGAGCCCAGGAGGATCCCCAGTGCCCACAGCACACAGACAGAGCTATTACATGAGCAAAAAATGGACCAAAACATCCCCAGCCACACAGCATGGCACAGGCACCAGGGAAGGTGCAAGCTCAGGTTCCCTCTGACAGGGTTGGAGCATCAAACGTAAACCAGAGGGATCCTGGGCCAGCACACTGCAAGGTGGATCACAAAACCTGGGTTCATGTCTTTACTCCATTATTTTTCCCACAGGAACAGGTAGCTCCTAACTCAGCTGATTTTTTTAAAGCAGCCTCTTGCCTCCGGGTGCCTCAGTTTCCCATCCATGTAAAGGGGATAATTTTCATTGCCTGATTTTATCCCAGTTCTTCCTTTCAGACTACATGCATTTCAAGAAAAAAAACTACTATGTAAGTGGAGCAACTGGTGCAACTCACCCTGACCTCACTGCAGGCATACACCTGGCTTACCAGTAATGACAAAATTATCATCTTTAACACTTTCCACTCCCACACATTTTAACTTTTTTCAACTGATCTTGTTAGCCCACCAAATTTATTATTAGCTACCAGAAAACCATTTACAATACATAGAATTTAAACAGCTGAGTCTGCTTTGGACTTTTTAAACAAAACAATTCCACATATTGAATATGATTCCAAAACTTTTTGGAGGGGATGCAGGGAATTTGGAAAATAATTTTGTCTGAGGTTAACTCATACATCAGTGATTTCAGCTTGATGCCACTAGAAGTGAGAGAGATGCAATGTTTTGAGAATCAGAATGAATAATGGAAACATCAGCTCAGCCCTGACCCAGGGTGTGGAAGCACTGCTGTGCTGGGCTACAGCCCCAGTGCCTCTCCTTCAGCCAGCAGGTAAAGCTCAGAGCAGGGAAATGCACATGGGGCTGGGGAAAAAAAATAGAATAATAGTGTAGAGCATGGATAAGCCATACACAGATATTGGTAATTTCAAATAGGTACTTCTCAGAGGAGCTGTACTGCACACCTTTGACCTTTAACTGGAGTGCTCAAACATTGCTTGTAATGATGACTACCAATGAAAGTCCTATGCTGTGCTTGGCTGCACTTTCTATATGAGTGCCAGCAGTAAGATAAATGATAAACTGGTTCACTGGAGTACTAGTGGTTTGGGGGCTATTGATTTTTGGTCCATTCTCTTTAAAAGTGAGATCTAAAAAGTTGACAGAGGGTCATTAATTTCATCATATACTTGTCGACTCATCCATAACCAATCCAGGGGCTGAGTGCGCTTGTCACTCTCTGTTTGCACTTTATTTGTTTAGGTTTTCTTTGTGATTCTACATTTCCCCCCTTTATTTCAGCTTTTTGTTTATGTTCCTGCTGTTATTTCTTTTTCCCCTACAAATGAGCGCCTCGTTTGGACTCCTACTAAAAAATGCTGTCTTATAATATATTTATATTATAAATAAATTCAGTGGCTTCATTATCAAATCTGTGCTAGGAGAGGAAGTCACCTCTGTTTAGTGCTATTCATTCAAAAAGAAAAAGAACTGCTATAAAATTCATCAATCTTAATTGTGCAATCTGTAGGATTTTGATTGAATAAACACTTGTCTGAAGACTTCAGGGTCTTGTTTGAAAGACACATTAAGAAAAGAGTTGGAGAATGTTTCCCTTATGAAGCTCTATAAGTCCATGACATTGTTCTCAGGTGACAGGAAAAAGACTGAATTCAAATAAATATAAGACCATAATTAGTAGAGTTCCCTTCCTCGTCCTTCTGATTAAGCCCTTAGCAATGCATTAACTAAGAAAATATTTTACCAAATCTTACTACTTAAAAAAACCTTCCTGGCTTATCCTAGCTTTCAAAAAGTGAGAATATACAGAGAATTCTCCATAATTACTGGTATAATAACAACCCAACACAAATATTTAAGACCAGAGGAATACTTTATGCATCTAATGGATAAACATGCAGAGAAGGAAGTTATTAATGTGCAAGAACTGCATGCAGGAGGCAGTTTTACCAGCTTAAGTTACTTAAGTGTATTTCTAGGTAATAGTGTCATCTGTCTCCCAACACCAAGTTCATCTGCACTGTCTTTCACTGGGAGCCCAACAGAAAAGTGCATGCAGGAAGTACCAGAAAGTGTGATTAACTACTACAGGCGATGGCAGAAAATTCCAGCATTAATAATATCACAACTTGCCAGTAAATCTCTCTTTTATAGGTAAAGAAATACATTTCTACTTTAAAGTGTGTTTTTATATACCCCTGAGTGCCCAACTAGTTAAACTACCAAGGGAGCTCTACATGATTTAGAAGTTAATCCTTCAAATGGCTAACAATTGAATGCCTCAGCTGTTTGTAGTTTCCTACCGCTGGCTAATTTCATTTTTGTTTCATGTGTTCAGTGGCAAGCTTTCATTGTTCAGAGCTCTGACACCAAGGTTGTAAATGTAGTTAATTTAGTTAAAATGAGGCTGGGAACATTCACACCATGTTCAGCTTGTTATGACTAGGCCTGGTAGAAGTTGAGGTAGATATGCCTGGAGAGCAAACAAGTGGGGGAAAAAAGGAGAGAAAGCAGAAAAAGGAGATGATCCAACAAAAAAAAAAACCCTATACATAATTGAGTTTACTGCTTTGAGGGCCAAAAAATCCCAATATGTTGAAATATTGAATCATCAAGTGATTTACCAGTGGGTTTGGCTGGCTGGGCCTACCTTTATCAGTTCCTTCGCTTTTGCCAAAAGCAAAGCTCATAAATCCCATCCTTTCTCCAAACCCCATTTTGTCTGATTGGCACTTGCAGAGGTCAGAAGGCTCATAAGTGCTCAAAAACATTTACAGCAGTTGGTGCAGCTCCTCAGTGCCCAGGCTGGGAACCCAAACTGGGCCGAGATGCCCCTTGGTGGGTCTCAACTCTACCAAAGGGACACCTAAACACCATGAAACCTCCCCAAAAAGCAATACTTTTTGATAGCTTGGCATGAACAGCTGAATCTGTGCAACCAGTGACCCCAAAAAAGTAATGAAATATAGATTGAACACCCTCTTGACCTCAGCAGAGCCTGTTCTTGTGGGGAACAGAGCCCCCAAATCTCCTGCCCATGGTGCCAAAGCCAAAGAAAGGCTCAGCAGCTCTGGCACTTCCTGGCTGCATTTCCCAACTCGAGCAAGCAGCTTCTTAAAATCCTAATTATAGTCTTGATTAATAGATATTATAACACAGCTCCTGTTTGCCTGTAATTATATTTGACACAGAGATACAAATCAGCAGTTTAACACACTGGAATAGGAATCATAGGATTTTATAGGATTATGGACATATACATTTTTATTAAAGCTCTATTGGTTTCTCTTTAGCATTCATCAAATCTCTCCCTTTATACAGAGATAAATATATCTTTTTTTTTTCAGAAAGTCATTAATTTTGGAGTTTGAGAAAAATGAAATAGACGAAGTGGGTAATTTTTCACACTTAGAATAATTTCTCTATGATATTATGACTCTTTTTCTTGCACTGCTCTGGGAGATTAATATGGCTGTTATTTTCTCCACTAATTGGCTTTGCAGATAGCCATGGGAGATAGCACCTAATAAAGCCAAACGAGAGAAAAATGTTAACAGCACTAAGCTGTCCCATAACAAGGGGGTCTATTCATTAAGAAGCAATATTCTATTAGAGAAGATTTTTGAACAGATTTTTTAAAATAAGGGGAGTCTGCACTCAAAACCAAAAATGGATTATTCCTGATTGTCCCTTTCCCTAAAGTACTCCAGGTATGTAAGGGAGCATGAACACATACACCTAAAACACAGATGAGACATACCACAGGATCTGAATATCTCTTATCAGCTAGGGACAAAGAGTGTCACCTCTAAAATAAAAAAAATAAAATAAATACGTAGTGTCACACAATCATCGCAAGCACTTCCCTCGAGCCCATTGCTTTATCTAAAGCTACAAAGCAGGGAGAAAACTATGCCAGCAGGGAGAAAACTAAACAAGCCAGCAACAGGTATTGTACAAGAACACTTAAAAATATGATGCAATTCTCCCTCATTGACAACCAGACCATTTTATTAGCAGCTTGAAGAGAGAAATATCTCCTATTAGGAACCTGCTATTCCTGCAGCACAAATGCCCCCTCCATGCACCAAGGTGACATTTGGATGTGGGGACAAATCTCACACCATTTACCAGTGGCACACTCAGACCTGCTGTGTGTGACACCAAACCCCACAAATACCTCAACACAGAATCCTCCATTTTGCAGCAGCACAGCTGGGAATTTCTGCAAATATTTTTCCAACCTAAAACTGTTGTTTAGCAGCCAATATGTTAAGTCAGTACTTTAAAAAAAAAGCAATTCTGGATTACTACCTAGGAGCAACTGCTTCCAGTGTCTCTTCCATCAAAGCAGGTCATTTAAACACTTATGTATTTAGCCAAAAATCCCACACAACACTAGATATAAATCCTCAGCATGATATTTGAGAAGGATATTAAAGGAAGAATCACTCCAGGTGAGTTTTAGCTCATTGGAAGGCAGGATCTAATCACAGGGACTCTGAGCAGCTGATATTTCATTTCACTCAGCTCTGCCTGGCCTCCAGGTCCTCCACCTGTGTGTGGGTGAAGGCACAAAGAGAGTCTTGGCAGCTGCTGCTTTTGGGACAAGCCATCATTTCTCCACTAAGTCTTCCCCTGATACATTTTATATTTATAGGTATTATTGATACTTTAAGAGATCAACATGGAGCAATTCAGGTTCCCATTGTAGTAACTGCTGAAGAAATTTAACAATATTCTAAAACAAGAGAAAAAATTTCATAGCCATAGATTTGTGTCTCTGGTCTTCACTCCATTGTTATTATTTCTTTTCCTAATCAGGTTTTCCACTAT
Organism: Zonotrichia leucophrys gambelii; assembly: GCF_028769735.1. Taxonomy (NCBI): domain Eukaryota; kingdom Metazoa; phylum Chordata; class Aves; order Passeriformes; family Passerellidae; genus Zonotrichia; species Zonotrichia leucophrys. Next base: position 21,601,334 of record NC_088179.1, on the reverse strand, counting down.
CTAAACATATAATCAGGTGGTACTAAAAGGAACAAAGTAAAAATAACTAACAAGAGATATAATGAGCACTAAACCTCTAGCCTCATATTGATCACTCCTACCAAATGAGAAAGGCAAGATGTTTGTGGAAGATAGGAAAAGCCAAAGTATCCACAACAAACAAACAATCAACACTTAAGCGCGCAATTTTTGATCTAATGATTTGCTCTATGGGTGCTTTAATATGATAAAATATTGAAAGTCACCTTAGGAAAACTCTGCTCACAGTTACACAGGCACAACTCCCACTCCCCCCATTAGTGTATTAACTGTGCCACTCCAATCATGGGGAACATCACTGGGAACACAGCAGGAACAGCAGAGCAATGCCCAAAGAGCTTTCTGTGAATTTCTACCTCCTGCTGTATCCTTCCCCAGTATAGAACCCTCTTGAAAAATCATCAGGCAACAGCATCAAATTCAAATATAAACTTTCCTCTAGAGCCACAGCCACTCAGATTAAGACTTGCATTTGAGATCACTTTAAGATTCACTTCTTAAATTTAAAAAAATAAAGAAAAGTTAGAATAAGTCTAAAGACATCTTTAAAGCAATTCCAAGAAAAAATTGCCATTAAAATTTCTACCTGCCTGTTTTGCTGGCTGTGCAGCCAGAAGCCAGCACAAGGTCAGGACACAAGAGGCCAGTTACCATTTTAACATTAAGAGAAAAGAGAAAAGTTTTTTTACAGGTGCATAAAATATAGAGTGAGAAGCTGAAAGACTGTTCCTCAATTAAAGTTACCACATTTTATAAACCAGGACTAGAGGAAGTTTAAAACTTTTGCACAAGAACTTAGCTTAAGCACTTAGACTAAATAAAATGGGCAAAATTACCTCCTTACTTGAGAGGCAGAAAAGGAGCTGCAACCTCCACTACACCAGCCAAAAACTCCTGAGCCCCCTCAGCCAACTTCCTATCTGCCTTTCACAGCTGAATTAGGTGAGCTGTGTAACCTGAACACCTGAAAACTCCAGTGATAATGAGCAGGCTGAGCCCTTCTGTGCCAGGCAGAGGATACAGCTCAGGCTGCACCTAAATTTAATGCCCTGATATTTAAACCCTACATATAAAAATTTTAATATGCAAATAATGTATAATAAATATGTAGATTAATAGCAGTAATAAACCTGTACACACAAAAATAAATAAATAAATAAATAAGAAAGAAAGAAAAAAAATACTTGGAGCCACACAGGTGCAACCCCAACCATGCTCACAGCCCATGACAAAACGAGCTCATTTCTGAAATTCACCCCACCTGTGTCCCAGTGCAGGTGGCTGTGAGAAGGTCAATCAGAACCTGCTCAGGGGACACCTCCAGCAGGGTCCTTCCCACCCTGGGATGATCCCATCACCTGGGAAATCGCCCCCACAGCATTGGCCAGCACTCCAGGAATGGCAGGTGCCTCTTATCCAAATGAGAGTGGTGCCAATCCCTGGGCTGGTCACTCCTCCAGCTGTCACCAGCCCTTCGGATGTCACTGCAAGTGACACTTCTGGCTGCTTCAAAGGAGCAGATAATTAATGTAATTTTTTAAGCTGCTGACAGAAAGCCATTCCCATAAGGTTGAGAAAGTGGTATTTTTTCTAATTTTTTTTTTAAATATCAGGCACTTTTGTCCTTGAAACAGCACCTGTTGTATTCAGTGGGATCCATTATTTTTCTCCTGGGAATAACAGGGATGATTTTGATCTCTCCCAGTGTTTACCCACACTCTGCTATGAGCATCAGCATGACTTTATTAGCAGTGGAACTGAAGAAAGCAGCAGCCCCTACATTTCTTGGAATATCAGCCACAACACAAACCAGTGGTAGCTCCTTTTCCAACCAGTGGGGAGCAAGGATTTCCCAGCTAGAAAAAAAATCCTGCACTTTTTATTGAAAATACATATCTAGGAAGACAAAATATACAAATTAGGATCACAGATATCAAAATACTGGACATGGATGCATTGTTATTATACTTAAGGCTGTACCAATGTTTTTCTTTCAGTGGTTTATAGCTTGGCTTAAAATTTTACTCCTGGCTGAAAACTGGCAAGAAATTTGAAAATTTGAGAAAAACCAGCAGACAACTGTAAAAGTCTATAAAGCAGTGAAATATTAAACATCCTTTTTTACCGTAAAAATAATATTTTTATTTGGAAGATGAAAGGAGTTTCTAAAAAATAGGGTATTCCAGCCAATGGTCTCTTGTGGAGAAAAAATGTTCTTCTTTGCCCTGTCTTCCCACAAGGTTGCTAAAAACTCAACACATCTTTAAAAGGAAAGTTTAAGTAACAGAGCAACAGAGAGAAATAGGAAAAAGACTAAAATTCAGCCTGGAACTACCAGAATTTAGGGTGTAGTTTATTTGTTTTTTCTTTTTCTAGATAATGCAAGGCAAAAATTAAGTCTATCTAGATCCCAATAAAACACTTGACACAACGATACTTTGAAATTATTATTTAAGATGATAAAGATGATTTGTGGGAAAAAAAGACTTTTTGGATGGGTAAGAGATGGCTGTGAAAAGAAATATATCACATTGCAGGTGGTAGTAGTGAGTTTGTCAGGAAAAATAGGAAACAGCTAGAAACAGAGAAGACAAAGGACAACGCCATCAACTTCTGAGAAAATTGAGAATATTTGGGGAGAATCAGGCTACTTCAGGGACTGGACTGGGATAAAATGACATGTGCTCAGGGATGAAACCAAAAAAATCTCCCCAAAAACAGAAGCTCCAGAGCTGGAAACACGAGAGGAGGCAGAACTCCTCCTTTTGGCTGATCACACCAAGCCTAAGCAATTAATGGAATCTTTTTATGACCGTCTTGGGTGACTCACAAGTGATGCTTCCTGA